>NC_132790.1:52121363-52422386 GCF_048418805.1 Vulpes vulpes | reverse complement strand
TTTCAGCTATGATTTGTTCAAATACATATTCTGGCCCTCTGGCCCTTTCGGCGCCCTCGGGAACCCCAATTAAACGTAGGTTTTTTTTCCTCAGGCTGTCGTTTATTTCCCTTAATCTATCTTCATGATCTTTTGTCTCTTTTTTCCTCAGTTTCCCTCTTTGCCATCAACTTGTCTTCTATGTCACTCACTCGTTCTTCCACCTCGTTAACCCTTGTCGTTAGGACTTCTATTTGGATTGCATCTCATTTAATTGATTTTTAATTTCTGCCTGATTAGATCTAAATTCTGCAGTCATGAAGTCTCTTGAGTCCTTTATGGTTTTTTCTAGAGCCACCAGTAGCTGTATAATAGTGCTTCTGAATTGGCTTTCTGACATTGAATTGTAATCCAGATTTTGTAACTCTGTGGGAGAGAGGACTGTTTCTGATTCTTTCTTTTGAGGTGAGGTTTTCCTTCTAGTCATTTTGCTCAGTGCAGAGTGGCCAAAAACAAGTTGTATTGGGAAAAGGAGAAAAAGAGAAAGAAGGAAAGAAAAGAGAAAAAGAAAAAAGAAAAAAGGAAGAAAAAAAGAAAAAGAAAAAAAAGGGTGGGGGAAGCAAACAGAAATCAAAAAGCAAAAACAAAAACAAAAAAAGAAAACACCCGGAATATCTTCTGATTCTGTATACTTTAAGTCCCTTGACTTCCCCTGGAACTTGTCCTTCTAGCTCGTCTTCTGGGGGAGGGGCCTGCTGTGCTGATTCTCAGGTGTCAGCACTTGGGGGAGCTGCTCTGCCCCTGCCTGGTGCAGGGCTCAGTGGGGGTGTTTACCCCGTGAGGCCCCAGGAGGAACAACCGCAGTGGCGGGGCCAGCTCTGCAGCCCTGGAGTCAGCCCCCGCAGTAGCTCAGGAGCCCTCGGCCTGCAGGGCCTGGAGGCTCCAGGGTGGGGCCGCTGATCTGCTCAGCTCGGGGCAGGAGCGTCCTCGCTGTCCTGGGCCCTCCCGGCTTCTGCCTGTCCCGGGGGAGGCCGGATGCTGGGCTGTGTCCCAGCGCCCTGTGCTCCCGGGCCTGCGCTGTTGGATTCACGCTCCCGCCCCGCAGCCCCCTCCGCGGAGCCGCCGCCCGAGCCCCTCCGAGCTGCTCCAGGTCCCGCCGTGCGCGCTGCAGCCCTTAGGGAGCTCGGCGCACTCTCCCGGGGCGCAGGTGCCTGTTAGTGTCCCAGGGAGCCCGAGGGCATCCCCGCCCTCCTGGGTCCTGCTCTAACTCCCTGCGGGCCCCTTTCCTCCAGGAAGGTTGGTGCAGCTCCTGCTCCTCCGGGACGGGGCTCTCCTGTCCTGGGGACACTCGCCCCGGCCTCAGCCCGGCTCCTCGCGGGGCCCCTCCCCCCTTGGAGGCCTTTTGTTTCTTTATTTCTTTTTCCCCGTCTTCCTACCTTGATAGAAGCGCGAACTCTTCTCACTGTAGCATTCCAGCTGGTCTCTCTTTAAATCTCAGGCCGAATTCGTAGATTTTCAGGATGATTTGAAGGTTATCTAGGTAATTTGGTGGGGACAGGTGACTTCGGGACCCTACTCTTCCGCCATCTTGCCCCTCCCCCCCTTTTAAGATTATTTATTTATTCATGAGAGACAGAGAGAGAGAGAGAGAGAGAGAGAGGGAGCCGGACGTGGGACTCAATCCGGGGTCTCCAGGATCACTCCCAGGCTGAAGTCAGCACTATACTGCTGAGCCACCCGGGCTGCCCACATGTTTTTAAAAGTACAGAATTAGTCCCATTTTGTATGGTAATGAGTTTAGGCCTTCATAATACAAAAAAATAAGAAAAGGTTGGATGAACCAGCATTATTTCTGGGAAGACCCTAAATGATGGTTGTGAGGAATTTAAAATGTTTTACTAAATTTAAACCTGTTTTGTTTCTGTTTCTTCATAACCAGAATGAAAGGTGGTGGGCTGCCAAATGAAAGTTTTATGAACTATATCTGAAGACACTTCTTAGAATAGAAATTGGTCAAAAATATGAATGAGGGATGTCTGGGTGGCTCAGACATGGAGCATCTGCCTTTGGCTCAGGGCATGATCCCAGAGTCCCAGGATCAAGTCCCACATCAGGCTCCCCACAGGGAGCCTGCTTCTCCCTCTGCCTGTGTCTCTGCCTCTCTGTGTGTGTCTGTCATGAATAAATTAATAAAATCTTAAAAAAAAAATATGGAGCAGCCTGGGTGGCTCAGTGGTTTAGCTCTGCCTTGGGCCCAGGGCCTGATCATGAGGTCCTGGGATCAAGTCCCACATTGGGCTTTCTGCATGGAGCCTGCTTCTCCCTCTGCCTGTGTCTCTGCCTCTCTCTCTGTGTCTCTCATGAATAAATAAATAAAAACAAAATATTTTAAAAAATATGTATATATATATATATATATATATATATATATATATATATATATATGAGTTGTATAACATGATTGGGAGATCTTCCCTCTGGTATTCTTTAAAATTTAAACACAAGACCAATTCCCACCAGAAATGGTGTGGCAATAAAACTGCCTTAGGGCAGACACATAGAGTTGGAATCTCTACTTTGGGATTATAGGAAAATAGCTTCTCAGGGCATGACTATACTTATAGTCACCCAAAGTGTGTTAATGGAGTTGTTTTCCTTTATTTAGGTGATAAAGCTTTTACAATCAAAATACCACTACAAAGAAGAGGCTAAAACCATCTGTGACAAAGTTCAAGTTAAACTCAGCAAGGAATGTTTTCATCCTTCCAGTACATGCATTACTGACCTAAGGACTTTACACTGGGAGGAAGCAATCCTTGAAACGAAGGGTGGTGCAGCCAATAGGAAATTGGCTGAAGAATGTTATTTCCTTTGGAAATCTACACGTTTACAGCATATGATACTAGCAGAAGATGTCAAAGCCATGCTCACTGAACTTCGGAAAGAAGTCCGCCTACTTTTATTAACAAATGGAGACCGACAGACCCAGAGGGAGAAGATTGAGGCTTGTGCCTGCCAGTCCTATTTTGATGCTATCGTTATAGGTGGAGAGCAGAAAGAAGAGAAACCAGCACCTTCCATATTTTATCATTGCTGTGATCTCCTTGGACTACAGCCTGGGGACTGTGTGATGGTTGGTGACACACTAGAAACCGATATACAAGGAGGCCTCAATGCAGGGCTGAAAGCAACAGTCTGGATAAATAAAAATGGAATAATGCCACTGAAGTCCTCCCCCATGCCACATTATATAGTTTCATCTGTGCTAGAGTTACCTGCTGTCTTACAAAGTATAGATTGTACAGTCAGTATGTCAACTTAAAGCATAGAAAAGGGCATGATTATGTATTTTAGGGTCAAATACAGGTTTTGAACTAAGAAAAGTTCAGGCATTCCATGTATTAAGACCCAGTTCTAAGAATAATTTTACTTACAGTTTAATAGCCAGCCAACCACTGACTGGCATTTATATCTGAAAATCCAGAGCACATTAATAAATACAACTTACTAGTTATTAGTAGTGTAATTCAGAAAACTTGAGGAGATCTATTATTTGTTAATCTGTGACTTGAGGTTTTTGAAAAATTATTTTATTAATCTTTTAGCATCTTGGATCCATGAAGATATCAGACAAGATAGCTTATACATGGATGCACAAATACAGGTTTTATGTTCTGTCTTAAAAATAGATATATTTTTAAAATAGATATTCTAGATATTCTAAAACAGATATATAATAGAGATTTATCAGAACAATTGGATCTGGATAATAGGAAATAAGTGCTAAGTCACATGCCAATCAAGACATTCCATAGTGAAACTATTTTGCATATTTTCTTTTTAAAAACATCTACCATATTTTTGTCTACTTTGACTGTATAATGTATATACTTTGAATGAATCCAGTTTTTCTGCATGACCTTTTTTGAGGGGAGGGGGGATAATTTTCCTATGGTGTATACATGACAAATAAATTTCTCCAGTAAAAAATCTGTTAAAATCAGCATATGGTGCTCCTTCTCCATGACATTTTCACATCTTTCTAGAGTGCACTTATAGATTATTATTAGTCTTTACCTCTTACAGAAGTATTTTTACAATCTTCTCCCAGGTACACAATGGGTCCAGGGGACTAGACTTCCTGGCTGGTGATAAGTAGAAGTGACATGGCACCAAAAGTCATTTTCCTTGTGTGGGTACCTCAGAGGTACAGCATAACTATGCCACTCTTCCATAAATTCTTTATTGACTGAATAACTTGACCTGTATGATGAAAACTAATAGGAAATTATGTTTTGCTATGAATAATTTCAGGGTGCCATTTTAATATAATTTAAGTGGCTTTTGGTGTTACCATCTGCCTTACATCTCCTATTTTGCAAATTTTAGGAAATATATCCTGTTTCCAATTTCTGTATCCAACTCAGTGTTTAAGCTTATTAATTAATGACTAAGAACATCTTGCAACTAGAAAACTTTTTCTAGGCCATTAAGCTAGACAGTCTCATGACTTCACCAACTTGGAGTAAAATGGTTAAGGAAAAAGAATAATTTGGGTTGGTTTTTGGCAGGTTTTTTTTTTTTAACTTTTATATAAGAAGCTACTAAGGTAAAATATTAGGCTGTTAGAATATGTATAGCTATAACTCCTCTGATTATAATACTTAGATTCTAGATTATGTCTATTCTTATTTCTTTAGCCAGTCATTTCCTGTTCACTGCCAAGAACAGGATTCTCTGCTATTGTGCAAATGTCCTGTTGTGTTTACTTTTCACTCTTAATTTTTAAAACTGTGATTGTACCCTTGACTGTCCCAGAGTGTTGTTGCTATAAAGCTAACCATTTGGGGATCCCTGGGTGGCGCAGCGGTTTGGCGCCTGCCTTTGGCCCAGGGCGCGATCCTGGAGACCCGGGATCGAATCCCACGTCGGGCTCCCGGTGCATGGAGCCTGATTCTCCCTCTGCCTGTATCTCTGCCTCTCTCTCTCTGTGACTATCATAAATAAATAAAAATTAAAAAAAAATTAAAAAAAAAAAAAAAAAGCTAACCATTTGTGAACAGGGTATGTATGTTTATAGTTACAGGTATGGTGCCCATGTGACCTTAATTATATTTTAGCTATTTAAAAATTATTAAATTGAATGATCTTGGCAGGAAAATTATGTGTATGATTTTTCTAATAGATGCATGATGCCTAGGGTTTGTCCTTCTAGGTATCCCACAGGATGGATGTAGGCAATGTCGCATTCAGTATGCTAACCAGAGAAGGTCCCTTGCTTCTAGATCGTAGTGACAGATCTCAGCAAGATAGTTCCTACAATGCTACAATGTCAAGTGAGCAGTTCTTCAGCAAAAGTTATAGGGAGGCGGCTGTGGTTTGTTTCCTTGTCCTTCCAGTTTGTATTCAGTATGTGCAGAAATGCAATATTGCATTCCATTTGCATCCTTCCTTAGAGAAAAACTTGGTGGTTTCCTACCTTCCTATTGGAATGTTACAGAAGATATTAAGAAATCTTGGAATAGACCTGTGATTTTATTAATAATGTTTTTGTTTTTAGAATACTATTCCTCAAGATTTAAGAAAATGATGTAATAATATACCCTCTTTTTTTTTTTTTTTCAGTTTTCCATAATAGTATGCTCTACAAAGCCCTAAATTCTCAATTGCCCAGGGATTCTCCAAAGCACTAGTTATAGAAGAAGGCCTAAAGTAGACACAAATGGACACTGCACCTGGAATACTAAAACAAAGATGGATGTTTTCTGATTCCATATACACTTCCAACCCTCTGGTGCACAAACATCTTAGATCCGGTAGTAACCAGGACCCAGTGGATGTTCAGTATGTATTGTAGGAAAGGGTTTTTATGGTCGCAAAGGTACTTGGTTTAGCACTTTCAAATTTCTTTGTCACCTACAGTAAGAAAGTTTCCATCACATCCATTAAGCACATTTATTTACAGTGGACATATTAATATATATTAAATACAGTTTTATATACTTAAAGCTGAGGCAAGTTTTATAATACTACTTGCTGTACATGATCAGTTTTTTTCAGTCCATCTTTTTAAATTAGAGAATATATTTATAATTGAACAATTAACTATTTGTGGCACATAAGTCAAAAAAATGAAAAGGTGAATGGCAAAGTCGCATCTCTTTCCAAGAGGTCCATCACTCCTATAGGCCACTGCTGTGAGCAACTTCCTGTGTATCTCCATATATAGTTATGTGTGACTATACAGAATTCCTCAATTTAGGCAAGTTTATTTCTGCTTTTCAGTTTTAGGGGGGAAAATGCTCTTGCTAAGATATTGATTGAAAAAGAGAGTCCTAGGGACGCCTGAGTGGCTCAGCGGTTGAATGTCTGCCTTCGGCCCGGGGCATGATCCCAGGGTCCCAGGATGGAGTCCCACATCAGGCTCCCTGAGAGGAACCTGCTTCTCCCTCTGCCTGTGTCTCTGCCTCTCTCTCTGTTTCTCTCATCAATAAATAAATAAGATTTTGAAAAAAAGAGTCTAAAGCTTCTGTTTAAATCATTCATGTTCGGAACGTATACCATGATAGTCTCTGCCATCCACTATCATTAACACTCAGCAATAAAAGTGATGGTTCCATTGACCCTCCCTGTGCCTATCATTCACTTTGCGGGGAAGGTCAGCATAGTCATGGAGCCCTTGCCCCACTACACTATGATGAGTTTCCTTCCACTTGCTGCATGTCACCATCCTAGTGACTCCCTTTACCTCTTATATTGGGTTTCCTGGTTTTGTCCTTCACGTTCCCTTGTTTCATTTGTTCCCTCTTTTTGGTGGCATCCTCCCTGAGTAGGTTCTCTAAATGTGTGTGAGAGGTAAAATGTTTAAGATTTTAAGTGTCTGAAAGTGCCTTTACCCTTCTCCCATTATTGACAGTTAACAGCATGCAGTTGGATATCATTTTCATTTGGAATTTAGAGGCATTGCTCTGTGGTCTTCTAGTCATATTTATGTGACCAGACTTTTTTCTCTCTTGAAGGTCTTAGAAGTGTAGTTTTCCCCCAGTGATCCATGGAGATGCTCTGTTTTCATTCTATCTGCTTGGCACTCTGAACCCTTCTGATCAAAATCTTAATGTTATTCAGTTCTGAAAATGTAATTACTTCATTGCAAATTGCTTCCCCACTGTTCTTTTCCTGCTTTCATTTTCTGGAACTCCTACTATTCAGATGATGGACCTCCTCTAATGACCTGCTTTGTTTAATCTTTTCTCTCCTATTTTCCCATATGTTATTTTGTTCCACTTTGGGATAAGGGGGGTTTCTTCAACTATATCTTCCAGTCCTATTGATTTTCTAACCCTATTACTATTCTTTTAATTTCTGAAAGCTTTGTTTTGTTTTCTTAATGTTCCTTTTTAGTAATATTATTTTTGTTTTGAGCAGAATGTTATCTCTCAGAAAATTAAGTTTTTGGAAAAGCCACAGAATCCACTATTTTTCTAAGTTGCTCTAATCTGTTTATTTAGATCTGTTTGCTCACATTAAAAGCTTTCCTCACATTCCCAGAAATCCTTAGTATTCATGAATAAGAGTAGGGATGATGCTGCTGACTGGAAGCTCTCAGGTGGACGGGGCTTGTCAACTTGGAGGCTCTTTTACTGTTGGGTATCTGGGTAGGCTGTGAGTTGGAGAACCCCTGAGACCATTGTTTTAAGCTCTTCTTTGCTTTTGGTTGGTCTGGTTTCTTCTCCTGACTGAAGGGTAGAGGTCTGATGTCAGCACCTAGGAACTGCGTGGAAGGGAGGTGGGGAAAAGGTATTCATATGGTTACTTAATATGTTTCTGGTTGCCATTGAGCCCAATTATATGTGACACCCCCAGTAGAGATATCCTCTGTTTTACTCTCCAGAGTAGCATCTTGACTTATGTTGAAGTAGGACTTAAGGTTGGTGGGGGCAGGGATTGTATTTTGAATACCTTTTACCCCATCCTCCTTAATCCAACTCCCCACCATCCTCCTTCAGACCTGAGGTATCTGGTAGTGTTGGTTCCTAACTGTTTGGATGAATCTACCTCATGGTTTCTCAGCTCCTCCCACTGCTGGTCCAGACTCAGCTTTCCTGGATCTACTAAATTACTGGCCACTTGTCCACATATTTTCCAGCTTTCAAAATTTTGTTGATGCCTGTTTTCCTGACTTATGCATGTGTATGTTCAGATTCCTTTACTATGATTTAGTTAAGTTTGGGGTAGAAACTATATTAGATGTATATTTCCTTGTATAACAGTATGGAAGATGTTCTATTTCCTGTTTAATGTAGGTCAAGACCACAAAGCCAGTCGTGTGCCCCATAGTCACTATTAAGAAATGTTGTCTATTTGAAGTGGAGTTTCACTGCATGCCTACAGCCTTTTTTCTTCTTTTCAGTTTTGTTTTGAATTCTATACGCAGCTTATTTTTTAACATCTCTCCCCTGACTCCCTTTTTCTTTATTCTTGTGTCTGACATCCTTTGGCTTGGCTTGTGATTGTGGGTCTCATTGTTCTGTGTTCCTAAATTTTTAATATTGCTTGGACATAGATACTTGTTTTGACTGACAACTCTGTTCCTATGATCACTTAAAAGTTATAGTCTCTTAGATTTCTTTGCAGTTAAAATCCTTCTGAATGAGGTACATTTGATTTATGTTTTTAAAAAATTAACTTCTAGGGCAGCCCAGGTGGCTTAGTGGTTTAGCGCTGCCTGCAGCCTGGGGTGTGATCCTGGAGATACGGGATCGAGTCCCATGTCAGGCTCCCGCATGGAGGCTGCTTCTCCCTCTGCCTGTGTCTCTGCCTCTCTCTCTCTCTGTGTGTGTGTGTGTGTGTGTGTGTGTCTCTATGAATAAATAAATGAAATCTCCAAACCAACAAAGCTCCATTCTTAAAGGAGTTCCTCTCCTTGACCTCATCTCTGACTCCTCTGGCTGTCAGTTGGCAGCCACCAAGTGAGCCCAGCTGTGTGAACTGGAATCTTCACACAATTTGGGACTCAGAGGCCCTGGTTGGGAGTTGCCCTCTAATGTGCCCATGGGGTTCAGACTCACCTAAGGACGAGCCAAGGGGGCCAGCATGAGGGGATGGAAGTGCTTTGGACTATGGCAAAACCAGGAGGGGTGACCCAAAGGAAGGCCCCATCATCAAGCCAAACAAAACAGGTCTGAGACAAAGCCACAGGTTCCTGCCTTGTGAACTCAGCACATTCCACTTTTATTGAGTGACCCTTCTACAAGGGCAAATGAGTTCAAGCCATAGAAAAGGAGAAAACGGGTTGTGGAGAGGGAAGAAAGAGAAGGCAGTGGGTCCATAGGGGAAGGACAGTGAGGAGGGGTGTTGTGGACTAAATTGTGCCCCACTCCCAAATTCTTATGTTGAGGCCTTAACTCCTAAGATAACTGCATTTGAAGGTAGTGTCTTTAAAGGGTAACTAAGGTTAAATGAGGTTGAAAGTGTGGGAGGCCTCAACCCAGTAGGACTGGTGTCCTTATAACAAGAGGAAGAGACACCGGAGATGTGCACAGAGAGGAAAGGCCATGTGCCGTCACAAAGAGAAAACTGTAGCCAGCAAGTCAAGGAGAGGGGCCTCAGAAGAAACCAAACCTGCCAAACTTTAAATGACCTCCAGCTCCAGAACTGTGAGACAATAAATTCCTGTTACCTGAGCCACTAGTCTGTGGTATTTTGTTATGGCAGCCTGAGCAAACTAATACAAGAGGAAAGAGCTGTGATGCCTTTGCAAGACTTGGTTGCATTTTGTCATTCAGCCAACAAATATTTGAGCAGGACACATATATACCCCACATGTTAATTACTGTGTGTGTGTTTGTGTGTGTGTGCATGTGTAGTGGGATGCTCCAGGCACTGAATCTATAGTGGGGAAACAAAAAGGCCAGACCTGCTTTCATGGAGCTCACAGGCTCAAAGGATGTGTGATGGCTCATGGAACCTCTCAGTATATCCCCTTTGCTATTAAAGCCCCTACATGAATAGGATTGCAGGCTCCCAGTGATTCCGGCCCAGACAATAGCCCCCAAACCCTGGGCAGCTTCTCGATGTTCTGTCCAGTGAACCCTTGGGGCTTGGTTCTTCACACCATTTCAGGTACAATATGAATCCTCTGCAGGGGCCAGAATCAGCCCTGGGTCCCAGGCCCATAAAGAACCTTGACTACAGGCAATGACCCATGGTTTTTTGTTTGTTTGTTTGTTTTTTGTATATTTTTTTTTATTGCAGTTCGGTTTGCCGAACATATAGCATAACACCCAGTGCTCATCCTGTCAAGTGCCGCCCTCAGTGCCCGTCACCCAGTCACCCCAACCCCCCACCCACCTCCCTTTCCATGACCCCTTGTTCGTTTCCCAGAGTTAGGAGTCTCTCATGTTCTGTAACCCTTACTGATATTTCCCACCCATTTTCTCTCCTTTCCCCTTTATTCCCTTTCACTATTTTTTTTGTTCCCCAAATGAATGAGACCATATAATGTTTGTTCTTCTCTGATTGACTTACTTCATTCAGCATAATACCCTCCAGTTCCATCCACTTTGAAGCAAATGGTGGGTATTTGTCGTTTCTAATGGCTGAGGAATATTCCATTGTATACATAGACCACATCTTCTTTATCCATTCATCTTTCGATGGGCACTGAGGCTCCTTCCACAGTTTGGCTATTGTGGACATTGCTGCTAGAAACATCGGGGTGCAGGTGTCCTGCCATTTCACTGCATCTGTATCTTTGATGACCCATGTTTTTAAAGGGGAATTTTATTCCAAATCAGGAAATTCCAGTATCAAAACCAAAAAATCCCATAGCAAGGTATTATTTTCTTCATTTCTCAATTACCTCCTCTACTCTTTTCTCAATGAACTAAAATAATTTGTTGGAAGAACAAAATTCAACTGAGTAAATTTTAAAGATCTTACTGGCTGTATTTGGTGATTCATGAATTTGGCAGCATACAATCTAGCAGATAGAAAGGAGTTCCAAAGAGCTGTATAAGGTGAGATATTTTCTAGTTACACTAATTATTTGCCCGTTGGTTAAGGCAGGGTTACTTTACTTACCTGGAGCAAAGGGGAGTCTTGGAGCTAAGTCAGGTAACTTGTGCTGAGCAGACAAGCAATGACTAGCTAATCTAAACCTTCCTTCTCTGGAGAGCCCAGCATAGAAATTTCATTACGTTTTGGTTTGCTGACATGGGATTTACCATGAGTGACTCTGCCCTGGGTCTAATCTGGTTATTTTAACATTTCTCCACTTTTGATCAGACTCTAAGCTTACTGAGAGGTGTGATCAAATATTTAGGCTAAAGCACTACTCCCAGTCACTACTTTTGTCATCTGCTTTGGTCTTTGTGTAGTTCACAGGTCAAAAAGTTGGGCTCATATCCTTAAAGATGGCAATTTTCTTCATGTTTCGTTTGGAGTTCCAATTTCTGTGAGATCACCCGTCAGCTAGCCAACCCTTGTGGACATGTATTCAAGATCTTTGAGAGAGGGACGCCTGGTTGGCTCAACAGTTAAGTGTCTGCTTTTGACTCAGGGCATGATCCTGGGGTCCCAGGATCAAGTCCTGCATCGGGCTCCCTGCATGAAGCCTGCGTCTCCCTCTGCCTGTGTCTCTGCCTATCTGTGTGTGTGTGTGTGTGTGTGTGTGTGTGTGTGTCTCATGAATAAATAAATACAATCTTAAAAAAAAGATATTTGAGAGAATATAGTGCACACAAAGACTACAATGATGAGTATAAGAAGAAGAATACCCAGGGGTGGCTCAATCAGTGAAGCATGTGACTCTTGATCTTGGGGCTGTGAGTTTGAGCACCATGTTGGGTGTAGAGATTACTTAAAAATAAAAACAAGGGATGCCTGGGTGGCTCAGTGGTTGAGCATCTGCCTTCAGCTCAGGTTGTGATCTCTGGGTCCTGGGATGGAGTCCTGCATCGGGCTCCCCATAGACAGCCTGCTTCTCTGTCTTATTTTTTTTTTTTTTTTATGATAGTCAGAGAGAGAGAGAGAGAGAGAGAGAGAGAGAGAGAAAGGCAGAGACACAGGCAGAGGGAGAAGCAGGCTCCATGCACCAGGAGCCCGATGTGGGACTCGATCCCGGGTCTCCAGGATCGCACCCTGGGCCAAAGGCAGGCACCAAACAGCTGCACCACCCAGGGATCCCCTCTCTCTCTGTCTTAAACAAACAAACAAACAAACAAACCAGAAGATGAAGAAGGAGGAGAAGGAGTAGGAAGGGAGGAGGAGGTGGAGGAGAAGAAGAAAGAGGTAAAAAGAAGAATGAAGACCCAAAGTTTGGAGTGCATTCCAAAGTCAAGGTCCCAAACCTTGACTTTGACCCAAACCAGGCAAATCAAACAGGTCACAGAACGACCCAGGGTTAGGTTTAATCTGCCCAAGCCAGTGGCTTGTTTAACTATTTCATTCAGTTGTATCTCAACTTCCCCAGAACTACTTATCCAAACACAAGAGGTATTAGCTACAGAAAGAACACCTCCCTGCACAGCAAGGAAAGCATCAGGAGCTACTTTCTTGTCTAAGACAACTTTAGTAAGCAAACCCAATGATCTTTGCTGGGCAGCTGTGGCTTCAGAGGTGGGTCCTGACATTTTCCTTAGAGTAAGTGATAAATTTCTAACCTGATTTCATTGCCACTAATTCCCAAACAAGGTAGGAGACATCTGCCAAAGGGGATCCCTGGGTAGCTCAGCGGTTTGGCACCTGCCTTCAGCCCAGGGCGTGATCCTGGAGTCCCGGGATCGAGTCCCACATCGGGCTCCCAGCATGGGGCCTGCTTCTCTCATGAAAAAATAAATAAATAATCTTTAAAAAAAAGAGTTACAAAAAAGATGGTCAAGAGATGGGAGGATAAATGGAAAGAACTGTTCTTGATAGATCTTGGGGGAGGGATCGGTCTACCTGGTGGTGCTTCTCTTCTGAGCAATCTGATTTTGAGATCTCCAACATTAGCATGAGACCAAATGGTAAGTGTACTCTTCTTTAGGTAGGAAATATGCACCCAGGGATCCCTGGGTGGCGTAGCGGTTTGGCGCCTGCCTTTGGCCCAGGGCGTGATCCTGGAGACCCAGGATCGAATCCCACGTCGGGCTTCCGGTGCATGGAGCCTGCTTCTCCCTCTGCCTGTGTCTCTGCCTCTCTCTCTCTCAATCTCTCTGTGACTATCATAAATAAATAAAAAAATTTTTAAAAAAAAGGAAATATGCACCCAAGATTTAACACCTTAAAATTTGGCAGCAGTATTAGTGTTCAAAAGAACTTGGTAGGTTCTTTTCCAAGAGCCTCTTTGAAGATAAAGCAATTTTGCAAAGGCATCAGAGTAAAACAACTGTCTGTAAATGATGAAAGAGTTAAAAATGGCCATGGTTAAAGATCTGATGAGACTTTGTTATAATAGAATTGACAAGGAAATTTGGTTATCTCTATAATATACATTTTAAGATAATTAAATATGACTAATAACATTATACCAAAACATATCAGATTTCTAGGAATTTCATACAATTTCTAGAACACTTATATTAACACATACCCATACAGATATAATCTAAGAAGGTAGAGCATCATTTCTTATTTGATAGTGTTTCTCATGTAACTTAACATATCAAATAAACTTAATTAGTTTAACATGTTACAAATCCTTTGAGATTTTCCAAGGACGCTCTGAGACATCTCAAAGTTAATTAGAGGTCAAAAGGATGGCATGTAGAATTTAATTTGGGAAAATTGTCAAAAATGTCAAAATCTTTGAACATTTGATTAGATAGAATCACAGATCATTATGAAATAATAGCTAATGACCTATTTAACCAAAGTAATAATAGATTTTAAAGGCTATGTAACATAAGGTTACATAGTTGTGAGTTAAACTTAACTCTTTTAATTTTTAAAAAGATTTTTATTATTTATTTATTCATGAGAGACACACAGAGAGAAGCAGAGACACAGGCAGAGGAAGAAGCAGGCTCCACGCAGGGAGCCCAATGCAGGACATGGGACTCGATCCCATGACTCCTGGATCATGCTCTGGGCCAAAGGCAGGCACTAAACCTCTGAGCCACCTGGGCGTCCCAACTTTTTTAATTTTGAAAGGACTCAGTTCTCCCAAATAACCGAAGAACCAATAAAGACGAAGTGTAGGAAATTTTGACAAAATAAAAAAACTTTGCTTTCCAGGTAGATTACCCAAAAGGCAAGGAAAACCTTTTACAATCTCTTAGTAAGATAATACCAATAGTCCAAGAACACTTTGTCCTTTTAACAACGAGAAAACCAATTCTTTTTTTTTTTTTTCTCACGGGAAAGAGCAGAGGGAGAAGGAAAGAGAGAATCTTAAGCAGGTTCCATGCTCAGTGCAGGAAGCTAGATTCCTGAGATCATGACCTGAGCAAAAATCAGAGTCAGATGATTCACTGACTGCCACCCAGGTGCCCTGAAAAAAACAAATTCTAATTTTGCACCAGTGTACTTTTGATCTTTAAAATCCATTCTTTAAGAACTTGAATAAATTCATTCCAATCTCAGCCAGTTTGACCACACAAAATAATTTTCCTAAGGGGCGACTGCGTGGCTCAGCTGGTTAAGTGTCTGCCTTCGGTTCAGGTCACGATCACAGGGTCCCCCAATCGAGCCCCTGGTGGAGCCCCTGGTGGAGTCCCAGATCAAGCCCCAGGTCGAACTCCCGGTGGAGCCCAGGGTTGAGCTCCCTGCTCAGCAGGAGGCCTGCTTCTCCCTCTCCCTCTGCCCCTTTCTCACTTGTGTTCTCTCTCTCTCTCTCTCTCTCTCTTTCTCTCCCTCTCTCCCTCCCTTCCTCCCTCTCTCAAATAAATAAATAAAAATCTTTAACAAATTTAAAAAACGACTTTCCTAAAATGCATTTTCCATGAACCACATATATCCATTTATATCCATTTAGGCTTTGTCTTATATTTTGCTCTTCCTAATTCTGAAATAACCATTTTACTTTAAGACAAAATTACTTTTTTTCCTTAACAAAAATACATTCTCATATCTCATACCATTAAAAAAATAATAATAATCTCTAGAGCCAACATGAGGCTTGAACTCACAACCCCAAGGTGAAGAGTCACTTCCTTCACCAACTTAGCCCACCAGATGTCCCCATACTTCTCACTCAAAAACGCATTCTACTTTCCTTACTTACTTTTCATAAATGTTTGTTTCCTTTAACACTTATTATTTCTAAGTAGTTTTAATTACATATATTGACTAGAATTTGTAATACTTAGAATCCTTAATTTCTAGTGAAAACTAAGACAAAGGAATTGTGGGTTGTTTGTTACACTAGCATTCTATGAATTGACAAGTTTATGAATACATTTTATGATTTCTGGAAGTATATTCTTCTACCCAGTGAGTTTTTCAATGCAGCACATAAAATATTTAGTAATAGACTCAAATATCTTCAGTTCTTCTGTAATAAGAAGCCAAAAATGAGTAATGTTCAGTAACTAATGTTTCAGTATTTTATCTTATTTAGAAGTGATCTATATACTCAATGAATATCCATCATTTAGCTTAGAATAACTTTAAGGTTTCAAGTTACCAAAAAGATTTTGGAAACTAATGAAACTGGAGAGTATTATGCTGAGTGAAATAAGTCAATTGGAGAAGGACAATCATCATATGGTTTCACTCATATGGGGAATATAAGAAATAGTGAGAGGGATTATAAAGGAAAGGAGGGGAATCAAGTGGGAAGAATTAGAGAGGGAGACAAACCATGAGAGACTCCTAACTCTGGGAAACAAAGGGTTGTAGAAGGGGAGGTGGATGGGGGGGAGGGGAAAGGGTGACTGGGTGATGAGCATGGAGGAGGGCACTTGATGGGATAAGCACTGGGTGTTAGGTTACATATAGTAATATGTTGGCAAATTAAATTTAAATTTAAAAAATATTTTGGAAACTATATTTTTAAGTAGACATACCATAAAGCATAATTATTGTTAAAAGGTTTATAAACTTGGGACGCCTGGATGGCTCAGCGGTTGAGCACCTCCTTCAGCTTGGGGCATGATCCTGGGGGTTCCTGGGATCAAGTCCTACATTGGGCTCCCTGTACGGAGCCTGCTTCTCCCTCTGCCTATGTCTCTGCCTCTGTCTCTCATTCCATGTCTCTCATGAACAAATAAATAAATCTTTAAAAAAAATGTTAATAAACCTAAAAATATATATTTTATTTGTTTATTTATTTACTTAAAAGAGAAAGAGAGAACGAGGGGAGGGGCACAAGAAGGGGGAGAGAGAATCCTCAAGCAGACTTGAGCAGGGAGTCCTACACAGGGCTCAATCCTACAACCCTGAGATCATAACCCAAGCCAACATCAAGAGTCAGACACTCAACCAACTGAGCCACTCAGGTGCCCTGAAAAGTTTATAAACTTTATCTGACTTACATCTTTGTAATTTACTTGTTCTTAACAATTATGTTTAGATTAGTCATAAAAATTTCATGAGACATTAAACAACCATCACATTATCTTTCTTGCTGACAAATTCTGTAAGAGATAACATGAGCTTATATGCCTTTAGTAAACTTAGCTAGAAGAAAAATATTACATTTAATGCTGATAACTGTTAAGACAAGCCTTTCTTAACTAACCTAACAAACTTAAACTAGCTCTTAATTACCTAAGATTATCCTATATGACATGAACTTGAAAAACAATAGTTTCTACATTTCTGAGAGTATACTTGATTTGTATAAATGCCTATTTTTTCTTTTTTTTTTTAATTTTTATTTATTTATGATAGTCACACAGAGAGTGAGAGAGAGAGAGAGAGGCAGAGGGAGAAGCAGGCTCCATGCACCGTCCCAACATGGGACTCGATCCCGGGTCTCCAGGATCGCGCCCTGGGCCAAAGGCAGGTGCTAAACCGCTGTGCCACCCAGGGATCCCTATTTTTTCTCTTTTTTAGGTAAACTCTACAGCCAGTGTGGGGCTTGAACTCTCATCTCCAAGATTGAGAGTTACATGTTCTAACGACTTACCCAGCCAGGCCCCCACCTTTTTAAAATTATATTTGATGCACCATGTTACATTAGTTTTAGGTGTACAACACAATGATCAACAACTCTATATGTTATGCTGTGATCATCACAAACGTAGCTACCATCATTCACCATATGATGCTATTAAAATACCATTAACTATATTTTCTATGCTGTACCTTTAATTCCCATACAAATGCTTGATTTTCATCTGGCCTATTAAATAGAGTTCTTTAGGGCAGCCTGGGTGGCTCAGCGGTTTAGCGCCGCCTTCAGCCCAGGGCCTGATCCTGGAGACACAGGATCGAGTCCCACATCAGACTCCCTGCATGGAGCCTGCTTTTTCCTCTGCCTCTCTCTCTCTCTCTCTCATGAATAAATAAATAAAATATTTTTTAAAGATTTATTTATTTATGATAGACAGAGAGAGAGAGAGGCAGCGACACATGCAGAGGGAGAAGCGGGCCCCACGCCGGGAGCCCATCGCAGGGCTCGATTCCAGGACCCCAGGATCGCACCCTGGGCCAAAGGCAGGCGCCAAACCACTGAGCCACCCAGGGATCCCCAGTAAATAAAATATTAAAAAAAAAAAAAGAATTGCATGAGTTCTTTAAAAATAAATAAATAAATAGAGTTCTTTGTAAATTAATTTTCATAATTCCACCTGAAGGTAGAAAAAATAACACAAATCTAACACATGCATATATAGATATACATAAACATACAGATAGATACAAATAAAGATCGTATAGGTTTTATTTTATTTTTAAGATTGTATTTATTCACGAGAGACACAAAGAGAGACACACCCACACACAGGCAGAGGGAGAAGCAGGCTCCCTGCAGGGAGCCTGATGTGGGACTCGATCCCAGGACTCTCAGATCACAACCCAAGCCAAAGGCAGATGCTCAACCACTGAGCCACCCAGGTATCCCTTATAGCTTGTATTTTTTAATTGTAGCCATGAGACAGGTTCTGTTAAAGGAGGCAGTTTGTTAGGTTCTAATAGGATGTCCAGAAGCCAGCAAGAACGAAGTCATGCCAGCTATTGGGAAGGTCCAAGGCCTGTCCTAGCAGCACTTCACAAGAAGCTGGGTCAAGATAGGATCAAGATGGTGGGTGCTATGACAGGAACCCCCTGACCAAATTAGGAAGAAAAAGCAGGAAACCCTGCTTCCTGCCCCAAGTAATGGATATTCTACCCCTTAGTTAACAATTGTCAATAGGGGAAGGAGGGAAGATGGTGGAAGAGTAGGGGACCCTCATTTCATCTGGTCACTTGAATTCAGCTAGATACCTATCAAAGCATCTGAACACCTGTGAATTCAACCTGAGAGCTAAGAAAAGAATTGCTGTAATTCTACAGATAGAAAAGTGGCCACTTTTTCCAAGGTAGGAAATGGAGAGAAGTTAATCTAAAGGAATCTAAAGGGAAGATAAACCACGGGGGAGGGAGCCTGTATAAGCCACTGGAAAGTGACAGAGCAGCAGAATGCAAAATTGGAACTTTTAGAAGTCTGCTCTGGTAAGTGACATTCCTGCCTGAAAGGTGTTCAAGGGGCAAAGTGGAGCAGAATGCTAAGTGGGACAGTGTAGTTTCAGGATCCCTGGGGTCACCACAGAAAGAACAGGGGCACATGAGTGCAGCACAGTTCCTAAGCATTGAAGCAGAGAAGCTGGCTACAATTAGGGAGTCCCAGAGAGGGCTCTCAGCTCGCTGTTGTCACAAACTGGAAACCATGGCACCATCAGCAACTGCTCTCCAAGCAGGGACCTAGCAAGCACCAGAAGAATTATAGTGAGACAATACTCCCTCCCCCACGAAGATTGGCCTGGGTGCATACTATAGGAGTCTGCAGAGTTTGGCACACAGAAAAGTGACTGACTGCTTTTCCCTGAGGGTGCACTGAAGAGTAGGGGTTGTGGGGGCTGGAAATGATGATCTTGCCATTTTAATTTTTTTTCATACTCTAAAGAAGCATGGAAAGCCTTCAGGGAACAAAAGTCACATAGATCAACCTGAAACAGCTAACGTTGAGCTCAGCCCCCTTGTAAGGGCAGTACAACACCACCAAGGCAAAGACACCTGAGAAACAGTACAACAAGCCCCTTCCCCAGAAGACCAGCAGGAACATCAGGCTAATGCCAGGTTTACAGATCACACAGAACTGAAAAACTCCTGTGCTAGGGCAAAATAGTATATAGAATTCAAGGTTTTTTTCCTCACGTTTTTAGTCTTTCAATTTAAAAATATTTTTCTTTTTTTTTTCCTTTTCAACTAGCTATTTTAAAAAATATTTTATTTATTTATTTATGAGAGAGAGAGAGAGAGGCAGAGACACAGGCAGAGGGAGAAGCAAGCCCCTTGCAGGGAGTCCAATGCAGGACTTGATGCAGGGACCTGAGGATCACGCCCTGGGCAGAAGGCAGACGCTCAACTGTTAAGTCACCCAGGCATCCCTCAACTAATTTCTCATTTTATCAAATCTTTTAAATTTTCATTTTTACATTTACATTTTTAGCCAAAAATGAAGAATATATCTATAAAATCAAAGATATCAACCACAACAACAGTGAAATATACACTAGACAAATCCAAAGAGATTAGAAACCAAAAATGAAAAGATAGGAGAGGAATATAATCTAACAGATACTAGATCCCAAAATTGTGTGTGTGTGTGTGTGTATGTATATGTATATATATATAATTGATTTTGTTTCCTTGTTCATCCATTCTTCTCCAGACAAAATGACTAGGAGAAAATCACAAAAAAGAAAGAATCAGAGGTAATACTCTCTGCCATAGATTTAATCAACGTGGATATAAGTAAAATGTTGGACCTAGAATTCAGAATTACAATTATAAAGATAGTAGCTGGGCTTGAAAAAAGCATAAATAACACTAGAGAATCCCTTAGGGCAGAAATAAAATAACTGAAATCTAATGAGGCAAATTTTAAAATGCTTTAACTGTGATGCAATCTAAAATGGCTACTCTAATTGCTATGGTAAATGAGGCAGAAGACTCAGTGACATAGAAAACAAAATGATGGAAAATAAGCAAGATGAGGAAAAGAGAAAAATAGCTACTGGATCACCAGGGGAGGCTTGGAAAAGTCAGCGATTACCATAAAGTGAAACAATATTAGAATAACTGGGGTCCCAGAGGAAGAAGAGAGAGATAGCCACAAGGTATATATAAGAAAAACATAGCTGAGAACTTTTCTAATCTGAGGAAGGAAACAGGCATTCAAGTCCAAGAGGTAGAACTCCTCCCAAAATCAGTAAAAATAGATTAACACCCCAACATATAATAGTGAAGCTTGCAAATTTCAGAGATAGAGAGATCTGAAAGCAGCTGGAGACAAGAGGTTCTTAACCTACAAGGGAAAGAACACCAGACTTGCAGCAGACATATCACAGAGACCTGGCAGGCCAGAAAGGGCTGGCATAATATATTCAGGATACTAAATGAGAAAAACATGCAGTGAAGAATACTTTATCCAGCTAGACTGTCATTCAGAATTGAAAGAGAGATAAAGAGCTTCCAAGACAAACAGAAACTAAAAGAATTTGTGATCACTAAACCAGCTCTGCAAGAAACATTAAAGGGGATCCTTTGAGTTAAGAGAGAGCCCCAAAGTAACAAAGACCAGAAAGGAACAGAGACAATCTACACAAACAGTAACTTTACAGGTATTACAATGACACTAAATTCATATCATTCAATAGTTACTCTGAATGTAAATGGACTAAATGATCCAATCAAAAGACACAGGGTATCAGATTGGATAAAAAAGGAAGACTCATCCACATGCTGTCTATAAGAGACATTTTATTTTATCTTTAAAGATTTTATTTATTTGAAAGACAGAGAACAAGGGTAGGGGCAGAGGGAGAGGGAGAAGTAGCCTTCCCACTGAGCAGAGAGCCCAATGCGGGAATTGATTCCAGGATCCCAGGATCCTGACTTGAGCCAACGACAGACACTTAACCCCTGAGCCACCCAGGAGCCCCTAAGAGACTGATTTTAGACCCAAAGACAACTGCAGATTGAAAGTGAAGGTGTGGAGAATCACTTATCATGCTAATAGACATCAAAAGAAAGCTAGGGTGGCAACGTTTACATCAGACATTTTATTTATTTTTTATTTATTTTTTATTTTTTTTAAATTTATGATAGTCGCACAGAGAGAGAGAGAGAGGCAGAGACAGAAGCAGGCTCCATGCACTGGGAGCCCGACGTGGGATTTGATCCTGGGTCTCCAGGATCGCGCCCTGGGCCAAAGGCAGGCGCTAAACCGCTGAGCCACCCAGGGATCCCTACATCAGACATTTTAGATTTTAAACCAAAGATTGTAGTAAGGGATGAAGAGGGACATTATATCATAAAGGGTCTATCCAACAAGAAATATTTATGCCCTTAACTTGGGAGCAGTGAAATATATAAACCAATTAATAACAAAATTAAAGAAACATATTGATAATAATACAATAATAGTAGGAAAATTTAACACCCCACTTGCAGCGATAGATCATCTAAGCAGGTCACCCAAGAAATGAGCTTTGAATGACAAATTGGACCAGATAAACTTCACAGATATATTCAGAGCATTTCATTCCAAAGCAATAGAATACACATTTTTCTCAAGTGCACATGGAACATTCTCCAGAATAGACCACATACTGGGTCACAAACCAGGTTTCAACTGGTACCAAAGACTGAGATTATTCCTGCATATTTTGAGACCACAATGCTTTAAAACCTGAACTCAAACACATGAGAAAATTTGGAAGAACACAAATATATGGAGGTTAAAGAGCATTCTACTAAAGAATGAATATGTCAACCAGAAAATCAAGGAAGAATTTTAAAATATTCATAGAAGCAAATGAAAATGAAAACATGACAGTTCATGTTTGGGATGTAGCAAAGGTGGTCCTAGGAGGGAAGTATATAGCAATACAGGCCATTCTTAAGAAATAAGAAAAATGGGGATTCCCTAGGTGGCTCAGAGGTTAAGCACCTGCCTTCGGCCCAGAGCGTGATCCTGGAGTCCCGCCTCAAATCCACATTGGGCTCCCTGCATGGAGCTTGCTTCTCACTCTGCCTGTGTCTTTGCCTTTTTCTGTGTGCCTCTCATGAATAAATAAATAAAGCTAAAAAGAAAAGGAAAATAATTTTATTATTTTTTATATTTACTTATTTATTTTAAGGAAAATAATTTTAATGGCTGTGAGACTTAAAACAAGAGACCTGAGTATTTTTATACAATTGTGTTGAAGACTGTGAGTTGACCCCTATTATTCACTTTTTTTTTCTCCTTAGAGTTATAGAATGGTTACCTGGGCACATGGTCATTCTGAATAAAGACTCTTCATTGCTATTTCAACAGGTACCCCTGGGAACTTAGTATCATAAAGAATTGGTCAGGATCTTGGCTATGCATCCCACAGCTAGTCCATTTCTGCAATGGTGTGGCCCACCGCTGTGACTCTTACTGGCTGGGAAGGGTCACAGGCACATCAGAAGGGCTCCAACCTCACTCAGAGCAAGTCAGAAAAACCTCACAGCCCACAGCATGGTGTGAGCATCACTCACTAGTCTCTGGTTGTCTTTCACTATGTGTGGGGTTTGCTATTTGCAGGCAGTTGCAATTTTCACTTGTCCTTGTTTCCCCTTCTCCTTTTCCTACCCTGTTTCTCCAGAGCCTAGCTTTTATCCTGCCTCCTCCCCACTAGTCACGTTTCCTCAGATCCTCACATCCTTTAAAGTGGAGTCCCTATAAAATATATACACTGACACCTTCCTCATGCTAGATCACAGTGTAGCTCATTTCACCATTCTGATGTATTGTCATGCTGGTAAGACTTCCCTTTCTGCATCAGGGGTGAAAGGATGGAACTAAGGGGTAGAGAAGCATCATTAACAAGGTCAAAGAGGGAGATGGTACAGGTCCAGCATAGCCCACTTTATCTTTTAGCCGTCACAAATAACACTTGCTGGATTCTAGGCACGGGGAACAGAGAAAAAAGACAGCCCTTGCTCATAGGAGCTCAAAAACTAGCAGAAAAGAGCGAATTAGTAAAGAGATTATCAGAGTAAAGAGTGACAGAGATTGGATAGAGTCGAACATGAGTGTCCGGGGAAGAGAGGAAAGGGAGCAAATGAATGGTGGTGGGGGAGGTGGGTTCCTGTGTTGAGTGCTGAAGCTGACTGAGAGGTTAACTAGGGGGTTTGCAAAATCTTGGGAAAAAGACAGCCCATGGTCTGTTTCATTTTCAGAGAACTGAGAAAGGCCCCACTGGCCTGAAGTCTAGATGAGAATGGACTGGGGCTGGGGTGGGTGGGCTGGAAAAGTGGCAGGTTCAGAAGAAAGGACCAGCTAAACAATTTCAGCAGGAAGCCTTGAAGGGCTTTATGTAGAACAGAGACAACACAGGTGTAAGTTTTAGAAAGCATGTCTGGCTGGGATACAGAGGTGACAAGCACAAGTACAGATAGCAGGCTTTAGTGCTTTAGGAGTCCTGGGGAGGCATTCAGAGGGCCTGACCAGAAAGGCATGGCTTGGATGATGGGGTCGGGAGAGAGAGAGAGGGAAAACACACAGGAATCTACAGGACTCAGCAACTGAGTCAATTCAAGGAGGAGATAGAAGGGCTGTGACCTTTACCAAATGGGGAATCCATAAGAAGCAGCATATTTTAGGGGAAAAATAAGTCTTTCAGTTTGAAACTTGACTGAATTTGAACTGCTTGTCAGAGATGGAAGTAGAATATTCAGTTGGCAGTTGGATGTTTGGGGCTGTAAGAGAGAAAGAGACCAGCACCTGGGTGGCTCAGTCGGTTAGGTATCTGTCTTTGGCTCAGGTCATGATCCCAGGGTGAAGAGATGGAGCCCCATGTCAGGCTCCCTGCTCAGTGGGGAGTCGGCTTCCCCCTCTCCCTCTGTTCCTTCCCCTGGTTCGTGCTCTCTGTCTCTGTGTCAAATAAATAAAATATTTTTTTTAAAAAAAGGAAAATCACTAGAATATATATTTTTTTAAATAACAGAGTGTCGCGCGCGCTGGGGGCGACAACCGTCCAGGGATGAGGGAAAGGGAATGAGGAAAAGAAAAGAGACATAAACAGAGTGGGAGCAGGAGGGACATATGGCCGGATTCAGCCACAATGCCAACTTTATTTGTATTATTCACTCTTTTATAAAGCAGGGTTGTAAAAAATAAAATAAAATAAAATAAAAAAGCAGGGTTGTATAACAAGCAGGATGTCTTAAGCTTAGTTCTCCAAACATGTCTTTTCACAATAGATAGCAAAGGTATGCGCCCTTGAATAGATAGCCATAGTATGCGTCCTTGAGCCACAAGCCTTCAACAACAAGGGTGAGACAGGTGGGCCTCGGTTGGAAGAGTCAACAGAGAGCCACTGCTTGATCCATTAACCCCTTCCTGGCACGCAGCCCCCAACATCTCCCCCTATTGTTTTTATTTGAGATTTTGAAAATAGAGATTTTTAAGGGCTTTGTGCTGGAAACTTTTAAAGGACGCATATAAGCATATTACTAAGGTTGTAGCGACAGCAATTATAATCCAAATGCCAGGGGAATTAAATTCAAACCATTGCAAGGGGTTAATACCTCGGATACCTTTCAAAAATCTATCTGCCAATTCAGCAGGGTTCTCAATAGAGAGATGAGCATTGTTAAGTGCAGCCACTTGCATTTTTAAGGGCTTTGTGCTGGAAACTTTTAAAGGACGCATATAAGCATATTACTAAGGTTGTAGCGACAGCAATTATAATCCAAATGCCAGGGGAATTAAATTCAAACCATTGCAAGGGGTTAATACCTCGGATACCTTTCAAAAATCTATCTGCCAATTCAGCAGGGTTCTCAATAGAGAGATGAGCATTGTTAAGTGCAGCCACTTGTTCCAGGCTTAGCAAATCTAAGCTTAAATCTGTATTGTTCCAAATCCCCTTTAAATGTTGCTGCACTTGCTCCCATGTATGTTCTGTCTCATTATAAGGTAGTGCGGTGACGCAGATATGCTGAAAGCCCGCATGACATTGCAATGATGACTGAGCTCGGAGCCGAGCATATTGCCCTCCCATGTACTCCACAGCTTCCTCTAACCCCTGCAGACGAGCAACAATTTTTTGATCAATAGTCCCTTGTGTGGCAAGAGCCACAGATACATTATGGGCCAAGGAATTAACATGTTGAGCGGTGTGGATGGTTTGGCTGAGTGCCACAGAAGAAACAGTGGCAGAGGCTACCAAAGACACAAAAGCAACCATTCCTGCCACCAATAGACCCCAAAATCTTTTTGTTCTTAACACCATATCAGTGAGTTGTTTAGCAAAGGAGTACCCATAACTAGTATACCACGGACCAGTAATATTAACAGGGAGCACGACATACGGGGGTGCTGTACTAACATAACTGTAACAGGGTGAGCATCTCCAGGGGGCAGATGAACAGGCAAACAATTAGTCAATACATAATTTTGGCAACTAGCCTGGTATTTGTCCTGAGAGGCTTGAAGCTTATCAATTTTGCCTCTCCCCACCACCAACAGGAAGGGACGTGGTACGCAAGCCTGAATATACAGATCAACATGAGGGGGGTAGATAGGTCCAGTAGTAGAGTTTGTTTTAAGGGGACGGAGAGCTGCAGCCAGCTTCCAAAGGTCCGAATGTATCATGAGTGGTGTTGAAAACGTGCCGGGAGGCACGTGTCCATAATGTTCATAGACAGCACGGAGTCCTGGAGATCTCACTCTGACTTGCATTTCTTGCCAGGCTGCAGATTTTGATTTTGACCAGTCCGTTATACGCAAAGAGGGTGTCATTACTGGGTGCAAAGTCTCAGGGTCTCGCACTCTGCATTCTCTCCAAACCGGGAGAGATGATTTCCAATTGGGCACTGTAGGGCAGTCAGGATAGTCCCAAGGGCTCATTCCAGGAGGAGAATCTCGAAGGTTAGAAGTAGCCCCCCCCCCCCCCCCCCCCCCCCCCCGCCCGCGAAGAATGGTTCATTAAGCGCCCAATAATGAACCATTTCCTCCTCCCTTCAATCTCCATTATGTCTTTTGTCATCCCAATACCGATGCTTGACAGTGCGAGTCACCTGCTTAGTAAAAAGACACCCATAGGAGGGGGACTGACCGTTTTCAGCGGCCTGGAAACAAATTGAAACCTGATCTGCCAACCCAGTCCAGCTGATGGGTCTTGCGACAGCCTCAATGGAATATGCCTCCAGCCCGCCCAGCGCATCTGTTAGATTAGTACGTACATGAGGCGTAGGATTATCCCAAGTAACGGGCCGTACAAAAGGAGGGTCCACCATAAAAGCCCAATAAGAGGACGCCTCGGCTGTTTCAGCAGAGGCGGAGATGCCTGCTAAAAGAGCCAAAAACAGGTTAGTAGGAGTAAGGGAGGCCTGGGCTTTACGTAAGGTTTGTTTGGCCTCGCCAACCACCTTCTTTATTTGTCCCCAAGTAGGCAATCGGGCTCTCCTTTCCCTTCTGCTCCGGGGTTTCACCGTCTGGTCCTGTTGAGGAACTTGTGGTTGAAGGGAAAAGCAGGCCATTTTCTTTGGTAAATCGGACACACCGCAACGGCAGCCACCGCGGCGTCTCCTCATTCTGTGGGAAAATACAAGCAAACCCCCATCCTCGCCGGAGGACTGGATCTGGGCCAGACCACTGTCCCATCAACGGGTCCTTCCATCGTGCATAGAGGAAGGGCTCCGGTTCTGGAGCCCAAGACCTCTCAGCTGCAGTCTTACCTACTGCATCAACATTCAAAAAATTTAAAACATATAAAGTTAATGCCAAATGCATATGTGGTGAATACTTAGTCTTTCCCTTAAGTATCTCCCCCTCTTTTAATTTATGTAATTAAGTTTTCAGGGTGGAATGACTTCTTGCAACAATGGCCTGACCCTGTGAATTATATGGAATACCAGTGGAATGTGAAATGCCGAAAGTTAGGCAAAATTGCTGAAAAGAAGACGAGGTATAAGCAGATCCATTGTCTGTTTTAATAGCCTTGGGGAGGCCTAGTTGGGAGAATGCAGCAAATAGATGATTTTGTACATCAGTAAAGGCTTCTCCACTGTGGGCAGAGGCAAAAATATATCCTGAAAAGGTATCAACAGAAACATGGATATATTTCAATTTACCAAATGGAGGATATAATGTAATGTCCATTTGCCATAGATGATTAGGTAAGAGGCCTCGGGGATTAACAGTAAATGAAGGGAGGTTGAGGGTTTCAGGGCAAGTCCGACATTCTTTTACTATTTGTCTGGCTGATTCATGTGAAATCTTAAATTGTCTTCCAAGAGCTGCTGAATTTTGGTGAAATTTGCTATGGCTTTCCTTAGCAGCATCAAAAGAAGAAAGAAAATTAATATGCGTGATTTCATCAGCAATTGCCTTTCCACAGGATAATGGGCCAGGCAGACCTGAATGAGCTCGAATATGAGAAATGTAAATCAGATTATGTCTTTTAAGAAGACTGTGTTGAATAGATGAGAAGAGGGTATATAACTCTTCATCATTACAACATAAAAAGGCGGAGGGAAGTAAGGGCACAGCTTGAGCAACATATAGACTGTGAAAAGATTTAATGGTTCAGGATATTTTTGTAAAGCAATAGCAACAGCTTTTAATTCTGCTCTTTGCACTGATTTAGTTGAGTAATGATATTTCTCTATATGTTCCTCCCTTTTTGAGACATAATAAATTGCAATATTGCCAGATTTGTTGGCGTCCACAAAAATGTTTGCAGCTTCCTTAATTGGGGAGTGAGAAAGGGAACCTTGTGGGATTGTTGAAACCTTATTTAGAAATTGCAGAAGTTCATCTGCCGGCAAATGGAATTTAACTTGGCCCGGGTATGAGGCGAGGGCAATTTGCCAATTAAGGTCAAACTGTTGTAAATTTTCAAACTTCTCTTTAGTTAACATAGCACAGATTAAAAAAATCAGGCTCCTTGCCTAGGAGTTGTAGGGAACGCATCCTTCCCCGAGTGATGAGTTGAGCCAGCATGCTAGGAAGAGAATTAATAACATGCAGAGAATGTAATGGGAGATGTATCCATTCTAAAGGGCCATGAGGTTGCCAAAGGACAGCCAAAGGCATGATGGCAGGGTTCAATAAAATTAAGTATAGTGAATCCACCAAAGAAACTCTTGTAACCTGAGCTTCCGAGAGTTTATTATTGACCAATTCTAATGTTTGTTTGGCGCCCTCCGTCAACATTCTAGGAGAGGCTGGATTAGAGTCTCCTTTTAGTATATCAAAGAGGGGGCGTAACTGTTCCGCAGTTAAAGTTAACGTTGACCGTATCCAGTTGATATCTCCTAATAACTTTTGATAATCATTTAATGTTTTAAGAGGGGCAGTGCGTATTTGAATTTTTTGTGGCTTAATAGTTTTTTGTTCAATAATATATCCAAGATATTCATAAGGTTCAGCTCTCTGAACCTTTTCAGGGGCCACTATCAAATTAAATTTTTGAAGGCAAGACTGCAATCTCTCGAATGCTCTTAAGAGAGTCCCTTCCTCATCAGCGGCTAGTAAAATGTCATCCATAAAATGAATACAATATACAGATGGGAAAGCTAGTCTAAAGGGGGTCAAAGCTCTGCCTACAAATTCCTGACATAGGGTAGGACTATTGCCCATGCCCTGAGGCAAAACCTTCCAATGATACCTGGCATAAGGGGCTTGTAGGTTAGTAGTAGGAATTGAAAAGGTGAATTTTTCACAATCATCAGGAGATAGAGGGATGGTGAAAAAACAGTCTTTTAAATCTAAGATAAGTAATTGATAGTTCAAAGGAATGGCTGAAGGAGCCGGCAGCCCAGGTTGCAGAGCTCCCATGGGCTTCATAACGGCATTAACCGCTCAGAGATCTTGCAATAATCTCCATTTTCCTGATTTCTTTGTAATGACAAAGATAGGAGTATTCCAAGGACTGTTGGAAGGAACAAGATGCCCCAACTGCACCTGTTCCTGAACCAGCTTTCTAGCAGCCTCTTGTTTATGATCAGGTAAGGGCCACTGGTCCACCCACACAGGGACATTGGTTAACCATTCAAGAGGCATAGTGTGGGGGGTTGTCAGTGGCCCTGGAGAAAACCCAAACCTAATTTATCAGGATTTCCCTCAAGTTCGACGGGTTGTACAATCCCTTGTAAGTCTTTCCCGAGTCCTTTTCCTGGAACATAACCCATTTGAGCCATCATAAAGGAAACAGCTTCCTGTTGTTTAGAAACAGGAAGTTTTTTTGTTTCAAGGACTAAGCCCATTTCTGTAAGTACATCTCTTCCCCATAGATTAAGATCAATAGGAAGAACGAAGGGACAAAATCTTCCAGAGTGTCCATCCTCAGTCTCCCAGTAAAGCTGATTGGAGCTAATCCTAGGGGTATTTATAATACCCACTCCCTTAACTGGAGTGGAGGTCTCTTGCGTGGGCCAGGCATTAGGCCATTGATTTTGAGATATGACGGACATATCTGCTCCAATGTCTACCAATCCTTTAAAAATTTTTCCATTCACCTTAAGGCAGAGATAAGGCTTATCCGCAGATATTAACTGCATCCAATGTACATCAGTAGATCCAAAGCCCTGGCTGCCTCTTTGAGGTTTTATTACTTTATTTTCAGTTTTAAATCTAGGTATTAATATTAGCTGGGCAATAGGAACCTTGGGTTCCAATGTGAGAGTCCCTTGGGAGAGACTAGCAAGAATTTTTAGCTCTCCTGTGTAGTCTTCATTGATCACCCCAGGATATACAGTAAGCCCTTTTAAAGTCCAACTGGATCTACTTAAAATTAATCCCCAAGTTCCTTTAGGAAGAGGTCCCCATACTCCGGTAGGTATGGGTTTAGGGGCCTGCCCGCCTTCCAAATATATATAGGAAACAGGAGCTAAATCTAGCCCTGCACTGGAGGGGGTACCTCGGTATAATTTGTCAACCCCTGGGAGATCAGCTGTGTTGGTTCTAATTGGTTCAAGGAATCCTGTAGTGGGGTCAGCATCGCTATTGTTTGTCGGGGCTACGACAAGCCCCGACCTCGGTTTCCCGAAAGGGGGTTTCCGAACCGATCTGTCTTGGAACGGCATTCATTAGCCCAATGAAACCCCCGCTGACATCTGGGACAGAGAGATAAGGGTTTGTTAACTTGCTGCGGGCTCACAGAATTCCCAAAACCGGCCTTCAATTGGGGGCATTGACTCTTTTTTTTTTAAATTTTTATTTATTTATGATAGTCACAGAGAGAAAGAGAGAGGCAGAGACATAGGCAGAGGGAGAAGCAGGCTCCACGCACCAGGAGCCCGACATGGGATTCGATCCCCGGTCTCCAGGATCGCGCCCTGGGCCAAAGGCAGGCGCCAAACCGCTGCGCCACCCAGGGATCCCGGGGGGGCATTGACTCTTAAAATGACCTGGCTTTCCACAATTAAAACAGAACTGTGCTCCTGTGGAATTTTTTTGCCCACGTCCGCCACCTCTAGTTCCCTGTTTTAGCATCTGCTGTTGCATCTGTTGTGGGGAAATTCCCCTTAAAGCAGCAGCCAGTGTCAAGCCTTGCACATACGAAGGGCCTATCTCTGCACAAAGACGGACATAATCTTCAAGAGTTCCAGTTTTTCTCCATGGTCGAATTGCAGCTTGGCATGCACTGTTAGCATTTTCATAAGCTAATTGTTTTACTATAATAGTGCCGGCTTCCACATCAGTAACTATCCGCCCCACTGCCTGCAGAAGACGGGCTACAAAGTCTGAGTACTTCTCATCGGGCCCTTGTCGTATTTTGGACAATTCCTCTGTTCTGGCCCCAGAAGTAGGCAGCTTCCTCCAAGATCTAATAGCAGCCTCATTGATTTGAGTATAAGCCACTTCAGAGTAATCTAATTGCTGACCTACATCATGGTAAGCGCCTGTCCCTGCAAGCATTTCATATGAGACAGGAATTCCAGTTCTCCTATTGTAATTAGCAAGATCATTACATCTGTCATGATAATCAGATTTCCAAATCAAATAATCCCCCCCAGAAAGGCATGCTTTGGCTATAACATGCCATCTCCAGGGCACAGGGCCTCTCGACTCAAATTGTCCAGCATGGACAAAGTGAAAGGGGCAGTGGGCCCATACTGGGCACATGCAGTTTTTAATTCTTTCAGCACTTTGAAGTTTAGGGCTGAATACATGCGCCGACCGGCATTATCTAAAGAGACAGGGAAAGCAGTAAATCCAGTGGTGTCCTCTCCGCGCCTTCCGGCCTCATACGGTGCCCTTTGTAAGGGGGTCACACCTTTAATATCAAACCCTCCGGCTGATTGTTGGTTAGTCATTATGGGGAAAGTCAGCCGGGGGACAGCAGGTGCTCCTTCCCAGATCTCATCTCTGCGTTTGGAGTTTGTAAGATATAAAGGCAAGGGACTAGTAGCTTGATCCCTATACCCGGGGACTGGCCCCTTTTTCTGTCCTTTATCAGAAAATTTTGTCATCTGCATGTATCCTTTCGGAGGACTTTCATTATCACTGTCCAAATATACATCGTTGTCCCCGAATTCATCTCCTCCTGATCTCAACAAAGGGGGTCCCCTAAGGCCTGCCTTATGGGACCCATAAGTTTTTGTTGGATCGGATATAGGCGGCGGGGCAGGGGGGATGACCCCAGGAGGCTCAGGAATAACTTCCTAGGAATGATCCCCAGCTGGAGCAGGGGGGGGGGGGGAGCCAGGAGAAAAAGAGGATGATAAGGCCATTTGCCTCATAGCTGCCGAGGGAGGCTGAATTCCCTCAGAGTCACCCTCAAACTTACTTTCAAATTGATCATTTTTGTTCTCGGTTTCAGATTTCAAGGAAATAATCTCAATCTTATGCAAAGGGTCAATGACTTGTCGCAACTGCTCAAACAATCTCATAGTCCCGGCTGGGACTGCTGTCTCGCCTCTAAGGGAAATTTGATTTTTCAGTTCCTGTCCAATTCTTCTCCAATGTTCTAAATCTAAGGACCCTTCAGTCGGAAACCACGGGCATAAATCCCTGACAGTTTCGAAAAAGCTTCTCAAGGCCTTATTAGGTACCTTGAACCCTCCTTCTCGGAGAAGGGTTTGTAATCCAGCTATAAATAAAACCTGATTTGCTGATTGCTCTTGTCCCATGATTTTACTCCCGCCGTTCCAGGACCCCGCCTGGTTCCCTTACCTGAATAATTCAATTCCGGAACCTTCTCATGTGCTTTATGCTCAGGTTCCTGTTCGGGCGCCACTTGTCGCGCGCGCTGGGGGCGACAACCGTCCAGGGATGAGGGTAAGAGAATGAGGAAAAGGAAAAGAGACATAAACAGAGTGGGAGCAGGAGGGACATATGGCCGGATTCAGCCACAATGCCAACTTTATTTGTATTATTCACTCTTTTATAAAGCAGGGTTGTATAACAAGCAGGATGTCTTAAGCTTAGTTCTCCAAACATGTCTTTTCACAATAGATAGCAAAGTATGCGCCCTTGAATAGATAGCCATAGTATGCGTCCTTGAGCCACAAGCCCTCAACAACAAGGGTGAGACAGTTGGAAGAGTCAACAGAGAGCCACTGCTCGATCCATTAACCCCTTCCTGGCACGCGGCCCCCAACAACAGAGAAAGAGAGTAAGGACCAGAATGAGAACAGACTAGAAATACTGAGGAATACCATTCAATCAGCACAAGGTTGGTGACTTAAGATGGGGGACAGCAGAAGCACCCAGAGAACAGGCAAAGAGAGCAGGGAGCCAAGCCTGGGACCCTTGTGAATGAAAATACCTAGGGCAGAGGAAAGGAGGACCACAAGGGATCACCGGGAAGGAATAGTCAGAGAAGCCACAGGACAGGGACCCAGAGTGCAGCTGGCTCATGCCCTGAAGCCATGAAGAAAGGAATGAAGACAAGCCTCTTATTTTGATGACTGGAAGGACAGTGGGGGTATTGAGAACACTGAAGGGAGGAGGGAGAAGGGGTATCAGCTGCAGGTCTCTGATCAGCAGCCAGGGCTGGCAGAGGATATGCAAGTTCTGGGGTCAGATGTTGGTACCTGGGAGATATATGGATCGCAGTATATGTTATTTAATCACTTAAGTTTATTTCTCCCTTCTGTAAAATGACAATTTTACAACTACAGCCTGGGATTGTTGTATTAAAATGAGGTGAGCATGGAAGGAACTCCGCACAAAATGAATAACTTGTTGCTTCAGCCAAAATCTTGTAGTTACCCTTGTAGTCACTCCCACAACCTGCCTCCAATTAGGGGTACTTCCTGTCTGCAGGACCATCCCTAATACCACACATCCTGCATCTAACCACTGTTCCCCCTCACCCTGGTCCAAGCCACTTTCACCTCTCAGCCCATTTCTGCCATCACTTCTTAAATGGTCTCCCTACTTCAACCTTTGCTGGCTCTCCCCCAACTCGCCCTCACCCAGTGACCAGAACAACTTTAAGTCCAACAAGTCCCTCTAGGAAGTCTCACAGAAGAAGCCAAATCCTCACAAGGGGCAGCACTGCCCTACATGCCTCTCTGCCTATCTCTCACTTCAACCTGGCCTCACACACCACACTCTTCCTGGCCACAAAGAAACTCATGGGGCATCCTCTAGACTCAAGGCTTGGCCCACCGTTCCCGGGTTAGCTGCCTGTTTCTCTCTCTCATTCCCTTCTGGCCTTCACTTACAATGTCACTTCCTCTGGCCTTGCCTGGCCCAACCTCCTGCACTTCTGAAGCTCCTCTCTTAATCTGTTTTTCTTTGGCATTTATAAGTATCTAACATTTTTGTATATTTCATTTAAGCTTTTAATTTGTCTCCGGTGTATAAACTCCAGGAGGGGCAGGGATTTTATTTTTTTTATTTTATATTTTATTTTATTTATTTATTTTATTTTATTATTTTTTCTATTCTATTTTTTTTTTTTTTATTTCATTTTGCCAACCCTGCCAGCATGTTACTGCTCCATTCTCAAGCCCTGGGACGATGCCTAGCACTAGTACGTGCTCAATAAAAGATTTTCTATATGATGGGAAGACAAGAACCTTAAGTTTCGTGTCTTCCCGTTTCCTCAACTGAGTATTACTACCTGGCTTGCCTCCTCGGGTTGTTCCCAGAAGATGAGCTGGAGTAAGGGCTGTGAACAGCCCAACGTCGCGGAGAAGCTGGGGCTGACACCGTCGGGGTAGGTCCTGGCGTCTGGCGAGGGGCCCAGGCCCTGCCCCCGCACGCCCCGCCCCGCCCCCTCTCCCCGCTCGCCCCGCCCCCTCTCCCCGCTCGCCCCGCCCCCTCTCCCCGCTCGCCCCGCCCCCTCTCCACGCACGCCCCGCCCCCTCTCCCCGCCCGCCCGCCCCTCTCCCCGCCCCGCCCTCTCCCCGCCCGCCCCGTCCCGCCCCCCTCTCCCCGCTCGCCCCACCCCCTCTCCCCGCACGCCCCGCCCCTCTCCCCGCTCGCCCCGCCCCCTCTCCCCGCACGCCCCGCCCCCTCCCCGCACGCCTCGCCCCCTCCCCGCTCGCCCCGCCCCGCCCCTCCAGCGAGGGGGACTAGGGGGCGGTGCCTGGAGGCTGCGGGAGCGCGGCGCCGGGGCCTCCAGACACAAAGAGCGGCGGGCGGGGCGAGGCCGGGGTGGCGTGCGCAGGCGCGCCGGGCCTGCCCCCGTAGCCCGCGCGGAGATCCGGGGCGCCCGCCGCCCAGGTGAGCGGCGCCGGGGCCGGCGGGGCCGGCGGGGCCGGCGGGTGCGTGGGGCCGGGTGCGGCGCGGCGGGAAAGGCTGCGCCCCGGGCCGTCGGTGGGTGGGGGGAGGGGGCCCGAGGGGGCCCGAGGCCCTGCGACCGTGGGCGCGGCGGGACGGTGGGGCGAGCCCGCGACATCGCCGCGTCCGCCCTGGCGCGGGGCGCGGGCCCCGGAGCTGCAAGGCCGACGTGCAGGCCGCCGTTGCCGCCCCCCGGAGGCTGGGGCGGGGGTTGGCTGCTCCCGAGGCTCGCGTCCCGCGGGCGTCGGCTGCCCCACCCGCCTCTGGAAACCGGGTCCCGCCGTCGCTGCGGCTCCTCGGCGTGGGCCTCGCCGCGGCCCTGGACGCCCGCGTGCGGTCGGCATCCGGGCGAGCGCCGGGCCCGCGGACCTTCCTCCAGGCGGGGCGCCGGGATTGCAGCCTTGCCCTTCGCCTGCGGGGCTCGCGGCCGAGTCCCCCCGCCCAGGGCTCTGACTCCGCACAGTGGTCACATCCTTTGGGTGTATCACGGGTTTGCACTTGGAGAATTTGCTTGGAATAGCACTTCACTGTGCGGGACTCCACGCCTGCTGCAGGTTGTAGGTGTTGCACCGGCTGCGCCTCTCGTCCGTGGGCTCAGCCTCGAAGCCCACGCGGGAGTCGGTCTGCCCTCTTCGGGTGTTCCACACTGAGGCCACGCCGTCCGGCAGCGGGGTGGGGTGCGGGTGGGGGTGCCCCGGGCGCCGCTGTGGAGCTCGGGGAAGGTCAGTGATGCCATCAGCGCGGTCCGCAGGAAGGACGGATTACAGGTGACCGCGAGTTTTTCTTGTAACTGTTACTGAGATTCCCAGGTTTCCCTGTTGGACTTAGAATACGTTTCAAAGCAGAAAATTAAAGATAGTTAAAATTGGTCTGTTGAACAGAACACTAAGCTGCCTCGGAGATTTATGAACTGTGTGTCAGAGTTTGTGGATATTAAAAGAAAAGTGCTAAGGCAGTTAGGTAAGGCGTCTTGTCCGTGCTGTCCCTTTTCTATTTCACTTATACATCGTCTGTTAGTGGCTTAGACTATTACAGATTGAACTCGTCTATACTGGCAAATAAAAATGGGTCTTACGTATTTCAGATTCAATAAAAAATATGGGATAATGATATTTGCAGAATGAGAGAAGAACAAGCCTTCTCGGAAGAAACTGAACATCAGATAACATTTAACACCACCAAATTAGAAACATTTTATAGAGGAAAAAGTTAGGGTCTCAACGTTTTGAAAATTGAGGACTTTATATAATCTTTGATGTAAAACTCTTTATCCCTTTTACTTATCTCTATACATTGTGCTTTATAGGGCTGCTCAGGGATGGGTGAACTGACACAGTCATTTGCCAACGGCATGTTGGAAATCCCTTCCTGGTAGTGTGTGTCCTTTGTTCCCATCCTTAGTCCTTATGAACATTTGGTGGTAGAAAATAGACTAACAGAAGAGTTGCAGAGCTCTAACTGTAAGTATTCAAAGTATTCAGATCCTGCCTTTTAATGGTAAGTGGCTTTGAGTGCTGGTTGGTGGAGGGTCCTTTTTTGGGAAAGATGGCACACGTGGTGCTTGAGATTTGGATATGTGAGAGATCCCTCTGACCATATTCTTTTTACCTTGGACATTTACCTTTGAGATTTTACCAGGAAAAGGTGGCTGCTAGAACTCTCCTTCCCTGACTGAGGGAAGGCCTAGAATAAGGAAGCAGAAACACAATGTCCTGGCCTCACCTTGAACTAGAAGTTTGAGAGGCGTAGTCAGGGGCCTGGTGTCGCTCCTGGCTGGAGGGACCAGTGCCCTCTGACCTGCAGGGGCAACTCCAGAGCCACAGCCACTTTGCTCTCGATTCCGTGGTTATTCTGTAAAAGGCTGAGTGGTCATGGCTGTAGCTAGACTTTAGATTTGGGCTGAGCTTAGTCCTTGGCTTCAAGTGCAAATTAAGAATTCAGGCTCCTGGCCAGAGATTTGGTTAGTCACACGCAGGAGGCAAAAACTTTGGGTCACGTTCCACCTGGAGCTATTTGGAGGGCTGCGGTAGCAGAAGGCTTTTCCTTTGCCCATCCTTGGGGTAACCTTGAGACTTCTGAGACTTCCACCAAAGGATTCTGAATGTTTCTTTCTGTGAACCCAGGAATGGAGAAGCCCTTTGGATGTTGGTGTGTCTGTGTGTGTTAAAGATTTTATTTATTTATTCATGAGACACACACACACAGAGGCAGAGACACAGGCAGAGGCGGAAGCAGGCTCCATGCAGGGAGCCTGATGTGGGACTCGATCCCAGGACCCCGGGATCATGCCCTGAGCCAAAGGCAGACGCTCAACCACTGAGCCACCCAGGCGTCCTGTGTTTTTAAAATCTTGATGAAAGGGGCTCCTGGGTGGCACACTCGCTCTCCCCTGTTTGTGCTGGTGTGGTCTCTGTGCCCTCTCTTCCTTTCTCCCTCTCTTTCTCTCAAATGAGTAAATCTTTAAAGAAAATAAAATAAAATCTTGATGAAAGAGCACGCAGCTGGTGCTGCCTGGTGATATATGTCTCTCTCAACCTCGGATTGTCCTTACTTAAACTTCAAGACAGAATGGCTTGTTGTACCAACACAGTCTTCCTTAAGTTGAAATCATTTGCTTCTCAAATAAACCAGTGGCCTCTAGGTAATTCTAATAGACTTAAGTGTGAGAAGCGCTGGCATATATCAGCTTTTGTGCATTGACTTATTTTGTGTTACATGAGAGGAAACTGGCAGATCCTTTTATGATGTGACACAGGCTCTTTTTTTTTTTTTTTAATTTATTTACTTATTATGATAGAGAGAGAGAGAGAGAGGCAGAGACACAGGCAGAGGGAGAAGCAGGCTCCATGCCAGGAGCCCGATGCGGGACTCAATCCCGGGACTCCAGGATCGTGCCCTGGGCCAAAGGCAGGCGCCAAACCGCTGAGCCACCCAGGGATCCCCGACACAGGCTCTTATAACCCAGTTATTTTGCTTTGGGATCTGCTTTGTTTAATAAGTTAAGATTTTGGTGTGTTGGAGTTTGTCAAAGTGGTCATTAGTTATTAAAGATCTGAAGGGAAATCATTCTTCACAATGTCTAGTTTTTTAAGTTTTCAGTTAAGAATTTTACATTTGTGGATGTCCATCAGTTGGGATGTCTATCAGTTGGGATGTTTCCAATGATGGAAAACCCAACTCAGTCTTGGCTTAAACAGATAGGGAAGTCCTGGAAGAAGGGATTGTTCCAGTGGCTGAACTGGGATTGACACAGTGTTCAATCCCAGGATGCCAAGATCATGACCTGAGCCAAAATCAAGAGTCAGATGTTCAAGTGACCAAGCCACCCAGGTGCCCCAAATAATTATGAGAATTTTAAGTAGTAACATCTACAGACATCAAAGTCTTACTTCATATGTATAGTTTGAAATAATAAAAGTTCAAAAAGAATTTAAAATGCATCAAGAACTGCTTAATTTTAAAGCCACACTTTTGCCACAGAGCAGGCCTGGCAAAGCCTGAGTTAAGAAGGACTCCTGGAGGCCATATGGTCCAGCAGTCCTAGCTCCTCCCTCCTCAGGCCACCTGAGTACAGCCAGGGCAGGTAAAGATGTTCTGGATACCTTGAGCACTCCCTGGGGCATGGCAACCTGCTCTCAAAGTCTGGCTGAGCAGACCATTCTATTGATTTTTAAATAATGTGTAACTGTTTATGAAATTCCTGTGCCATTTAAACTAAACCCCAAATCAGTGACCATTTCATTACATTAGTTGATGTTGGTTCTTATGTTTGGTCTGATGCCATCTGTGACCCTGAGGGAGATCCCACATGCCCCAATGTGAATGACATTCCCAGGAGGTTGCTCTGGCAGGACCACGTGGTGGCTGACAGAAGCTACAGTCCCAATCCTAATATCAGACTTAGCCGTTTAATGTTATTTCCTTGGGCACACACATGATGCCCACCAATGCAAAGCAGAACTCTTAACACATGGAATTTGAGTTGCCAATTCCCTTACTTCTCACTCGCCTCATACATCTAGACGAGTTGTGTAAGTCACAGTTTTGTATCAGCACTGAAAGTTCTTGACTTTCTTTTAAATGTACAGAAATGATATAGTCGCTGAGGCAGTGACATATAGTAGAAATCTCACATGCTAGGAGGCAGAGAATCTGCAAAGAGCCTATCCAGATCCTGGTGCACCCTTCAGGGCCATGTGATTCTGAGCATAACCCCCTGTGTTCAGGATGGGGATAAGAGCATGCCCCAGCTCAGCACACTGTTATGAGGACTACATGGAAGAATTTACTGAAAGCAGAGAACAGAGGCTGGCACACAGTGAGTGCACAATTTTGAAACAAATCATCAAAAAAAAATTAAGTCTAAAAAATTAAAAAAGTAAATAAAAACAAATCACCTAGAGACCAGGGCTCCATTTCTGACACCAGCATGGCCAGTGCACAAGCCATACAGAGGGCCTAGGGGGTACAGTCTACTGTGTGGGGAGCCACATAAGCCCTCCAGTGACCAGGTACCCAAAGCCTGTCCTCCATAGCCCCCATGCACCCTGCCTCCACAGAGTAGCAGCCAGGAAGTGTGGGGTCTGTCACAGACTAAGGTGGAGTAGTCCCCTTCCAGCTGGTTCAATGGCCCAGAAGCCAATGACACAGAGGCCACTGGGTGTGTTACTCCTCATTCTTAGAGAGTCACAGAAGCCAACCTCCCTCTTCCTCCAGTGGTAAGACAGCTACCATCAACATGACAATGTGGGAAAAGGAGCAGCCTGGGCCCCTAAATATTGGTTCAGCCCAGTCAGTCCAGTGCTTGACTCCCCAGCACTGAAACTCTGTGCTCAGCGGAGTTTGCTTGACATTCTCTCTCCTTCTTCCTCCCCCTCCCCCATGTACATGCTCTCTCTCTAACTAAATAAATAAGTAAAAGCTTTTTATTTATTTTTTATTTTTTTTTAAATTTTTTTTTTTTAATTTTTACTTATTTATGATAGTCACAGAGAGAGAGAGAGAGAGAGAGAGGCAGAGACACAGGCAGAGGGAGAAGCAGGCTCCATGCACCGGGAGCCCGATGTGGGATTCGATCCCGGGTCTCCAGGATCGCGCCCTGGGCCAAAGGCAGGCGCCAGACCGCTGCGCCACCCAGGGATCCCCAGTAAAAGCTTTTTAAAAAAGATTTATTCATTTGAGAGAGAGAGAATGAGCAGTGGGGAGGGGCCGAGGGAGAAGGAGAAGCAGGCTCCCCACTGAGCAGTTAGCCCCACATGGAGCTCAATCCCAGGACCCTGAGATCATGACCTGAGCCGAAGGCATATACTTAACTGAGCCACCTAGGCACCTCTAAATAAATAAAATCTTTTAAAAAAATTCTCATAATTCACATTCTTATAAAAGCTAATTGCCCTGTTGTGCATGCCATCCTAACTAATGATCAACCTGTAAAGAGACTTCACTGTGCCTCCTAGATGAGAGGGACTGAGAAGGGCTACCTCACCCACCTTACCCTGGGGGCATTGCTGCCATAACCTGACTCTCTGTGTGGAGACATTAGACAAACTCCATTTGTGTGATGTTCTACAGAGTAACTGACTAGCTTCTGTACTCTGCAAAACTTTCAAGGTCAGGAAACACAAAGAGTGAGGAACTAAAGGGACCTGGCACTTGTATACACTACTTGACCCTGGAATGGGCCAGGAAGGGGGCAGGAAAGCTATAAAAGACATTATTGGGACAATGGACAGAATTTGTGAATGATAGACAATAGTATTATGATATCAGGTTCACATTGCCTGAGTTTGATCATTCCATTCTACTGTCACTGTGTCCTTGAGTTTGGTAAGCACATGCTGATATTTAGAGATGGTTGGGGACAAAGTATGAAACAATCAGAGAAGGAAGGAGGTAGAAAATGGTATCTATTATGTCCTTTATATATATAAATAAATGATATATATTTTTATATATCATTTATATATATATTATCTATTATATTATTTATGCCTATTGCATGATAAATGGGGCAAAGTGAGAACAACTGGTGGAGCTCCCTGGGTAAAGGGTATTAGGGAATTCTTTGTACTGTTCTTGCAACTTTTCTATAAACTAGAAATTATATCAGAATAAAAAGTTACAAAAATAGATGTTTATTATGTATTCACTGCAATCTAAATACCTTTTTTTTTTCTTGTTACAATGTCTCTGAATGTGGGATGCATCTTGCAATCCCTGCTGCCTTAGTATTGTGTCAGATTTTGATAGCAGGGCTTTGTTTTTAAGTTATTGGTTTTAGAATCATTGATACCCTGGGTTTGATGAAGTGTGGTATTTTCTCTGACTTTGTTGTCTGAAGAGGTTAGGAGAAAAAGAAGACAATCCTTCCAGTAGTTTTGTGTGTTCAGCTTTTTTGTTCCATTGTGCTTCATAGTAGGCCAGATGTCCAGCTGCCTTTGCTCATTCCCCATCGGTCCTCACAGATGTTTCAAACTCAACACATTCCAGCTGGACTCCTGTCTTCGCCTCCAGCGCTCGGAACTGCTCCTCCTTTGTGTTTCCTAACTCAGGGAGCAGAAACCTGATTTTTAGCCAGTGATGGCCTGGGAATGACCCCATGGCTTCCGGTGCGTAGGGAACTGTCCCCTTTGCGTGAGAAGATGGTCAGTGGGAGGCCCTCACCCAGTCTCACCTCATGGCACGTACTAGTTCTAGCGCGGCCAGTTTCTTGAAGTGTCTTTGTACTCCAAATGTCCGTGCCTCATTTTCCCTATTTTTTGAGTAAGAACGGCCTTCCCAAATCTGTTAAGATAATGGACCAGGCAACTTAAGGTAGAATAAAACTCTGAAATTCTGTGACTTAAAATGGGAGAGCTTTTTAAACACTTAACTAGAATCATTCAAGGAGCTGAGTCCTGTTAAGCAGACGCCCTGTGGGGACAGGTGTGTGGCCAGGCTCTTGTTTCTTAACTCCCAGCGCTTGCTCCTAGATTTCTGTCCAGTTCTGGGGTGAATCAGGAACAGGTTGAGTTGGGCATTGGATGCTCACCAGGGGCTGCCAGGTGCCAGCGGCCTGGTGTTCCTGAGCTCCTCTGCACCGGGGCCACTAGTCACTACAGTGTTGGAGTTTTCTGTGGCAGAGCATCAAGTCTCATCAGCTCCTGAGCCCCACATGTGTCAGGCGTGCAAAGGGTTCCATCCCAAGTGTTATTTTGCATCAGCCCAGGTTTACAGCATTTTATTTTAGTTTATTTTGTTTGGCATGGACTTCAAGCAGCTGCAATAGCAAAACACAGTGATTTCCCCGGGGCCTGTTTCTTGGGCTGTCTTGTTTTATCTGCATTGAAGATGAGTAGTTCTTAGCAATTCTTATCTTATCTTATCTTATTTATTTATTTATTTATTTATTTATTTATTTATTCATTCATTCATTCATTCATTTATTAATTAGTTCTTGGCAATTCTGAATCTGCTTTTATGGCCATGGAGTAGTTGCTGTTGACACTGACCTTCACAGCAGGCTCATTCTTTAGAAATAGAAATACAAAATCTTCAGTCTACCGCTGGATTCTGTGGACTTTTAAATATGTGTAGAGAACAGAGAAGACCAACATGTGCCTTTTGCTCTTGATTATGTGGCTGGAATTTTAGATGTGAAAAATGGGACAATAATGCTGGTGGGCGGGTGGGGGGGGATTGTTAACGGTTTTCTTTTTTTTTTTTTTTTTTGTTAACGGTTTTCTAAGTAAATCTTATTGGTTGTATTATTTTATTTTATTTTATTCTCATATTCTTTATAGCCAATATGCAACAAAAATTACACCCTGGTTCTGGTGAAGAGAAGATATCTCACTGTTTCATAGCAGATAACTAGAAATGGATTGGGACATGGAATGTTTGGTTGAAGTTTTGCTTTGTAATTTGGTTGACTATGCAAGTTAATGTTCTTTCCTTATGATTAGATTTACTAATATAAAATTCTTGTGTAATATTAGGTTTGGTTTAGAACTGGAAGAGACATTTCCCCATATATTCTGGATTTCAGAGTCCTGCACTTAGGCATGGAAAAACTTTTTTTAATATTCAAAACTTTGTATATTTGGATATTATTAGTAGACATGAGGCAGAATGTAAAGGTTGGTAGTTCTGACTGTGGAATTAGACCTCAATATGTGTTCGTTTACTAGCTCTGTGACTTAGGGCAAATACTTAACCTTTCTGTGCTTCAGTATCCTCGCCTTCAGTATGGGATAACAGTGGTGCCTCCCTCACAAGGCTAATAAATTCCTAGGTGTTTAGGAATGTGCCCATCATATGATGAGCTCAAGAAATACTAGTTTTGTATTATCCAAAGACTATTTGGCAAAAGCAAGCAACTTACTGAGGGGTCAGAGGTAGAGACCTCCTTCCTGTGCAGAACTTACACAGCTGGGAGTAGAGTGTTAAGAAAATCTCATAGTGCCCTTCTTATTTTTCTCCTTTAACCTTTAAAGGTCACTTTACTGAAATAAAAATAAATAACAACAATCATCCCACAAAAAGAAATGTCATAAGGGCAAAATATGCAAATACTCCAAAAAATAATAAATTTGGTACTTAAAGGAAAAAAAACCCCTTATTAATCAAGACCCTATTACCCTCCAAGTTGTGTGCTCATTTCCTGTGGTGTGTATTTTGTGGACCTAAAATGGGAGCATGTGCTGGCCTTCTGTTTTGTTCAGGGTTTTTCCCCCTCTCCCCTCTCCTCCCCCATCTGACACATTCTTTGATTGGGATGTCACCACTGCAGTAATTTTGGGTCTTTTTCTAAACTGACAGGTGTTGGGCAGCCCCGGTGGCGCAGCGGTTGGGTGCCACCTGCAGCCTGGAGTGTGATCCTGGAGACCCGGGATCGAGTCCCACGTCGGGCTCTCTGCATGGAGCCTGCTTCTCCCTCTGCCTGTGTCTCTGCCCCTCTCTCTCTGTGTCTATGAATAAATAAATAAAATCTTAAAAAAAAAAACTGACAGGTGTTTGTGTGTTGGAGTTTACAGGCTTGTCTGTTTCTATAAACCATGGTGTGCTGAGGTGTTTCCCTTTTGTTAGGTTTTTGATTTTGTTCTGAGCAATTAGATACTTTCAGGTAGCATTCTATGAAGAATTGCAGTCTTCCTGTATTTTTTCTCTGTGGGTATAAAATGTACACATCTTCCTTTTTTCCTGCAGCCCTGCTCTGCCTACCACCACCCACTCATATTGCTGGTGGGTAAGTGTGCATTTGGGTCTCCAGTCATATCTTCCCCACTGGCTCCTCTGTGCAGGGGCTGTGGCAAGGCCTGCCCTCCATCCTGGCATGCCAGACATACGGAATCACGTCACCCATGCCCTGGTGTGAAAACCTCTTAAGTTGTTTTAATTTGGGTTTCTTTACTGACCAGGAGGATTATGCCTATTAAATGTTTGCTTATTTTTTTGTAATGAAAAGCAAGATTCTGCAGTTAGGTAGTCAGTCTCCTTTCCTGGATTTCTTGACAGCATTGTTCTTCCCACAGTGAGAATGCTGAAGCAAGCAGCGGGCTTGCTCCTTTTGCTCACCTCCTGGTCTGTATTTGCTAATAATGTGCAACTATGAGGTTACAAAGTAGCGTGCAGGTAACATCCACTTGCTCAGCTTCTCAAACATTTTAGAAAATACAAAAAGTGTGCATATGAATTCTCTTCTGGAATTTCTAGCATTTGATAGAGAATCAAATGGTCCACCTGGCTAATGATAAAACTCTGGGTGGTTCTGTGACCAGTAATATTTCTCAAATGATAAGGGTTGTGGGAGCTCACATTCCCGGATGCGTTTTGTACAACAGCATTCAGGAAAGAGTCCGCCCATTCTGCATGCCTCCGTGCTTGCCCTAGTGCCAACATTTGCCTTTTACTTCAAAGAGAAATCTAGGTTACTAGTCATCAGTACCTGTTTGTCTCTCTCGAGATCTATCTGCACTCATATTTCCCCTCTCCCTCACAGTGGCCTCCCGGGAGGAGGTGACCCACCTACCTCCATTTGTCCAAGATACAGGCTGCTGCTGTGGGATGGGAGGGAGATTGCAGCTTCCCAGACCAGCATTCCACACCATTGCTGCTCAGACTGGAGTGAGGTTGAGACCCTTTGGGAAGTTAATGATCACAGACTCTCAGAGTTTGTGAACTGAAATTATTTTGTTCAATAAAACCTAGGTATAAATGCCTTAGCATTTATAAACCTGCAGCAGGAAAATTAACTGAAATAGAATACATGTTTTATTCTGTTTTTCTTTTTCTTTTTTTTCATTCCAAGACAGCAGCTGACATCTACTTGGTGTTCTCTTGCATTCAGGGACCTTTATGTTGGAGAGCTAAAGGCACAGGTTTTTGGAAAAGGATCTCCCTCTCCTTAAAAAAATATTGGATGTGCTAAAATTGACTCATAAGTGTATATGTCTAGTGTTTACAGTTCTGGGAGTTGAAACAGGTATAAATTTGTAATCATCACGACAATGAGAACAGAACAGTTTCATCGCCCAAAATACACACTTGCTGCCCCTTTGTGGTCTTTAATCCTGCCCACCTGTTTGCTGACCCTTTCCCAGAATGTCACATTAATGGAATCTTACAACATGTATCCTGTCCAAACTGGCTTCTTTATCTCAGTCTTTGTGTTCCTTTTATTAATCAGTAGCATTCAGGGTGAGGATGGATGTCAATCCATTCACCAGTTGGAGGATGTTAGGATAGTGTCCAGTTTTAGTATACAGATGCTACAAACATGTGTCATACAGATTTTGTGTGAACATGTTTTTGCTTTTTCTAGGATAAATACTGAGGTATGGGGTTGCCGAAGCATACAGTAAGGCTGTTTAATTTGGAACTGCTTTCTTTCCAGAGTGACTTTACCATTTTGCATTTCCAGCAGCAATGTATGACAGTTTCATTTGTTCACCTTGCCAGTTGCTGATACTGGAATTTCTTAAAAATTTTAATGTTAGGGGGATCCCTAGATGGCTCGGCCCAGGGTGTGATCCTGGAGTTCCGGGATCGAGTCCCGCATTGAGCTCCCTGCATGGAGCCTGCTTCTCCTTCTGCCTCTCTCTCTCTCTCTGTCTCTCATGAATAAATAAAATCTTTAAAAAAAATTTTTAATGTTAGCTATTTTAACAGACATGTAGTGGTATCTCATTACAGTTTTTTTTTTCTTATTTATTTGAAAGAGAATGAGAGAGAGAGAGAGAGAGGGAAATACAGACTTTCTGCTGAGCAGGGAGACCAACATGGAGCTGCATCTCGGAAGCCTGGGTTCATGACCTGAGCCAAAGGCAGACACTTAACTGAATGAGCCACCCAGGCCTCGCTCATTACTGTTTTATTTATTTATTTATTTATTTATTTATTTATTTATTTATATGATAGTCACAGAGAGAGAGAGAGAGAGAGAGAGAGGCAGAGACATAGGCCGAGGGAGAAGCAGGCTCCATGCACTGGGAGCCCGACGTGGGATTCGATCCCGGGTCTCCAGGATTGCGCCCTGGGCCAAAGGCAGGCGCTAAAGCACTGCGCCACCCAGGGTTCCCTGTCGCGCGTGCTGGGGACGACAACTGTCCAGGGATGAGGGTAAGGGAATGAGGAAAAGAAAAGAGACATAAACAGAGTGGGAGCAGGAGGGACATATGGCCGGATTCAGCCACAATGCCAACTTTATTTGTATTATTCACTCTTTTATAAAGCAGGGTTGTTTAACAAGCAGGATATTTTAAGCTTAGTTCTCCAGACATGTCCTTTCACAGTAGACAGCAACAGTATGCGCCCTTGAATAGATAGCCATAGTATGCGTCCTTGAGCCACAAGCCTTCAACAACAAGGGTGAGACAGGTGGGCCTGGGTTGGAAGAGTCAACAGAGAGCCGTTGCTCGATCCATTAACCCCTTCCTGGCACGCGGCTCCCAACAGATCCCTCATTACTGTTTTAATTTGGATTTTTTTTAAAATTTTTTATTTATTTATTTTATTTATTTATGATAGGCACACAGTGAGAGAGAGAGAGGCAGAGACACAGGCAGAGGGAGAAGCAGGCAGAGGGAGAAGCAGGCTCCATGCACCGGGAGCCCGACGTGGGACTCGATCCCGGGTCTCCAGGATCGCGCCCTGGGCCAAAGGCAGGCGCCAAACCGCTGTGCCACCCAGGGATCCCTTAATTTGGATTTTAATTTGGATTTTCCTAATGGTGAATGATGTTGAACATCTTCTCCTGTGCTTATTTCCATCCATGTGTTTTCTTTGGAAGTGTGTCAGTTCTAATGTTTTCCAAGCTTTTTTTTTTTAATTGGGTTGTTTCTAACTGTTCAGTTTTGATAGTTCTTATATATTCTCTATGCAAACTCATTGTGGGATATGTGGTTTGCATTTGTGGTTGGTGACTTGTCTTTTCATTCTCTGAGCAGTACCTTACAGCAAAAAGTTTTAATTTTGCTGCAATCCAATTTATTGATGTGTCTTGTATAGATTTTACTTTTTGTGTCTTATTTTAAAAAGTTCAGGCCATTAAGATTTCCCTCTGTGTTTTTTTCTTTTTTAAGTTTGTTTGTTTATTTATTTATTTATTTATTTATTTATTTATTTATTTATTTATGAGAGACATAGAGAGAGAGAGAGAGAGGCAGAGACACAGGAGGAGGGAGAAGCAGGCTCCATGCCGGGAACCTGATGTGGGACTCGATCCCGGGACTCCAGGATCACGCCCTGGGCCAAAGGCAGGCACTAAACCACTGAGCCACCCAGGGATCCCCTGTGTTTTTTTCTAATAGTGCCGTACTTTTACATTTTTGTGTTTAGAGTGATGATAAATTTTGAGTTAAGGGGCTCCTGGATGGCTCAGTCAGTTGAGCATCTGCCTTCTGCTCAGGTCATGAATCCAGGGTCCTGTGATTGATGAGCCCGGTCCAGCTCCCTGTGCAGTGGGGAGTCACTTCTCCCTTTCCCTCTTCTCCTCCCTACCACTTGCTTGTGCTTTGTGTGCATGCACTTTCTCTTTCTCTTTCTCAAATAAACAAACAAACTTTAAAAAAAATTAAAAATTTTGAATTAAGTTTTGTACTAGGTATGAGGTTTACATTGAAGGGCTGTTTTTTCTTTGCATGTAGATATTTGATTGTTCCAATACCATTAATTGAAGAGGCTATTCTTTATTGAATTTTTTTGCAATTTTGTCAGATCAAAGGGCTGTATTTATGAGTCTGTTAATGGATCCTCTGTAATCTGGTTCATTTATGTATGTGTGTATGTGTTTTTTTTTTTTTGTGTGTGTGTGTATGTGTTTATCCCTTTACCAGTACCACTCTCTCTTGATACTAGAGCTTTAAAGTAACTTTTTTTTCTTTTTTTAATTTAAAGTCAATTAGCCAACATATAGTACATCATTAGTTTCAGATGTAGAGTTCATTTATTCATCAGTTGCATATAATAGCCAGTTCTTATCACATCATGTGCCCTCCTTAATGCCTGTCACCTGATTACCCTATTCCCTTACCTTCCCTCCAGCAACCCACCCTTTGTTTCCTACAGTTAACAGCCTCCTATGGTTTGTCTCTCTGATTTCTTCCTGTTCCATTTTCATTCCATTCCTTTATGATCCTCTGCACTGTTTCTTATATTCCACATGAGTGAAACCATATGATAATTGTGTTTCTCTGACTGACTTATTTCACTCAGCATAATACCTTCCGGTTCCATCCAGGTCAATGTAAATGTTAAAATTTCATCCTTTTTTTTTAATAAGTTTTTTTTTTGATTTATTTATTCAGAGAGAGAGAGACTGAGAGGCAGAGACACAGGTAGAGGGAGAAGCGGGCTCCATGCAGGGAGCCCGACGCGGGACTCGATCCTGGGTCTCCAGAATCAGACCCCAGGCTGCAGGTGGCGCTAAACCGCTGTGCCACGGGGGGTGCCCAATTTCATCCCTTTTGATGGCCGAGTAATATTCCTCTCTCTCTCTGTGTGTGTGTGTGTGTGTGTGTGTGTGCGCACGCACGTGCGTGCCACATCTTTATCCATTCATCTGTTTGTGGACCTCTGGGATCTTTCCACAGTTTGGCTATTGTGGACATTGCTGCTATGAACACGGGGGTTGCAGGTGTCCTGTCAGTTCTTTTTTTTTTTTTTTTTTTTCTGTCATTTCACTACATCTGTATCTTTGGGGTAAATACCTAGTAGTGCAATTGCTGGGTCATAGGGTAGCTTTATTTTTAACTCCTTGAGGAACATCCACACAGTTTTCCAGAGTGGCTGCACCAGTTCACATTCCCACCAACAGTGCAAGAGGGTTCCCCTTTCTCCACATCCTCTCCAACATTTGTTGTTTCTTGTCCTGTTAATTTTCCCCATTCTCACTGGTGTGAGGTGGTATCTCATTGTGGTTTTGATTTGTATTTCCCTGATGGCAAGTAATGCGGAGCATTTCTTCATGTGCTTCTTGGCGATTTGTATATCTTTTCTGAAGAAATGTCTGTTTGTGTCTTCTGCCCATTTCTTGACTGTATTATTTGCTGTTGGGTTTGATAAATTCTTCTTAGATCTTGGATACTAGCCTTAACGTAACTCTTAAAAATAGGTAAGGTGGATTCTCCAGTTCCATTCTTTTTTTGTCGAAATACTTTTGCTGTTCTAGTTCTTTTTTGCCTTTCCGTGTGCATTTTAAAACCTACTTGTCGGACAGCCTGGGTGACTCAGTGGTTTAGCGCCGCCTTCAGCCCAGGGTGGGATCCTGGAGTCCTGGGATCGGGTCCCACGGCGGGCTCCCTGCGTGGAGCCTGCTTCTCCCTCTGCCTGTGTCTCTGCCTCTCTCTCTCTGTTTGTGTGTCTGTCATGAATAAATAAATAAAATTAAAAAAAAATAAAACCTACTTGTCTATCAATTCTGCTGGGATTTCTGTTGAAATTAGGTTAAATCTGTAGCTCAGTTTAAGGAGAATTGATAATTATATTGTTTTCCAATTCATAAAAAATGGTATATTTCTCCATTTAGATTTTCTTTGATCTCTTTCATTAGCGTTTTGTGGTTTTAGCATACAAGTCTGCACGTTTTGTTAGAATTTAAGTGCACACTTGTTTTGCAGAAATGTTGTAAATAATATTATTTTATAAATTTTTTTTTTTCTTTTTTATGATAGTCACACAGAGAGAAAGAGAGGCAGAGACACAGGCAGAGGGAGAAGCAGGCTCCATGCACCGGGAGCCCGACGTGGGATTCGATCCCGGGTCTCCAGGATCGCGCCCTGGGCCAAAGGCAGGCGCCAAACCGCTGCGCCACCCAGGGATCCCTATAAATTTGTTTTAAGTCCACACAGATGTGATTGATTTTTTTGTATGTTGACTTTGTATTTTATGATTTTCCTAAATTGACTTATTAGTTTGAGGAGATTTTTTGGGGCAGATTTCTTGGGATTTTTTTGTTTTTGTTTTTACTTAGACACCATGTCATCTGCATATAGGAAGTTTTATTCCTTCCTTTCCAGTCTGCCTTTTGTCTCCTCCTTCACTGCACTGACTAGGACTTGCAGTATGATTGCTAAATAGGTGAGGTGAGACTGGATCCTTGCCTTGTTCCTAGTTTTGCAGAGAAAACATTCAGTGTTTCACTGATAAGTATGATGTTGGCTGTGGGTTTTGTGCAGATGCTTTTTACCAGTTCAAAGTAGTTCCTTTCTATTCATAGTTTGCTGAGATTTTTTATCATGAATGGCTGTTGAATTTTTTTTAATTTTTGGCATAAACTTTTTTCATTCAGTTAATTAATACAGTTTCAGGTGCATAATATAATTCAACAATTCTATACATTTCTCAATGCTCATGAAGATAAGTGTACTCTTTTTTTGTTTGGCTTTTGGTTTTTCTTTTTTGGGGGGTATTTTGCTTTTTTATTTGTTTTTTTGTAATCCCAGTGTTGTTAACAGTGTTTATGTACAGTGATGCATTAGTTTTAGGTGTACAATATAGTGGTTTGACAATTCTCTGCCTTAGTGCTCATTGTGATAAGTATAATTTCCTTCCCTATTTCACACATGCCCCCATCTACCTCCTTGGGATGTTGAATTTTTGAAATGCTTTTTCTGCATCCATTGATGTGATCTTGCAGTTTTTCTTTTTTAGTCTGTTGTTATGTAGATCAGTCATTGATTTTTGAATAGTGAATCCCTCTTGCATTTCTGGTATAAACCCTACCGCATAGTGTATTATTTTTCTTATATATTCCTGCATTTGATTTGCTAATATTTTGTTGAGGAATTTTGCATCTATATTCATAAGGAATATTGATCTTAGTGTTTTTGTATTGTTATTGTCTGGTTTTATTATTAGGGTAGTGCTGACCTCATAAAATGAGTTGGGAAGGGTTATCTCCTCTTTTATTTTTTGGATGATATATAGAATTAATGTTACTTATAATTTAAATATTTACTAGAATTTGCTAGTAAAGCCATCTGAGTCTGCTGATTTGTAGTTTTAGGAAAGCCAGACTGCCAGGTGCAGCACCTCATTTGAATGTGTCTGGAGTCTTGGAAGTCTGACTATCCTATGTTCTCCTACAAATAGACTTTGAGAGCTTGTTGGAAGGTTCTAGCAGGGGAGCACAGCTGTTCCTATGCCCTTGACCAAAGAATGATCCTCCTCTATTGGGGGAGGTAGTCCACTTTGACCCCATGTGCAGTTTGGGGGAGGGACACACATGGAGTGGTGAGGGAGGGAAGGAACTCCCACCCAGCCAGCCAGATCAGCTGACTCAACCCTGGTGATCAGTAGGATGACAGACAATGTAGCCAGATCAACCTCATGCCATTTTGGAAGGTTTTTTTTTTTTTTTTTTTTTTTTTAAGATTTTATTTATTTATTCATGAGAGACACAGAGAGAGGCAGAGACACAGAGGGAGAGAAGCAGGCTCCCTGTGTGGGGGGGAACCTGATGTGGGACTCCATCCCAGGACCCTGGGATCATACAACCTGAGATGAAGGCAGACACTCAACCTCTGAGCCACCCAGGTGTCCACTTTTGGAAGTTTTTAAAGTCCAAATTTAATTTATTTTAATAGTTATAGGGTTATCATTTAGAATATCAATTTGAGGGTTGCCTGGGTGGCTCAGCAGTTGGGCTGGGCCTTTGGCTCAGGACATGGTCCGGGATTCCCAGGACCGGGTTCCTCATCGGGCTCTGGGAGCCTGCTTCTCTTCCCTCTGCCTGTGTCTCTGCCTCTCTCTGTATCTCTCATGAATAAATAAATAAATAATCTTTTAAAAAATAGAATATCAATTGATATTGGAGAACTTCTTTTACTTTGTGATTTTTAAGGAATTGGTTCATTTCATCTACATTGTTGAATTTATTTGTTTTTTTTTTTAATTTTTATTTATTTATGATAGTCATACAGAGAGAGAGAGAGAGGGCAGAGACACAGGCAGAGGGAGAAACGGGCTCCATGCACTGGGAGCCCGACGTGGGATTCGATCCCGGATCTCCAGGATCGCGCCCTGGGCCAAAGGCAGGCGCCAAACCACTGCGCCACCCAGGGATCCCCTGTTGAATTTATTTGTATAGAGTTGTTCATAGTCTTGCTTTATTATCCTTTTAATATCTGTGGAACCCATAAAGATACTCTTTTTTGCTCCTAATGGCAGTTTGTGCCTTCTTTTTGTTTCCTCGGTTAATCTTGCTGGAGGTTTAACAATCAGCTCTTAGCAAATATCCGCTTTGAGTTTCACTGATTTTTCTCTATTTTGATCTCAATTTTATTGATTTCTTCTTTTATTTTCATTCTTCCGCTTGTTTAAGTTCATTTTGCTCTTTTTTTTTCTACTTTCTTGAAGTACAAGCTGAGATGATTGATTTGAGGCCCTTCTTTTCTAATACATGTACTTAATCATATAGATTTTCCTCTGAGAGCTCCTTTAGCTGCATCCCATGGGTTTTTATATGCTACACTTCTATTTTCATTCAGTTTAGTATATTTAAAAACTTCCCATGAGATGTCCTCTTTGACTGGTGGATTATTAAGAAGTGTGCTGTTTGATTTTCAGTGTTTAGAGATTTTCCTCTTATCTTTCTGTTCCTGACTTGTAGCTTAGGAGACAGTATATCGTGCTGTTGTCTTCTGTGGTGAAGTATTGTGCAGGTGCGCTTCGCTTTAACCATCTCCATAATGATTTTCTGCCTGCTAGATGTATTGTTTGATGGAAGGGTGTTGAAGGGTCTATAACAGCGGATGGGGACGCCTGGGTGGCTCAGCGGTTGAGTGTCTGCCTTTGGCTCAGGGCGTGATCGCGGAGTCCCGGATCGAGTCCCGCATCGTGTTCCTTGCATGGAGCCTGCTTCTCCCTCTGCCTGTGTCTCTGCCTCTCTCTGTGTCTCTCATGAATAAATAAATAAAATCTTAAAAACAAAACAAAACAAAACAGTGGATGTGTCTGTTTCTCCTTGCAGTTTTTTTTTTTTAAGATTTTATTTATTTATTCATGAGAGACACACAGAGAGGCAGAAACACACAGACAGAGGGAGAAGCAGGCTCCATGCAGGGAGCCTGATGCAGGGACTCCAGGATCATGCCCTGGGCTGAAGGCAGATGCTCAACCGCTGAGTCACCCAGGCGCCCCTTTAAGGTGAATTTCTTGTAGACAAAATGTAGTTGGGGCATGGGGCTCCTCTCTGGCACAGTTGGTAGAGCCTGTGACTCTTGATCTCAGATTTGTGAGTTGGGTGTGGAGCCTACTTTAAATAAATAAATTTTAAAAATGTGTTTGTGTGTGTTTATAGCAGTTGGATCTCATTTTTCTATCCACCCTGACAGTCTTGTCTTTTGATGGATGTATTTAGACCATTGACACTGAAAGTGATTATTGATATAGTTACATCAGTAACTACCATATTTGTAATTGTCCACTGCATGTATTCCTTGTTTTCTTTTTTTCTTAAAAGTATTTATTTGAGAGCAGGGGCGGGCGTTGGGGGAGAACAGAGAGAAAAACAGAGGGAGGACAAGCAGATTCTGTGCTGTGTGCACACAGTCCACTGGAGGGCTGGATCCCACAACCCTGAGATTGTGACCTGAGACGCAATCAAGAGTCAGATGTTCAACCAACTATGCCATCCAAGTGCCCCTCTTTTTTTTTTTAATAAAAAATTTTATTTTTAAGTAATCTCTATACCCAGTGTGGGGCTTAAACTTACAACCCCAATATCAAGAGTCACACGCTCCACCAACTGAACCAGCCAGGTACCCCTTGTTTCCTTTCTTTTTTTTTTAAAGAGGGAGAAGCAGGCTCCTCACAGGGGAGCCCAATGTGGGACTCCATCCCGGGTCCCCAGGGTCATGCCCTGGGCTGAAGGTGGCACTAAACCAGTGAGCCACCCGGGCTGCCCTGTTTCCTTTTTTTTTTTAATTTCTTTTTTTCCTCTGCCTTCTCTCTCTCTCTCTCTCTCTCTTTTTTTTTTTTTTTTTTTAAAGATTTTTATTCATTTGAGACACACGCACACACACACACAGAGGCAGAGACACAGGCAGAGGGAGAAGCAGGTTTCGTGCAAGGAGTCCGACATAGGACTCGATTGTGGGTCTCCAGGATCACGCCCTGGGCTGAAGGTGGTGCTAAACCGCTGAGCCACCTGGGCTGCCCGCCTTCTCTGTTTTTAATCGAGCATTTAATGTGATTCTGTTTTCTTTCCTCTCTTAGCATATCAATTATTTTGAAAAGAAATTTATTTTAAAAAATATTTTATTTATTTATTCATGAGAGACACACAGAGAGAGGCAGACACAGGAAGACACAGGAAGAAGAGAGAGAAGCAGGCTCCATGCATAGAGCCTGACGCAGGACCCAATCTCAGGACACCAGGATCACGCCCTGAGCCAAAGGCAGACGCTCAACTCCTGAGCCACCCAGGCATCCCTGAAAACAATTTTTTAAAAAAGATTTTATTTATTTATTCATGAGAATACATAGGAGAGAGAGAGACAGAGACACAGGCAGAGGGAGAAGCAGGCTCCATGCAGGGAGCCCGACATGGGACTGGATCCCGGGTCTCCAGGATCACTCCCAGGGCTGAAGGCAGCGCTAAACCGCTGAGCCACCCAGGCTGCCCCCTGAAAAGAATTTTATTTTTATTATTTATTTATTTATTTTAAAAATAATTTTTACTTATTTATTCATAGAGACAGAGAGAGAGAGAGAGAGAGAGGCAGACACAGGCAGAGGGAGAAGCAGGCTCCACGCAGGGAGCCTGACGTGGGACTCAATCCCAGGTCTTCAGGATCACGCCCGAGGCTGCAGGCGGCGCTAAACCGCTGGGCCACCGGGGCTGCCCTCAAAAGAATTTTAATGGTAGCTCTGGAGTTTGCAATATAAGATTACAACTACAGGCAGACTTTGAACAATGTTGAAGATTAGGGGCCTGCCCTGCAGCAGTTGAAACTGTGTGTTAACTTTTGAGTCCCCAAAAACTTAACTAATGGCCTGGTATTGATTGGACACCTTACCCATAATAAGAGTTGACTAGGGGATCTCCGGGTGGCTTAGCTGTTTGGCGCCTGCCTTCGGCCCAGGGTGTGATCCTGGAGTCCTGGGATTGAGTCCCCCGTCAGGCTCCCTGCATGGAGCCTGCTTCACCCTCTGCCTGTGTCTCTGCCTCTCTGTGTGTGTGTGTGTCTCTCATGAATAAATAAATAAAAATCTTTTAAAAAAATAGTTGACTAAAACATATTTTGTATGATTTATGTATTATATAGTGTATTCTTACAATAAAGTAAGCTCGAGAAAAGAAAATGTTATTAAAATCATAAGGAATTGGAATACTACTCAGTCATCAAAAAATGAAATCTTGCCATTTGAAACAATGTGGATGGAACTGTAGGATATTATGCAAAGCAAAATAATATCAGAGGAAGATAATTATCATATGATCTTATGTAGAATTTAAGAGACAAAACAAAGGATATTGGAGGAAGAGAGGAAAAAATAAAACAAGATGAAATCAGAGAGGGAGACAAACCATAAGAGACTCTTTATCATAGGAAACAACCTGAAGTTTGCTGGTGGGGGTGTCTGGGGGACCAGGGTAACTGGGTGATGGATATTAAGGAGGGCACATGATGTAATGAGCACTGGGTGTTATATAAGACTGATGAATTACTGACTTCTGCCTCTGAAACCAATAATACATTATATGTTAATTAATTGAATTTAAATAAAAAATTTTAAAAATAAAATTAAAAAATACAAAAATAAAGCATAAATTCTTTTAAGAAAAGAAAATCATAAGGGAGAGAATACACATTTACAGTACTATATTTATTTTTAAAAATCTGTATATAAGTGGACCCATGCAGTTCAAATGTAATTGTCCAAGGGTCAGTTGTAATGTGTCCACTTTCAGATAACTGTAGCACTTTACAGGTAGTGAAAAGCAACTGTAGCACTTTACAGGTAGTGAAAAGCACCTCAGGTAATATTCAGGACAGAATATTACCAATTCCTTCTCCCCCATTCCTTATAATATTGCTGTCATTTGTTTCATTTATCCATAAGCTGTAATCACCCAGTAGGTTGTTGCTATGTTGAGTTTGAATAGTTATCTATGAAATCAGTTAATAAGAAAAAAGGAGTTTTTATTTACCTTCATTTATTCTTGATTGGTTTTGGAGAAGTTGGATGTAATTCTTTACTTTGCTTCTCTATAGGGTTAAAGAACAAATATCCAGTTGAGTGTATTAGAAGATATAATTGGCTCTATTAAGAAATTTATGAATTGAGGCAGCATCCTATCTAGCAAGTAGAGAGGAGCTCAGAGGAGTTGTACAAAATAGGTTTTTTATAGGAAAGAGGATGGGGCAAGAAAGTTACTAGCAAAAAAGAAAGAGAGGATTGTTTCAGGCAAGGTCACCTTCCCTTAGAGGAAATGCAGGAGGAAGGTGGATTACCTCATCTTCCTTTGGGGGATGGCAAAGGCCCATGGGACAGATTGCCTTGGGTGCTGATCAGAAAGTTACGACCAGATAAGACTTCTTTTCTGGAGCAGGTTGAAAGTGCAGTTAAGTTAGGTATTGAAACCTGGTTTGGTGACTTGGCCCAACTGCCACCATTTTGAGTCTGTGGTTTCTTTTCACCAATAGGTAAGGTATTTTTTCCCCTCTGGATTTTTTTCATGATTTGTCTTTGGTTTCCTGTATTTTGAATATATGTATAGGTGTAGGTTTTTCTGGGTATTTATTTTGGTTGGGGTCCTCTGAGCCTCCTGGATATGTGGTTTGGGATCTGCCATGAATTTTGGAAAATTCTCACAAATTAGTACTTCAAATGTTCCCTCTCCTTTCTGTGTTCCTTCTCTTTCTCATATTCCAATTATGCATGTATTTCATGCATGCACTGTACTGCATGTACTGGTGAGTGTGTCAAAAGCATTCCTCATTTCTTTTATAGTATTTTGATTCCTGGGATCTCCTGTTGATTCTTTATTAGAGTTTTCATCTCTCTGTTTATATTCCCTGTTTTTATAGGTTGTCCATTCTTACGTTAGAGCTCCTAGCATATTAATCATAGTTATTGTAAATTCCCGATCATTGTGAAATCTTTTCCATATCTGAGTTGAGTTCATGTTTACTTTGTCTCCTAGGACTGTATTTTTTTTTCTGTTGTGCCCTAGATTGCGAATCTGAGAAACCACCAAGGAGCCCACACCGATGCAAGTGCACGAGGGTTTATTAGCAAGCTCGAGCTTGGGTCCAAGTATACCCGACACAGCGGAGCAGGGACTTGGACCCCGAAGTGGGTTACAGCTAGGTTTTTTATAGGCTGGTCTAGGGGATTTTCAGAAGGGATGGAAGAATTTCTCAAGTTCTGTTTACATTTTGATATGGGGCTTTCAAGGGCATTGAGCTCTGTTCTCATTCTAAGATGGGGCTTTCTACCAGGGCGTGGGCTCTGTTGTCTTTTTGATATGGGATTCTCTGCTGAGGGCAATTCTGAGCTCTGTTGTCTTTCTGATATGGGATTACCTGCCGAGGACATTGAGTACATTCTGCAGTTTTTCCCATAAACTTCAGCTCTTATTCACAGGGGCCTAAGATGGCTGTACTTGTGCTAATGCTAAACTTGAGGTGGGATGGCCTTAATTTTTCTCAGCCTCCACATTTCTTGCTATTAGCACACCTTGTAATTTAAAAAAAAGGAAGGAAGGAAGTAAAGAAAGAAAGGGAGGGAGAGAAAGGAAAGGAAGGAAAAGGAGGGAAGGAAGAAAGGAAAGGAAAGGAAAAGAGGAAAGGAAGAAAGAAAGAAAGATGATGCCACTTCAGGTAGAACATAGAAACCATACTACCACATAGGTTCCTTTACTTATATGTTACATCTTTATAACATTGAAGATTGCTGCAGTGTTATGTTTTTGCTTTGTGCTATCATAACCTGTTGTAAAGAACTCAAGAGAAGAAAAAGTCTTTTACTCTCACATAGCTATTTGACATTTCTATTGCTCCTCCTTAATTCCTAAAATTCCATTTCCCTCTGGTATCATTTCCCTTCCATCAGAAGAGTTTTCGTTAGCCATTTATTTTAGAACAGGTCTGTTGGTGACAAATCTTCTTAGTTTATCTTTACTTGACAATCTGTTTCTTTCATTTTCATATCTGAGAGAAATTTTGCCATCGTCATTCATAGATAGCTGCTTCCTTCTCCATCTGTTAGGGAGAATAGACAGTGAGTATTTTGGTAATGGGCATTAAACGTCATGAGAGAGATCCCTGAAAACTAGGAAAGGAATAGGGTACTGTAGGCTCCTAGAGAAAAGGTTTTCAGCCTGTTTGTTGAAGATTCTGGGGAATTACAGGCTCTCAGAGGGTGAGGTTAACAGCTGATGGAACACGATGCCAGCCCCCAGGCCTTGGCTCAGCAAAAATTCTTGTGCCCATTTTGGCACAGATATATGAAGGCCACCTGACTTCCAGGGTCATGAGCTGCCTACTGACTTAAGACAAGTTGATCCTTTACAGATTTTAGGTTCCTTTTGCTAGAGGAGATCTGCCACATAGGAAGTCAAAAATACATGAGAGTTAGTTACTCCTCCCTCATAACCTTGCTTCTGCCCATTTTAAGTTGGACTCTGGGTTTTTTGGGGGGTGTTGATTTGTATTAGTTTTTTATATGTTTTGGATAGTAACCCTTTATTGGATATGTCATTTGCAAATATCTTCTCCCATTAGTAGGTTGCTTTTTAGTTTTGTTGATTATTTCCTTTGCTGTGCAGAAGCTTTTTATTTTGATGTAGTCTCAATAGTTTGTTTTTATTTCCCTTGCCCTAAGATACATATCTAGAGAAACGTTGCTGCAGCTAATGTCAGAGAAATTACTGCCTGTGCTCTTTTCTAGGATTTTTGTGGTTTCAGGTCTCACATTTAGGTCTTTAATCCATTTTAAGTATAATTTTGTGTATTATGAAAAAAAGTGGCCCACTTTCATTGTTTATGTAGCTGTCCAGTTTTCCCAATGCCATTTGTTGAAGAGACTGTCTTTTTCCAGTTGGATATCCTTTCTTGTTTTGTGGAAAATTAATTGACCATATAATTGTGGGTTTATTTCTGGGTTTCACATTCTGCTCTATTGGTCTGTGTGTCATTTTTGCGCCAATACCATACTGTTTTGATTACCACAACTTTGTTTTTTTTTTTTAATTTTTTTTATTATTATTTATTTATGATAGTCATACAGAGAGAGAGAGAGAGGCAGAGACACAGGCAGAGGGAGAAGCAGGCTCCATGCACCGGGAGCCCGATGTGGGATTCGATCCCGGGTCTCCAGGATCGCGCCCTGGGCCAAAGGCAGGCGCCAAACCGCTGCGCCACCCAGGGATCCCCGATTACCACAACTTTGTAATATAGAAGTCTGGAATTACGATACCTCCAGTTTTTTCTTTTTCAAGATTGATTTGGTTATTCGGGGTCTTTTGTGATTCCATACAAATTTTAGTGTTGGTATTTTCTTGTGAAAAATGCTGTTGGTATTTTGATAGAGATTGCACTAAATATGTGGATTGCTTTGGGGAGTGTAGACATTTTAACAATATTCTTCTAATCACGAGAGTGGAATGCCTTTTCATCTCTTTGTATTGATTTCAATTTCTTTTATCAATGTTTTATAGTTTTCAGAGTATAGGTCTTTCACTTCTTTGGTGAGGTTTATTCCTAGATATTTTATTATTTTTGGTGTAATAGTAAATGGGATTATTTTCTTAATATCTCTTTCTGCTGCTTTATTATTAGTATATAAGAATGCTACACATTTCTGAAGATTGATTTTGTATCCTGTGACTTTCCTGAATTCATTAATCAGTTCTTAGTAGTTTTTTGGTGGAGTCTTTCAGGTTTTCTATATACAGTATCATATCATCTGCCAATACTGAAAGTTTTACTTCTTCCTTACTGATTTGGATGCTACTTTTATTTCTGTTTCTTGTCTGATTGCTGCAGCTAGGACTTCCAGTGCTGTGTTGGATAAAAGTGGAGAGAGTGGGCATCTCTGTCTTGTTCCTGACCTTAAGTTCTCGGTTATCCTCCATTGAGGATGATGCTAGCTGTAGATTTTTCATATATGGCCTTTATCATGTTAGAGTATGTTCCCTTTAGGCCTACTTTGTTGAGAGTTTTTATCATGAATGGATGTTATGTTTTGTCAGATGCTTTTTCAGCATCTATTGAAATGATCATATGGTTTTTATCCTTTCTCATTGATGTGGTATGTCTCATTGATTTGCAAATATTGAGCTATCTCCTTGCATTTCTGGAATAAATCCCAGTTGATCATGGTGAATGATTCTTTTGATATATTGTTGGATTTGGTTTGCTAGTATTTTGTTGAGGCATTTTGCATCTGTGTTCCTCAGAGAAACTGTCCTACAGTTCTCTATTTTGGTTGTGTCTTTACCTGGTTTTGGTATCAGGGTACTGCTGACCTCATAGAAGTTTTCCTTCTATTTTTTGGAATAGCTTAATAAGAATGGGTATTAAGGGACCCCTGGGTGGCGCAGTGGTTTGGCGCCTGCCTTTGGCCCGGGACGCGATCCTGGAGACCCGGGATCGAGTCCCACGTCGGGCTCCCGGTGCATGGAGCCTGCTTCTCCCTCTGCCTGTGTCTCTGCCTCTCTCTCTGTGACTATCATAAATAAATAAATAAATAAATTAAAAAAAAAATAAACTCTTTAAAAAAAAAAAAGGATGGGTATTAACTTTTCTTTAAATGTTTGGTAGAATTGCCTTTGAAGCCATTTAGTCCTGGACTTTTGTTTGATGGGAGTATTGGAAAGAACCTCCACGGATGTCCTAACTTTTGCACAACCTGAAGTAAGGATCTGGGAATCCCAGTAATAGAGATTGGCTTTCTTTCCATTCCAGTGGGGTAGACCCAGAACCAAATTTAACTTAAAAAAAGACATTTTTCACATAAGTAAGTTTGTGGAATAGATTTCATATCTTTTACACAATTGTGCAATCAAAATATAGTTACTATTTAAGTACTAATAAAACTATTAAAATCAAATTAATATTAATTTTCTATAATAAATAATGTCATCTGCCAGAACAAAATCTCCACAGTACACATGACCATATCCTGACTGCTATGGTATTGGTGCTCTTGGTTTGACATGTCTCTGCCATGGTTTGCTGCCACTGTCCCTGACTGCCTTCACCCCCACCCCTGCCCTCCTGTGGGCCTCCACCCCCACCCCCTCAAGCCCTGCTGGTCCGCAGGCCTCCACCACCAGGCACCAGGTGGTTACTCATGTCTTCTGCCTCACACAGTGGGCTATGATGTTACTTGGTGTTCAAACTGCATAATATGAATCAAATTTGCCTCTGGTCTTTCCATATTAGCCAGGAAACTAGAATAGAACTGCTTGGCACTAACTCATTCATAACTCAAATGCTAGTGCTAGCACTGAATTTTTGAGGCAGAACTCAGTTGAAAGGTGATTACAGATTGAAAAAGTAATTTACCTTCACACAGAAAACTATGACATCGAGAACGTGTAAGACTAGAGTTTGGGAAGCCCTGTTCATAGCTTTATCTCCCACCTTAGTGTGGACAGTGTGGAGAGCAAGGATTGTGCATAGTGCTGCCATAATTGGTGAATCTCCAGGGTGTTGAATCATTGTTAAAATATTCTGAATAAACTTCGTAAAATTAGTGTTAGGAATGGCCAGTTTTAGCTTCAGGACAAAAATACCATAAGTTCATACCTTACACTGGTCGGGGTACTGGATGAGGATAGTCCAAGAAGCTTGCCTGTCAAATCTATCCTTTTTGGCTCTTCCTCCTGACTTGGTGACCTCAGTCTTCTTGGACTTTATGCTCTCCTGTGACTGAGCAAAGCCCATCATCAGCCCTCTTCTTCCATGAGGTGACACTGGGGCATTGAGTGCTAGCTTTTTTGAAATCGTCAGATATTTCTCTTGGGTATTATGGTAATAAATAGATTTTTTTCCTTTCCCATTAAGGAAATTTCAGGCTTTATAAGTATGCAGGGGAACCCTTGGGGGCTCAGGGACTCCCTGAGATCATTTGAGGCATGTTTAGCTGGTTCTGAAGCATGCGTGTACAGACCATTGGTGGGTTACCTTCATATGTGCAGAAGAGTCACTTTCTCAGAGACTTCTTCCCGGTTCACCCTACTTAAGGTGCCTAACCCACTCCTGTTCTCTTTCTCTTCATACTACTTATCACCATCTATTATTTGCATGTTTATTGTATGTGTCTGCCCCCACTAGAATGTAAGCTGTACAAGGTGAAAGATTTTGTCTTATTTTATTGCAGTATCCCAAGGTTATGTTTTGATGCCTGGTGCATAATAGTACTCAATAAATATTTGTTGAATGAAAAAAAATATTGTTTTGTAATTTACTTTGTAACTTTTTTTCTTAAGATTTTATTTATTAAAAAAAAAGATTTTATTTATTCATGAGAGACACACAGAGAGAGGCAGAGACGTAGACAGAGGGAGAAGCAGGCTCCCTGCAGGCATCCCTATTTTGTAACTTTAAAAAAATAAACTAGTGCTGACTTACTGTGGAGTTGGCTTATGTAGAGGTACCAGGCACCTCCTCCCTTTTAATGTACTCTCTGTAGTTTTGGCTTAATCCTGATCTTCCTTCTGCTCCCACGGCCAAGCTGAGCACACTGTATTACCTGGGGTAGTTTGATGGGAGTGAACGTGCTCTGGGTCCCTGGATCCTTAGGGTGGAGGAGCTCAGAGCCTCCAATAAGGCTTTGTTCCCATGAATGAGGCTCCTGGATTTGCAGCTGCCTCCCCATGCTGTCCCTGCCCTTCCTGGCATCATGGATGGGCTCATAGGATGGATAATCACTTACTTATGTTGAACAGGCTCTTACAGGTCTCTTCAGACAGACAGAACCTTGCAGGCAATCACTGAAAAGTAATAGTGTTACAAAACACCTAAAACCCTGGAGAATTTCATAAGGCCACAGAATAGCCTCCTGGGAAAAGCAGAAGATGCAGACTTAGGTGTTTCCTCTGTTGCTGGGTATTAGGAAATAAATAAAGGACTTTCTAGGTGTCTGCTGCTGTGTGTTTGGGGACATGGCTTTCATCCACTTCTTACTGAGTTTTGTTGACAGTACTAAAAAAAAATTGTACTTGGATATTCTGCGCTTCTGACTAATGACTCATGGTTGGCCCTACACACATTTCTTTTTTTTTTTTTTTCCTACACACATTTCTAAAGAGAACTTGAACTTCTCATCAGTAACCACCTTGGTGGGGTGCCTGGCTGGCTCAGTCAGTAGACCGTGTGAGTCAAGTGTGCAACTCTTGATCTCGGAGTTGTGAATTTGAGCCCCTTGTTGGGTGTAGAAATTACTTTTAAAAAAATAAATAAAATCTTAAAAAAAAAATCTTGGTTCTATTGAGTAGAAAATTTTAAAATCTAAGAGGAAAGAGTAAGGTCACTGTGCTTTGGGTAGAATGGAATGGTTTTAAAACAATCTCCATGCTTGGTAAAGTATGTTTAAAAGGAAAAAGACATCAGGACAAATGATCTTGCTCAGCTTCTTTAAGAAGACTTGTGTGCTAATAAAAACCCTTGTATGTTTCAAGGAGATGAAATATACATATATATATTATTAAATGCTTAACAATTGCTTATTACACTGGCATATTTATTTTTAGACAAGTTGGTGGATGGTGTCATTTAGATCATTTGTCTTTATTAATTCTTTTTTTTGGGGTCTAGTTCTATCAGCTGCCAAAAAACTAGCGTTAAAATTTTCCTTTTTTTTTTTTTTTTTAAGTTTTTTTTTTTTTTTAATTTATTTATGACAGACCCAGAGAGAGAGGCAGAGACACAAGCTCATTTGGATAGAGGGAGAAGCAGGCGCCATGCAGGGAGCCCAACACAGGACTCAATCCTGGGTTTCCAGGATCACACCCCAAGCCGAAGGCGGTGCTAAACTGCTAGGCCACCGGGGCTGCCCGCTTTTTTTTTTTTTTTAAGATTTTATTTATTTATTAATGAGAGACAGAGAGAGAGAGAGAGAGAGAGGCAGAGACACAGGTAGAGAGGGGAAGAGAGAGAGAGAGACAGACACAGGCAGAGGGAGAAGCAGGCGCCATGCAGGGAGCCTGACGTGGGACTTGATCTCCAGGATCATGCCCTGGGCCGAAGGCGGCACTAAACCGCTGAGCCACCTGGGCTGCCAAGCGTTAAAATTTCCAACCATGATTGTGAACTTGCTTAGTTCTTTTTCTCATTCAGTGTATTTGAGGTCTCATTTGTGTATTTTGAGTGTCTGCTGTTAGGCACTTAAATATTTATTATATGTTTTCCTCCTTAATTATTAAAATGAAAAGTCTATCTTTGGTAATACTGTACCTCTGGAAATCTATTAGTATAACCTCTTTAGCGCTCATATGTTTATAGTATGCATGGCAGGGGTTCCAGCCACTTTTAAAAAATATAGCCTTGTTGAGATACAATTCACATACCATATAATTCACCCATTTAACATGTATAACATGTATAATTCAGTGGTTTTTAGAATATTCTCAGAGTTGTGCATCCATTAGCACAAAAAATTTAGAACAGTGTCATCACCTCAAAAGAAACCCACGTTAGCAGTCACTCCCCATTCTTTCCAACCCCCCCCCCCCCCCCATCAGCCCTAGGCAACCACTAATTTACTTTTTGTCTCTACAGATTTGCCTATTCTGGACATTTCATAGAAATGGAAACATGGTGTATGTGGTCTTTTGTGAATGGCTTCTTTCCCTTGGCATCATGCTTTCAAGATTTATAAATATTGTAGCACATATCTGGATTTCATCTAACCATTTTATTTTATTTTATCTTATTTAATATTTAATATACTTTGTTTTTTAGAACACTTGTAGGTTTACAGCCAAGTTGAATAGCAAGTACGAGTTCTCATATTCTTCTCCAGACTCACAGCCTCCTCTGTTATCAGCATCCCTCCAAGTGTGGCACACTTCTTACGCTGATGCACAGTTTTCACCCAGAGTCCATAGTTTACATTAGGATTCATTCTCTGTGTTTTATATCCTATAGGTTCTGAAAATGTATAATGGGGGCACTTGGGTGACTCAGTGGGTTAAGCAACTGCCTTTGGCTCAGGTCATGATCTTGGGGTCCTGGGATTGAGCCCCGTGTCGGGTCCCTGCTTAGCAGGGAGCCTGCTTCTCCCTCTCCCTCTGACCCTCCACCCCACCTGTGCTGTCTCTCTCTGTCTCAAATAAATAAAATCTTTTTTTTTTTTAAAAGAAAGAAAATGTGTAATGATATCATATAGAATAGTTTCAGTGCCTTAGATCTTCAGTGCTTTGTTCAGTTCCTCTCATCCCCACCCCTGGCAACCACTGATCTTTTTATTGTCTCCACAATTTTATCTTGTCCAGAACATCATACAGTTGGAATTACATTGTATAGCATTTTCGTGTTGTTTTCCTTCACTTCAATATGCTTTTAGGATTCCTCCCCACCTTTTCATGGTGATAGCTCATCGCTTTTTAGCCCTGGTCACTACCAAGTTTTGGCAGTTACGCATAAAGTTGCTATAAGTGCTTGTTTGCTGGCTTTTGTGTGGACTTTAGTTTTTCATTCATTTGGATAAATACCAAGGAGTACAGAGGTAAGAATATTTCAGTTTCTAGTTTTGTAAGAAACTGCCAAGCTGTCTTCCAGAGAGGCTGTCCCATGTTGCATTCCTACTATCAGTGAAGAAGTGTTCCTGTTGCTGTACCTCCTGGCCTTCATTTTGTATTGTCAGCATTTTGGATTTTGGCCATTCTAATAGGTGTGTAGTAGAATTTCATTTTAATTTGCAGTTCTTAATGACATAGGATGTTGAGTATGTTTTCATATGCTTTTTTGCCATTTGTGTATCTTCTTTGGTGATGGCCGTGTTGATATCTTTTGGCCCATTTTATAATGGGTTAATTCATTTTCTTAGTGTTGAGTTTTAAGAGCTCTTTGTATCATTTGAATAGTAGGTAGTACTTTATCAGATACATCTTTTTGCAAATATTTTCTCCCAGTTTGTGTCTTCTCATTCTCTTTGCAGTATCTTTCACAGAACAGATGTTTCAATTTTAGCTAAGTCTGGCTTACCAGTCATTTTTTCCATGGATTGTGCCTTTGATGTTGGAACAAAGTTAGTGCAAGACCCAAAGTCCTCTAGGTTCTTTCCTGTGCTATCTTCTAGTATGCATTTTACATTTATGAGTTTGCATTTTACATTTAGGTTGTGATTCACTTTGAGTTAATTTTTGTGAAAGATTTTAAAGTTTTTATCTAGAAAAGAATTTTTTCTTGCATGTCCAGTTGTTTCAGCACCATTTGTTGAAAAATTATGCTTTCTCCACTATTTGCCTTTGCTCTTTTGTTAAAGACGAGTTGACTGTATTTGTGTGGTTCCATTTTTTGAGCTCTTTTCTGACCCCTAGGCCTATTTCTGTCTTCTGTAATCAATGCCATACTGTCTCGATTACTGTAGCTTTGTAGAAATTCTTGAAGTGGGGTATTGTATTCCTTTGACTTGGTTCTTCTTCAGTGTTTTCTTGGCTATTGTATGTCATTTGCTCTTCCATATAAACTTTGGAATCAGTTTGTTGATAGCCTCAAAATGGCTTGCTGGGATTTTGATTGGGAGTATATTAAATCTATAGGTCTAGTTGGGAAGAACTAATATTTAGCAATATTTAGTCTTCTTATCCATGAACATGGAATATCTCTTCATTCATTTAGTCGGTCTCTGATTTCTTTCAGAACCATTTCCTTTTAATCTATTGGTGTCTTTATTATAGTGCATCTCTTGTGGACAGCTTACTAGGTTTTGTTTTTATAAAATTCATTCTGACAATTTCTGCCTTTTAACTGGCCTGTTGATTCCATTAACATTTAATTTAGTAATCCGTATCATGGACTTAAGTCACCATTACCTTCTGCTTCTGTGTGTCCTCCCTGATTTTGTCCTCTTTCTGCTTTCCTCCCTCCTTTTGGATAATTTGAATGCCTCTTAGAATTTTGTATTAATTTATCTCTTGACTTTTTTTTTGCTATATTTTGCATTGTTTTTTAAGAGTTTTCTCTGGGGGATAACAATATATGTTCCTGACTTTTTATACTATTTAGAGGTAACATTCTACGACTTGACGTGTAATGTGGAAATCTGCAAATGTACACATTGATCCCACCTACCTTTTATGATATAGATGGCATATGCATTACATCTTTGTATGTTTTTAAGCCCTGTATAGTGTTATAATTTTTTAAATATTTGTTTATTCAAGAGAGAGATCGAGAGAGTGGGGGAGGAGCAGAGGGAGAGGAACAAGCAGATGTGGCACTGAGCCCCTAGCTGGATGTGCGGCTCGATCTCAGGACTCTGACATCATGCCTGAGCCAAAACCAAGAGTCAGAAGCTTAACTGACTGAACCACAGGTGCCCCAGATGGATATAGATATAGATATAGGTTTTTTTTTTTACTTTAAATAGTTGTATTTTTTCCAAAATTAAAGCTTTTTTGTCTTATCCTACTCAGATACTTACTTTTGAGTGCTATTTATTCCATCCTGAAAATCTAAATTAACATCTGTTATAATTTTGCTTTAGCTAAGGATTTTCCTTTAGGATTTAACCTTTTCTTTTTCTTTTCTTTTTCTTTTCTTTTTCTTTTCTTTTCTTTTCTTTTCTTTTCTTTTCTTTTCTTTTCTTTTCTTTTCTTTTCTTTCTTTCAAGATTTTATTTATTCATGAGAGACAGAAAGAGAGAGAGAGAGGCAGAGACACAAGGCAGAGACACAAGCAGGCTCCATGCAGGGAGCCCGATGCGGGACTCAATCCCAGATCTCCAGGATTGCGCCCTGGGCCGAAGGCGGCACTAAACTGCTGAGCCACCCGGGCTGCCCAGATTTAGCGTTTCTTTTATAACAGGCCTACTGGTACTTTTCTCAGGTTTATTTTTTTCTTTAGTCTGAAAATGTATATATTTTACCTTCATTCTTTTTTTTTAAAATATTATTTATTTATTTATTAGAAAGCATGAGCCACAGGGAGAGGGAGAGGGAGCAGCAGCAGACCCACTGAGCAGGGAGCCCTCCCAGGGCCCTGGGATCAGACCTGAGCTGAAGGAAGTCCCCTAACCGACTGAGCCACCCAGGGGCCTTATTTTACCTTCATTCTTAGAGGATATTTTTATTTTGTTTTGTTTTTAAGATTTTATTTATTCATGAGAGACACAGCAAGAGAGAGAGAGACGTAGAGACACAAGGCAGAGGAAGAAGCAGGCTCCATGCAGGGAGCCTGACATGGGACTTGATCCCAGGTCTCCAGGATCAGGCCCTGGGCTGAAGGGGGCACTAAACCTCCGAGCCACCCGGGCTGCCCTGAGGATATTTCTGGTGTATAGAATTATAGCTCTCTTGGGCAGCCCGGGTGGCTCAGTGGTTTAGCGCCACCTTCAGCCCAGGTCGTGATCCTGGGGACCCGGGATCAAGTCCCACGTCGGGCTTCCTGCATGGAGCCTGCTTCTCCCTCTGCCAGTGTCTCTGCCTCTCTCTCTCTCTCTCTCTGTGTGTCTCTCATGAATAATTAAATAAAACCTTTAAAAAAAAAAGAATTATAGCTCTCTCTTGTTGTTGTTTTTATGCACTTTACAGATGGTTTGCAGTCCTTTGGAGTCCATTCTTTCTGATAAGTCAGCAGTTATTTGAATGTTTCTTTATATGTAATATGTTGTTCTTCTCCCGGTGACTACAAGATTTTCTTTTTTCTTTTTAAATTTAATTTTATTTATTTATTCATGAGAGACACACAGAGAGAGGTAGAGACACGGGCAGAGGGAGAAGCAGGCTCCTTGCAGGGAGCCTGATGTGGAACTGGATCCCGGGACCGGAATCACACCCTGAGCCGAAGGCGGACACTCAACCGCTGACCCACCCAGGTGTCCCAGTGATTTCATCACTTTGACTAGTTTGCCTTTATTAACACTTATCCTTTTTTTTTTTTTTTTAACACTTATCCTAAATGAGGTTTATTGAGTTTCCTGAATGTGTAATTTTTTATTGTTTTAATCAAATTTGGGACAATTTATGCCGTGTGCTTTCAGACTGTTTTTCTGCCTGGTTCTCTTTCTCTCTTCTTCTGGGATGCATACTAGACCCTTGGGAAATGTCTCAGTAGTCCCCAAGGCTAATCTTTTAACATTCCCTTTTCTCCTTTCTTAAAATTGGATGGTTTCTATTCACATATATTTAAAGTTTACCTACTCTTACCTCCATTCTGATGCTAAGCCCTTCATGTGAATTTTAAAATTTCAGATACTGTGTTTTTCACTTCTTGAGTTTCTTTTCGTTTTTTTTTTTTTTTTTTAGTTTCTATATAGCTGTTTTACAGTTTCTGTTTCTTTGCTGAGTTTACAAAATGTGCCTTCATCAGAATATTTTCTTTTACATCCTTGGTATTGTGGTACTGGCAGAGGTTTTCAAGCTGCTAATTCCAACAACTGATTCATCGTTATTCTGGTTGTGGTTTCCCTTGAGAATGGCTTACTTTTTCCTGGTTCTTCACTTTTGTGGAAAAATTTGGATTGTATTCTGGACACTGTAGTTCTGTTTTAGAGAATAAAAGTTCTATGATCTTCCTCTGAAGAGTATTGATTTGTATTTGTTTTAGTGGGCACTCAGCTTGGTTGGACTCAAACTGAAAACTGCCTCTTGGGCAGTAGCTTTTTGACAGAGGAAAGAGGCAGAACAGAGATAAAATGAAAGCATTATTTAGGGTCTTTGAATTGCCTCTTGGGTAGCAACCCCAGATTGTATCTCATTAGGGAACAAAAGTCAGGGGATTTAAAAACCAAAGGGAATATTTGTATATGTTGTTTACAAAGAATTTCTATTGGTGCTCATGGAGGAGTGAATCTTAGTTGAGTATGATTGGTTGCTAAGGCTCTCACTAGAGATTTAAGTAAGGCAAAAGCCTGTACTGTAGCAAGTTGCAGATGTTCCTAGGGAGTCCTTGGAATATTTGTTTTTTTTGGCCCAGTTCAGAAGTTCATGGTTCCACTCTGTGAGCGCTTGGATTTAAGAACCCCTTGACATAAGTGACTCATTTTATTTTACCTTTCACAGGTTCAAATCTCATTTTAGTTCTTTTATTCTTGGCTGAGCTGATCAGTTACCCAAATCTTGGGCAACATTTATTCAGAATTTGGGTCTTTCATTCTCTGATGTATGCCTTTTTAGGACTCCTTGTTCATTTTTGCACTTGCTGTGCTTGCCTCAACCTCTGCTGGCTGTCAGAACTGTTTTTTTCCCAAGTTTTAGCTGCTGCTCATTGTGGGTGGGGCTTCCCTCTGCCAAGAAGCTAGAGAATGGAAATACTCCCAGTGTCCATTGCAGCTTCCAGTATCTGCCTGCTCTTGGTGCTGTTAAGTGTCTGTCCTCAGAAGTTGTTCTTGTGTTTGTCCAGAGTTCATGACTGTTCTCTGGAGAAGGGCTGGTATGGTGGGAGCTTTTTGTTCCCTATTGATTTTAAATAAACTTTGTGTTATGTGAGACTTTATAGTATAGTATATATAGATTCAATATAGTATATTGAAATCTCTTCAAGTCAGGTATTGATCTATATTGTATAATATCTGCGATACAGTTTTAATATATATCTAGACGTTTATTTTTGTTTCATATTATGACGTTGTCAGAGCTATGGTTCATATGAAACAGAAGTGTTTTTGTTGATTAAGGTTTTAACTCTAATTACAGAATAATTTTTATCTGGAAACCTGATCCACTTCATGACAATACACTTTGTGGTTTCTTTTTTTTTTTTTTTTTTTAATTTTTATTTATTTATTATAGTCACACAGAGAGAGAGAGAGAGAGAGGCAGAGACACAGGGAGAGGGAGAAGCAGGCTCCATGCACCAGGAGCCCGACATGGGATTTGATCCTGGGTCTCCAGGATCGCGCCCTGGGCCAAAGGCAGGCGCCAAACTGTTGCGCCACCCAGGGATCCCCACTTTGTGGTTTCTAAGAAAAATGTGATAATCCTGGGTTATCATAGTGATACTGGAAAAAAATGTTTTTAAAACACCTGTAGGAAATTTTATGGCATGTAAATTATGTATCATAGAGTTGTTGGAAAAACACCTATATGATGTCAGAATAATTGTTACTTGTGATATTATGATGTATAAAAAGAAATACATATTTGGTCTTTATCTAGTTTCTGGCACAGAGCTCCTAAAACTTTGAAATTTCCTAAGTGATGAGTTTGTCTTCTTATGTTAATGAAGTGACTTTTGGAACCAATTTAAGGATGGGGGCTGATTGCCTAGAGACCCAACCTGTGATTAGAGGGTTGGAACTTTCATTTCCACACCCCAACCTCTGGGAGGGGAGGGGCTGGAGATTGAGGTCAGTCTCCTGTGGCCAGCCAGTGATTTAATCAGTGATGCCTATGTAATGATGCCTCCATGAAAACCCAAAGGATAGGGTTTGGAGAGCTTTCCAATTCAGGGGGAGCGGTGCACCAGGAGAGGGCATGGAAGATCATGCCCTTTCCACACACAGGTATCCCCTGTTATCCAAACATAGAGCGTTCCTTTGAAACCTTTTGTAAGCTGAAATAGTGTGAAGCAAAGGAGTAATTACCATTAATTTATATGGAAAAAAAACCTTGAGCGCTCCTAGATGTAAAACATAATCTACCTCAGACTTTTCTAATACCTTAGGATACATCTTGTTAGCAGATGCACAAAATAAATTGAGATAAAGCACAAGATGCTCACAGACATAGTTCAAACCTGTAATATTTTGATGCTCAGATGCTGACTGTGGTTCCCAGGGAAGGACCTTGGCTGTGCCACCTCCATGCTCTGGGTGCGCTCTGCCTCTATAACAGTGTGCTGCAGAACAAACTGATGTTATCTTTGCTTTATGCCTTTTATTGTAAAAGAAAAAACCTCAGATTTCTTTCTGTTAGTGAAAACAGGTATTAAGGTAGGTCTTTCACAAAAGTGTAGTGACATGACTTGAACTTTTGAAGAGCAGGAGATACCTTTATGTTGCCCTGTGCCTCTTCTTCATCTGGTTGTTCCTGAGTATGTCTTTTGGGATAAAGTGATGATCTAGTAAGTAAAATGTGAGCCACTTATAATTAAATGAGCCTGAATTGATTGAATCCAAAGGGGGTGTCGTTAGAACTTCCATTCCATAACTGGACTGTCAGAAGTACAGGTGATAACCTGGACTTGCTACATTTGTCCCCGACAGGGACAGTCTTGTAGGACTGAGCTCTTCTCCTGTTACCTTTGGGCAAAGAGTGTTAGAATTGAGTAGAATTGTGGCATATGCCATTGGAGTCAGAGATTGGTTGGAGGTGTGGGAGACCAATCCCAGACCTTTGTTAGAAATGGGTACTAGAATCAATTTATTAGATTTATGGAAAATGACAGGACCCTCTGTCAATGTATTTTTCTTATTCTGGATGATAGTAATATGGTTGTGTTCTTTGTGTAAATATTCCTTGAGCCATACATTTATGATTTGTGTACTTTTATCTTTGAATATTTATTCTTCAGTATCAATTATACTTGGGAAAAAATGTGTTAGAGCTCTATTTACCTACTTGGGTAATCATTCATGTTATATTGATAGTTGAAAGAAAAGGTGCAGTTATATATACATGTCATATAATTTTAGAAATTCTTAAAAAATAAACCCAAAATATAAATAAAAATACCTGTAGTACTATGTTGATGATGGTGTGAGGACACAAACTGCTGGTGGAGTTTAAATGGGTACAACCGGGCAGCCTCGGTGGCGCAGGCAGCCTCGGTGGCGCAGCGGTTTAGTGCTGCCTGCATCCCGGGGTGTGATCCTGGGGACCTGGGATCGAGTCCCATGTCGGGATTCCTGCATGGAGCCTGCTTCTCCCTCTGCCTGTGTCTCTGCCTCTCTCTCGCTCTCTCTGAATGAATAAATAAATAAATCTTAAAAAAAAAAAAAATGGGTACAACCTCTAGGAAGGGCATTGGCCTTATCTATAAAAATTATAAGTATCCAGATCCTTTGTCCCAGTGTTTCCATTGTTTCTAGTAACTTTTCAGACATTCTAGCACATGTGTGCAATGACCTACATACAAGATTATTCACTGTAGTATTGTTTATAATAGCAGAGGATTAGAAATAATTAGTAGGAATTAGTAGGAAATTGGTAAAGCAAATGTGGTACATGCACATTTAGCAAAGAATGAAGAAGCTTTTTCTATAGTAGAATGATATTTACATTTGTATTTTAATATATTTGTCCATACCCATATAGAGTACTCCAAGATATGTTATTCAGTGAAGAGAAGTCTAGGCAGGTCTTCTGTTTCTAAGTCATTTGAACCAGACCATCCCTCATTTTGTGCTGGAGAATGAAGTGGAGGTGTTCCATTTTCTTGCAGTGGCTTATAGTGTAACTTCCTGTGGCTCAAAGAATTTGAAATTTTGAATGTAGAATGAGATGGTCTCAGATTGGTACTGCTCTCAGACAACTACTGGTGAAAGCAAATAGAAAATCTTCTCCAAAGGAAGACTTAATTATCTATGTGTCAAAAATAATACTCCCAAGTAAATTTTCACATCCAGTGTCTGCAGATAATCACAATATAATCAGACACACAAAGAAAGAGGATATATGAGCCAGGACCTGCAGAAACAAAAGACCATAGAAACAGAACCCCAAATGTGTGAGATATTAGGATGATCAAGATAGAGACTTTAAAACAACTATCCTAATTATAATGAGAAGTATAGAAGCTAAGAAAAATATGTATGTAATTACTTAGAAAAGTGATAAAAAGAAACATAGCAAATTAGAAAATAACACGGTTGAAATCCTAGAACTTAGAATTACAGTGATTGTATTTAGGACATTGATGGACATGCTTAACAGAAGATTATACAGAGCTAAAGAAAGAATTAGTAACCTGGAAGATAGGTAAGAAAAAATTGTGCAGGATGCAGCATGGAGAGATAAAAAAGTAACAGATTAAGTGATAAATCACTAGAGTGAGAAGTGCTAACACATTTTAATTTGAGAGCAGGAAAGAGACAATAATTAAAGAAATACTGACTGAGAATTTTCCAGAACTAATGGTACATCAGCCCACAGACTCAAAATTAGTGAACCCTAGGCAGCACAAATTAAAAAGTACATCAAAGTGAAATGATTAAAAACAACAACAACAACACTAAAATAGAGATTCTTAAAAGCAACGAGAGGAAGAGACAAATCACTTTAGAGGATAGCAGATAGACTGATGGTTGATGTTTCAACAGTAGCAAACGAACAGAAGATAGTACGATCTTCACTGTGTTACGAGAAATCTATTGCCCTGTGCAAATACACTTCGAGAATGAAGGTAAAATGAAGAAATTTCAAATAGATAAGAACTGGGAGTTTGCCAAAAGCAGACACAAAGTCAGGGAAGCTCTAAGTGCTAATTTAAGATGGAAAGTCAGGCATGCAAGAAAAGTAAAAAACAAAAAAGTAGTAGATATGCAGATAAAGGCAAATGGACCTTGACTGTAAAAAGCAGTGGTAATGTTTTCTTGTAGGGCTATGAAATACTTAGTGTAGTCATGATGGACTGGGTAATTTAGCATCCTCCTGTATTCAAGTAGAAAAGCTGGATAAACCATTCTTAGCCATTTGCTTGAAGACCTCAGAGAATTCATGAGGCAATAAGAATTAAGACGCCAGGCTCTGGAGGAGCTAGAAACTTCAGAATGTGAATCTGGCATTTGGGGCTGCTTCATTGTGGGTATTGTCTGCACATTCTGGAGGAGTCACATGGGAGGCTGAACAGAATTTTTTATAGCATCATGGGGTCAGGTGGCCCCAGCGACACCATGAGAAGGTCTAAGGATCCCTAAATGGAGTCCTGGAAGGAGAGGAGAGAGAATAGGGCAGAAGCAATATTTGAAGAGACAATGGCTGAGGATTTTCCAAAGTTGGCAAAAGACCTCAAGTCATGGACTTTTAATAAGTCCTCTGAGCTTCAGAAAGATAAGAAGATACACCTTCAAATTTTGTGTTCAAATTTCACCCCCAAAGTGGGATAGACTTGCTTGAATTCTTAGTTTTAAACAGCACTATTGAAATGTTAATACCACATGACATCAGTCCTGCTTGCTGTACACAAGGAAGAATGCCTCCTCCCTCTTGCCCCCCCTCCCCTCCCCCGCATATGCCCCTCCCATGCTGCTGCAGAGGTGGCCACATGTTTTGTAACTTAAAACCTCAACTCAGGTGTGCGAGGAATGTTACTTTGTAATGCCCCATGGTATCTTTCGTGAGCCCACATTCTGCTGGGTGGCAGAAATTTCATCATGATGCATTCAGAGGGCACGCTGGGGTTGTTTCAGCTTTCCAGGGAATTATATGTTAATGAGGTGTGGGTTGTGTCCACTCCGGCAACAGCTGGACTCTCATCTTTTGCGTCTCTCTTTAGGGCCTTAGTTCACAGGGTTCTCTGGCACACAGCTCCTTCCTGAGCCCACTCCCCCAACTGCTACCTGGACACACCTCACCGTCTCTGCTGGGCTCCTGCCCTTTCTTGAACTCACATCAAAGAGGGAATTCACACTCAGCTCTCCCTGCAGAGGCTCTGTCCTGTGGCCCTGCCCTATATATGCTTCTGGAGTCCACCTTTGCTGCTCAGGTTAGAGGCGTTGCTCTTAGATTATTTGTAGTTTTTATTGCTTTCTGGGGGCGAGGTGTGAACTACAAAACCCCAGGGAAAGTCTGCCTGTTTGTCTCGGTGGCAGTTGGTATGGAATATTGTCCTGCTGCCTCAGTGGTAGTGATACTGATCATTCTCAGTCCTGTCTTCTCGCATGTGTGTGATGTCACACCATGATGCTCTTTCCTTCTTCGTTGTCTTTCCTGTGCGGGGAGATGTTTGAAGGACAGTCTGTCCACCCAGGCTCACATAATCAGGGATGCAGGACTATGTGTTTTTCTTTAAAAGGCTGAGGTTTTATCTGGACTTTACTTGTGACCTAACCTAGCTGTGTTTCTTTCAGGCCAGTTTGTACCTCTGTTGAACCTTGGAGGAAAATACTTTTTACCCTGGGAATTATGATTCTTTTCTTCAAAGTTGTCTTTAACAATAAGGGAAGTCAGAAAATGACCTTCCAGATACTGGCCTCAAGCCATTGGTTAGGGGCACAGATGCTAGGAGAAGTCAGGATGCCAACGGCTGTTTCTGTGTGTGGCTCTGTTTAAAATGCCATTTCTCCAACCTTTGCCTGAGATCATACGCTTCTCTTCCTAGAATGCTTTTGAGCTAGTTCGGGTTCTTGTATAAAACAAGGATGGGGGATCCCTGGGTGGCGCAGCGGTTTGGCGCCAGCCTTTGGCCCAGGGCGCGATCCTGGAGACCCCGGATCGAATCCCACATCAGGTTCCCGGTGCATGGAGCCTGCTTCTCCCTCTGCCTGTGTCTCTGCCTCTCTCTCTCTCTCTCTGTGACTATCATAAATAAATAAAAATTAAAAAAAAAAAAAAAAAACAAGGGTGGAAGGTAACTTTCAGGCATAGTGTGGTAATGGAAAGAGTGTGGTGTCATCGCTGGGAAGGCCTAATATCAATTATCAAGGTCCCCCAGGCTACATCCTCACCCACAGACACCAGAGGATGAATTGGCATAGGGCTGATATGAAGCCACATGGGGAAAGTGATTGGTTCGGGATGGGCTCTCTTTAGAGGTTAAGTCACGCGTTACTGCATTCTTTGTGCAAATAGCCTTCCAGAATGGCATAGTGACAAGATGGACCCTTCTCAGACCTGTCATTTGAAGTTCTCTCCTGTGTTTCCTTTTCCTATAACCTGCTTATTCCCGCTCTGGCTTCTTTCACCTGGGTAGAGCCTGGAGCGTGGATCTCTCCAGGGAGGCATCATTCCCCTCATCAGAGCCTCCCAGCCTCCCGACAGGATGCTTCTAGACCTGCCCGAGTTTACTCCAATCTGAAGGCCTCTGCCAGACATGATGTCCTCATGGCCTCTTCATAAATCTCACAGGAGATGGCAGGAATGACGTGTCTGTATTGTGCCGGCCTGTCTTGCAACAAAAACTCTGGAATGCACCCCAGTATTTGATAGGGTAAAGATGCAGTCAGCTTGGGACACCCTGAGGCTTATGCGTGATACTTCTTTCAGTAGATTTTTAACTTGAGTGGAGGGTAGGAGGAAAGGAAAAAAGACCTGAGGGAAGTAGCTTTCTGCATTCATTTTTCTATACCTGTTAGGGGCATGTTCCTTTTTTTTTTTTTTAAGTAAATGTGGGGCAGCCCGGTGGCCCAGTGGTTTAGCTCTGCCTTCCGCCCACGGCCTGGTCCTGGAGGCCCGGGATCGAGTCCCATGTCGGGCTCCCTGCATGGAGCCTACTTCTCCCTGTACCTGTGTCTCTGCCTCTCTCTCTCTCTCTCTCTCTCTCTCTGTGTGTCTCATGAATAAATAAATAAAATCTTAAAAAATAATAAAGTAAATGTGATAAGAGCCAAAGGATTTGTAAAAGAGACATGAATACTGTTAGATTTGTATTGAATGTTCTATATGTTCTCTTTCATTGTTCTCTTAGCTTCAGTTTACTTCTGACTCACGTTACCGTAATCTTTGACTCTAAAGTTTTCCTTCTTTGGAAGTGTATATGCAGTTGGCGAGTGTATTGCAAGCTAACCTTATGAATCTTATAGATATTATCTGTTGAGTTCTGAAGTTGACCTAAATTTTGACTTTTCCCAGGAAGACAAATTTAAAAAATTCTGTGTGTTTAGGACATTGTGAAGTTGGTTGGAAGGAATGACACAAACTGAGTTGAATGGAAATGTTGATTATGGAGCTCCCAAGAGTTAGTGGGTTTTTCTTAATAACATTTAAGATAGGAATCTCTTTGGCCACCACACACTATGCTCCACTACCTCTGGTTACATAATTAATTTGTTTCTAATGATGCATGGGAGTTTCTGCCAGCCTTCATATGGGTGTAAAATAAAAAAAATGTATCTCCTTTTCCCCAGCACTGAGCAGAAGAGGGAGAAGGAAAGTGAGACTCTGTAGACGCTAATTGAGAATTCAGTAAGAGCCACACATAACGCTGTGCTAAGTCCACAGACAGGCAACATCCATGGCACAGCTGGATCCTGGGTGATTCTGGGTGACAAGGTGTGTCCCTGGATGCCTGTGTCAACTGCGGTCCCACACACTCAAGCATGATCACATCTCTGCATCTAGGACCAGCCTGCCTGGCATCCCCGTGACTTCACTCTCAGCACTTTTGTGAAGCTCAGTGGTGAGTGGAGCCCAGAACATGTGTTAAGCCTAAGAGAACCAGAATTTCAGAGCATGAAGTGCTTTAGGCCATGAGGTTTGTCCTCCTTGTTTGATATCTTGAAAAGCCTAGGCCCAGAGAGTTGTAAGTACTTTGACTAAAGCTGCGTGACTGCTTCATGACCAAACCTACCATCCTGGCCACCTGAGGAATTGCAAAACACCTGAGCCCAGGTGGCTCTGGGCTGGTGTGAATCTCACAGCTGTCCCAACGTATGCCCTTGCGGTAGATGCACTGTGGCCAGGCCAGGTCAGGTACCCTTTAGCGGAGATGGCTGTAATCCCAAAGGAGGATTGAGGTGTTTGTCCTGGGAGAAAGGGAAACCGCCCTGGGCAACTCATGCCCAGGGTTGGTCAGTCAGCGTCAGCCAGGACTTAAGGTTAAGAGGGGAAGTAGAAATGCTGTGGGAAAAGAGAAAAGTGTACCTGCTTTAGGGCTGGATCCAGATGGAAACGGTGCTGGGTGCCCTTGAACTGCCCCTCTCAAAGGGAGGAACCTAGCAGGAGAGGCCAGGGGAAGGGTTGCTATTCTAAAATAGGGGCAGTTATCAGAGAATAACTCCCAGCTTTTAATCCCCACCTCCTTCTTGCTTTTAGAGAGATCCTTGGAGAGGAGGCATCTTGAATCCAAGATTCAATGAAACTTCCAATTAAAAGGAGAGGCTGGGGGCAGCTCCGGTGGCCCAGCGGTTTAGCGCTGCCTTCAGCCCGGGGTGTGATCCTGGAGGCCCCGGATCGAGTCCCACGTCGGGCTCGCTGCATGGAGCCTGCTTCTCCCTCTGCCTGTCTCTCTCTCCCTCTCTCTGTCATGAATAAATAAATAAAATCTTGAAAAAAAAAAAAAAAAAAGAAAAGGAGAGGCTGGGGACAAATGGAAATATTGATGGCTGTTTAAAGCACCCTTTTGAAACCTTATATCACTTTTCAGTTCAAGAATGTAAAAGGAGCTTGTATACCTGTACCTGTTTTCATGGATATTTACCATACACAGAGCTTGGCAGCTGGAACTAAAAGCGTACAAATGAACAAAATGTGGTTCTTGCTCTCCTGAGAGAGTACACAGACCGCAGAACCACGGAGAGAGATGCAAAAGCATGTAGTTTTCCATCACTGTGGTATATGCACTGCTATAGAATCATAGAGCAAGGAGCAGATTCTTACTCCAAGGGTCAAGGAGGATATCATGGGGAAATAACACTGATTATTAATAATGAGCATATTTTCCTGTGTGTTTTGGATACTTGCATTCTTTTAAAAATAATTTGTCATACTTTGCTTATTTTTAAAATGTGAATGTGGTTTGTAAGTGCTCTTTACATAGGAAGAGCACTAGCATTTCTCTTTTGGTTCTATATATTTTATGAGATATTTCCTGTTATTTTAAATTTTCAACAGCTCTATTGATAGACCGTTTAATTCCATAAAGTTCACCCATTGAAAGTATATAATTCAGTAGTTTTTAGTATCTTTATGGGGTTGTACAATAATTGTTACAGTCAAATTTTAGGACATTTACATCCAAAAATACACCCCAAGATAACCTGTATTTCTGTTATTCCCCATTCTCCTCATCCTCCATTCCTTACCTCCCCTAGGCCTAGACAACAGTTAATCTATTTTCAGTCCCTATAGATTTGCTTATTCTGGACATTGTGTCTGAATGAATCATATAATCTGTGGTCTTTTGTATCTGGCTTTTGCACTTAGCATAATGATTTTGCAGTTCATCTATGTTGTAACGTATCAGTACTTCATTCCTTTTTATTGCGGACTAATTCTGCAATCAACTGATGATTCAGCACTTGAGTTGGTTTGATATTTTGCTCCTAGAATAATGCTGCTGTGAACGAACATTCATGTGCAAGTTTTCATGCAAGTTTTTGTCTATACATTTGTTTTCATTTCTCTTGTGTTTGTGCCTAGGAGTAGAATTGCTGAGTTATATAGTAACTCTATTTAATCTTTTGCAAATGGTCTTCCAAAGTGGCTGTTCCATTTTAGATACCTACTAGCAGTGTATGAGGGTTCCAAGCTCTCCACATTCTCTCCATTGTTATTGTCTGTATTTTTGATTTTAGCTATTTTTTTTAAAAGATTTTGTTTATTTATTCATGAGAGACACAGAGAGAGAGAGTCAGAGACACAGGCAGAGGGAGAAGCAGGCTCCATGCAGGGAGCCCAATGTGGGACTCAATCCTGGATCTCCAGGATCAGGCCCTGGACTGAAGGCGGCGCTAAACCGCTGAGCCACCTGGGCTGCCCTGAGGTTAGCCATTTTGGTGGTATCAAGTGGTATGAGAGTGCCATTTTCATTTTTATTTCCCTAATAATTAAAGATGTTGAACATCTTTTCTTGTGCTTTTTATCCATTCATGTATCTTCTTTGATGAAATATATGTTAAAATATTGAAACTGATGAACTGCTGTGTGGAGACTGCCACAGTTTATATTTCCATGAGCACAGTCTAGAGTTCTGTTTTCAGTAGTGGGCCATCATGGGCTGGGCTGTGTGCATCTCCCACCCCCCACCTGTTCATATGTTGAAGCCCCACCGAGCTAATGAATGTAAAATAGGGTCAAGTGTTGGTTCAGTATGACTGGTGTCCTTTTAAGAACAGGAGATAAGGACACAGACATACACAAAGGGAGACCATATTAAGATAGAGCAAGGAGGCTATCCGGCAAGCCAAGGACAGAGTCCTTACATGGCAGCAGCTCTGCCTTTTCCTCCACCTTGGGTGTCCAGTCTCCAGAACTGTGGGAAAAGAAAGTTCAGTTGCTTAAGGCAGTTAGTTTGTGGTACATTGATGTGGAGCCCCCTGCAAAGTAATACATAGTCTGACAAGTCATGTGTCATTATACTTTCAGTTTGCATTTCTCTCAGTGAGTTCAGTTCAGCATCTCACATGTTGAAGAGCTGTTTGAATTTGTATGTAATCTAGATCCTTTGCTAGATTACTTAGGATGTAAGTCTTTTTCATTATTGATATTCCTTTATTAAGGAAATTAGCCTTTTTGCCTGTGACTTGCGTTAAAATTTTTGTTTGCCATTTATCTTCTGACTATTCTGTGCCACGTAGAAATTTTGACTTTTATATAGTCAGACTTAACACTTTTCTTATAAGGATGATGCAGAATCTTTGTTTTATTCTAGTTTTTTTAAAGTTTGAGTTTTTCTTGGTTTAAATTTCTGGTTCTTCTGGAATTTACTTTGCTGAAAAGAATGACATAGGTATCCAAATTTATTTTCTTACATATGGCTGATCAATTTTTTCAGCAGCCCTTTCTTGATAAATTGTTTTCTTCTTTGATATAAAATGTCAGTTTTATCAGATGATGTATATATCTTGATCTATTTTTTAGGCATTTTCTGTTCCATTTCTGTTCAGTGGCTCTATTTCTCTAGACTTAGGCTAGTATTACGTCGTTTAAATTACTATAGCTTTGTAACTGTTTTAACATTTCAAAAGTTTACTCCTCTCTTATTCTTCTCTTGAGAAATATCCTGGCTATTCTGCTTATATATTTGAACCTTAGAATTAACTTGTTTATATCCCCAAAATACCCCCATTGGTATTTTTATTGAATAAACATTTAATGTTTATTCAGAGGAGACTAAGTACTAAATAATGCGCCTCCTTATGCAAGAACATGGTACATCTTTCCATTTGTTAAAGTCTTTTGTGTGTGGCTTTCAGGAACACTAAAGTTTATTAATGCAGATCTTATGTTTTTGAGGAAAATTCTGTTTTAATGTGATAATAAAACAAGCACAATTTTATTTTGTGATACAGAATACATAGTTATACACCTGATAAAATGACATCATTCATAAAGTATTACAACTGTGAAAATTATTATAAAGATGAGGAAATAGATGTCATCAAATTTCAGTTTCTCCAAAGTAACATAATTATTTTATGCAAAATAGCATCGGGGTTCTTATAAATGGCTTTTCTTTTTATTTTATGTGTCTTTAGGATCAGATTTTTTTTAAAGATTTTATTTATTCATGAGAGACACGCAGAGAGAGGCAGAGACATAGGTAGAGGGAGAAGCAGGCTCCCTGTGGGGAGCCCCATGCAGAACTCGCCCCAGGACCCCAGAACCACGACCTGAGCCAAAGGCAGACACTCAACCATTGAGCCACCCAGGCATCCCAAGATTTTTGTTTCTTTTAATGTGTTATTTTTCCAGTTTTATTCTTGATTATTGGGGCTAATTTAAGGTAAATGAGTAATGAGAATGAATTTGGTCTGCATTATCTGTCTTCTGAGACTGCTCAGGGGTTTCATCCTCAGCCCAGTGAGGCCCTGCTTGTTACTCCTTCCAGTGAGTACTGAGATGGTTGTTCAGATTTATACATTTTTAATGTATCAGTTGGGACCCAGTTCTCTCTTTTTTTAAAAATTTATTATTATTTTTTATTTTATTTTTTTTCTAGTTCTCTTTTATATTCTGACCAAGCTATCTATGGATGTTTCTGCTAATCTCCCTGGTGTGTCCAGATCTGATACATTTCTTAAGCTTATTTTTTGTGTCTTTATTATAGTATAAATAGGATCCTTTTTTTTAAAGTTTTTTTAAATTTATTCATAAGAGACACAGAAGCAGAGACACAGGCAGAGGGAGAAGCAGGCTCTCTGCAGGGAACCCGATGTGGACACATCGGAACCCAGTACCCCAGGATCATGCCCTGAGCTGAAGGCAGACACTCAATCTCAGAGTGACCCAGGCGTCCCTGGATCTTTCTTCATTATATCTAGTAATTGGTTACTATCTGCCTATAGAAGCAAAGGTTATTAATTTTTCATTATTAATTTTATAAACAGGCAGATGAGTGAATAGTTTTCCTTCGGATAGTAAGGCATTTGCTAATAACTTTGAATCCTTTAAAAAATATTTGCAACAAATGTAGCAATGAGATGCAAAACTCTAGCAGACTTGATCCTTGTTAGATTATGAAGACTATCAAAAATTTAAGAAGAAATCTGTGGACTGCGGGTATGGGTTCACTGGGGAACCTTTGTCTTCCATGTCATCTGCATTGTCCCTCCCCATTCTTGATGTAGACAGTTGACTTCTTGGTATGACAGTATTTTTTTTTTTTAATTTTTTATTTATTTATGATAGTCACAGAGAGAGAGAGAGAGAGAGAGAGAGAGAGAGAGAGGCAGAGACATAGGGAGAAGCAGGCTCCATGCACCGGGAGCCCGACGTGGGATTCGATCCCGGGTCTCCAGGATCGCGCCCTCGGCCAAAGGCAGGCGCTAAACCGCTGCGCCACCCAGGGATCCCTTGGTATGACAGTATTAAATGAAGTTCCATCACAGACAGAGCTAAGACATGTGTGGCACTAGATTGCCACTCCAGCCTGCTCCCTTGTGGGTCTTTGCAGAAGACATTGGCGGGTAGTGTTACACTTCACCTTATTCTGGAACTTAGTTCCATCATTATAGGTATAAAAAGCACACATTTCAAAAACAGGCTCCACATGAGGGGAAAAAATACTCAGAAGTTCAACTTTGTCTTATTTTTACAAATATTTTCACAAATACCTGTTACTGTTAGCAGTTTCTGTTTGTCTGGTGGTTTTCCTGCGTTTAACTTCATGGATTTTTTTTTTTTTTTAACTTCATGGATTTTTAAGATTGATGATTCACCTGGATTAAGTCAAGCATCTTACCAGTTCACAAGTCAGATTTTTTTTCTCTCGATTGGCTGTATTTTCATGCCCAACCACTCTTCTCACCCGTAGCACAAACTGAACATTACTGGACCACAGGGTCCACTTCCACGTTGCCTTGACCAGGTTCCCTGCCCCAACATGGCTAGATTCTCCCACTGCTGCCAGTGTCATCTTTGCACCAGGTTCTTCGTTAAGTCAAATTGCATGTTCAACGCCCTCATTTACATTTATTTCTGGCTTGGAATTTTGGCAGCAGGATCCTGCTGCTAAAACTGGTTTCAGGAGAGCAGCATGTGGAATCTGGCACATAGAAGGGGCTTAACAACCGTTTGTTGCATAAATCCTTCTTCATAAAATCTTTTACTTTATTTTCTTCCATACATAAAGGATGAATACATATTCTTAAAAACTGTTACATCTGTGCTGTTCTGCCTGGGCTTCCAGAACTAACTGCTATAGAAGGCACACAACAGAAGTTTATTTTCTCACTGTTTTGGAGAGAGGTCTGAGAGCAGCAAAGTGTCAGTAGGGTTGGTTTCTGCTGAGAACTCTCCTGTTGGGTTGCAGCTAGCTCTTGTTGCCCTGTGCTTACACTGCCTCATCGTTGCATGAGCCTGCAGACAGAGCAAGCTCTCTGGTGTCTCTTCTCATAAGGACATTAATTCTTCACATCAGTGCTTTACCCATATGACCCCATTTTACCTTAATTATTTCCTTCGAGGTCCCATCCCCCAGTACAGCCACACTGGGGGTTACGGTTTCAACTTACGGATTTGTGGGGCACACAAAAATTCAGCCCACAATAATATCCTGGCCTCTTTACTTTGTAAGCTGTTTTTTGTTCTTTTGTTTATTTTTTAATATGGTCTAATTCACATATGGTGATGGCTAAAGAAATTATCTTAATATCTCTAGGAAGTTCTAAAGTTGAACTTTGAAGATACTGCCATGGTCTGAATATTTGTGTGTTGAAATCCTCCCCTCCCCTCCGATGTGATGATACTAGGATGTGGGGCCTCTGGGATGTGCTGAGGTCATGAGAGTGGAGCCCCCATGAGTGGAATTAGTACCCTTGAGAAAGACGCCCCAAGAGCTCCCATGTTCCTTTGATCATGTGAGGACGCGGCCTGAAGGCCCCAGCCTGTGAACCAAGAAGTGGATGGGCCCTCCCCAAACATGTCCGTGCTGTGCCTTGGTCTTGGGTTCCCTACCCTGCAGAGCTGTGAGCCATAAATTTCTGTCATTTGTAAGCTACCTAGTCTGTGGTATTTTGATAGAACAGCCTGAACTAGCTGATGGATATGGTCCTCAAATACGCTGTTCCTCACATGCAGGCTTTTTAATATCCCCAACTGTTACAGATTCCTGAAGAGCTTTTGAGTTTTTAGAAGACTTAGGGACAAGCCCATAGCATTCTGTTGAATTTAGAATATTTCTAAGTCATTTTTATTCTTTTTATTTCTTCATGAATATCGCCACTAAAATATTATTTGCTTTTAAATGATTTGTTAAATGTTTTCCTTCTCACTTTTTTGGATAGTGTTCTACTCTGAAGTGCCTTAAAGAAGCAAGTTTAAGCTGAATGAGGAGTGAATGTGTTTGTACAGTTCGAAGTTTTAGGTCTTACCTGTCCTTTGTCCTTTGTCCTGTTGGCAAAACACCCTGGGGCATGTGAAGGAACCAAATTATCTAAAAGATAATTTTAGGTATTGTTTTGGGGAGGGGCAATAAAAGTGGCTTTGGGGGAAAGTTTGTAGGTTTCTTTTACTTTATTTTCCTGAATGTTTTCTGGGCCTTCTTTCTAATTTAGTCCATTTATTTAATTTACTCCTTTGGGGAATGTCTTTCTTCAAGCCTTGTCATGCCAACAGGGAATTCACCACAAAGCACCAGGGACTTGCCACACTATGGTTCACATCAGCATTTAACATTTTCCTCTTGGGCAGCCACGGTGGCCTAGCGGTTTAGTGCCACCTTCAGCCCGGGGTGAAGTCAAATTGCATGTTCAATCCTGGGAGATCCAGGATTGAGTCCTGGGAGATCCTGGGAGATCCAGGATTGAGTCCCACTTCCGGCTCCCTGCATGGAGCCTGCTTCTCCCTCTGCCTGTGTCTCTGCTTCTCTCTCTCTCTGTCTCTCATGAATAAATAAATAAAATCTTAAAAAAAATTTTTTTTCCTCTTAACTGAACTTGAAGTGTAATATACATAAGAAAAGTGCACAGATAATAATGAACTGTCACAGAGTAAATGCACCGTCAAAACATGGAATATTACTGAATGCCTGCTCATGTGTACTCCTATTCAACACTTTCTCTCTGCTGTTTATCTTAACTTCTAACACTACAGAGTAATTTTTTTTTTTTCTGCTTCTGAGTTTAATGTAAGTGAAGTCATATAATATGTCTGGCTTCTTTCATTATGTTTGTGAGATTCAGGTTGTCATGTCATTCATTCCTTAGCTTTGCTTAACGGTTTTCCAGAATAGGCCACAAATTATTTACTTTTACTTTTGATCAGCATTTGGGTTTCTTCTAGTTTTGGCTACTATGAATAATGCTGCCTGAGAATGCATGTCCATGCATTTCTGTCAAGTATATACCTGGGAGTTGGATTTCCATGTCATTGGACGTATGTGTATATTTAGCTTTGGTAGGTAATATTGAATATATATTTTTTAAAATTCTTATGCCAGTTACACCCCTGTTCGCAAGAATCAAGCAATTCAGTTGCTCCATATTTTTACTAGAATGTAATATGATCAGTCTTTTATATTTTAGCCAGTTGTGTGGTATACTGATAAGCTTTAACAACCGCCTCCTTTCCCAGAAAACCTGGGGGGTAGTATTTGCCAACTGGCATGGTGTAAATACTCCCACTAGAGCAGATTTTAAGCTACCAACATGGTGTCATTGAAACCGAAATGGACAGAAGTGTGCATAAGGAGCTTTGACCAGTTGGTATGAACAGTAACAGCCACCTGAATTTAGCCATTTGATGCCTTTTGATAGCCATCAAAGTGTAAAGACAGGAGAGGATAGTGGGGAATCAGAACGATGGCCATTGAGTATACAGTGAAAAGCACCAGCAGGGATTTATAGTGAATAGAGGGTCTCAATTGGAGGCTAAGATAGGGAAGCTGCCTGTACACTTTGAATGGTAAGGAAGGTGGTGCCTTAGAAATGATTACCTTTGCACCTTTGGTTGTGTCCTTGTATGCTGCGCCCATGTGCTTCAGCCTCTTGAGAAAGTCTGTCCATCTATAGGTTATCAGTTCCTCATCTGTAAAATGGGATGATTGAGTGGTGCTCTGTGGGCCCCCCTTCTGACTCTGATATTCTGAACATTATCTTCAGATTGAAGATTACAGGCAAAGTAAAAAAGTGGTTTATCCAGGGGAAATTTGGATTGAATAACAAAGTTATTAATCGCTCATAAAACATTCAGTAAGAGTCTATATGCAGGAGAAGCTAGAGTGAATCTTGGTGCTAAGCCTGCTCAGAGTTAAAAATTCAAATTTACCAGATACCTGGGTGGCTCAGTCCATTAAGTATCTGCCTTCAGCTCAGGTCATGGTCCTAGGGGGCCTGGTGTGGAGCCCTGCACCAGCTTCCTGCTCAGCGAGGAGTCTGTTTCTCCTGCTCCCTCTACTTTTTTTTTTTTTTATTCATGAGATTTTATTTATTTATTCATGAGACACACACACAGAGAGGCAGAGACAGAGGCAGAGGGAGAAGCAGGCTCCATGCAGGGAGCCCGATGTGGGACTCCATCCTGGGTCTCCAGGATCATGCCCTGGGTTGAAGGTGGCGCTAAACCGCTGAGCCACCCGGGCTGCCCTCTCCTTCATTTTTAAGGATGGTTTTTTTTTTACTGGATATAGAATTCTCGGTTGGTACCCTTTTTGTTTCGAATATGTCATCTTGCTGCCTTCTGGTCCATGGTTTCTGATGAGGAGAGAGCTGTTAATCTTAGTGAGGATACCTTGCTGCTTTCAAGATTCTTGTGTTCCAATTTCTCCATGTCCTTATTAGCACTTATCATTACACATCTTTTTTATAATGGCCAGCATAGATGCTCTAATTAGTGGTGGTGTTGATTTGCATTTCTCTGATGGCTAAAGAGGTTGAGCATATTTGGTCATTTGAATCTCTTCTTTGGAGAAATATCTATTCAGATCTTTTGCCCCTTTTTATTTTTTATTTTTTATTTATTTTTATTTTATTAATGTACCCACCTAAGCACATATCATTTCTGTAACTCAGATCTCATGTGATCGAGAGCTAATATGACTGAGATCTTTTTAAAATTTATTTTAATTTTTTTAATTTATTTTTTATTGGTGTTCAATTTGCCAACATATAGAATAACACCCAGTGCTCATCCCATCAAGTGCCCCGCTCAGTACCCATCACCCAGTCACCCCTACCCCCCGCCCACCTCCCTTTCTACCACCCCTTGTTCATTTCCCAGAGTTAGGAGTCTCTCATGTTCTGTTTCCCTTTCTCATATTTCCCCACTCATTTTTTCTCCTTTCCCCATTATTCCCTTTCACTATTTTTTATATTCCCCAAATGAATGAGAACATATAATGTCTGTCCTTCTCCGATTGACTTACTTCACTCAGCATAATACCCTCCAGTTCCATCCATGTCGAAGCAAATGGTGGGTATTTATCGTTTCTAATGGCTGAGTAATATTCCATTGTATACATAGACCACATCTTCTTTATCCATTCATCTTTCGATGGGCACCAAGGCTCTTTCCACAGTTTGGCTATTGTGGACATTGCTGCTAGAAACATCGGGGTGAGGTGTCCTGGCGTTTCACTGCATCTGTGTCTTTGGGGTAAATCCCCAGCAGTGCAATTGCTGGGTTGTAGTTTTGCCCCTTTTTAAATTGGATTTTTGTGCTTTTATTATAAAGCTGTGAGAGTTCTTTATGCATTCTAAATCCGAGACCCTTGTCAGATACAGAATTTGCAAATGTTTTCTTTCTTTCTCTTCATTTTCTTGATAATGACCTTTACCATACAACAGATTTTCATTTTGGTGAAGCCTGGTTTACCTGTTTTTTTGTTTTTTTGGTTGTGCCTTTGTTCTGTCTAATCAAAGATTAGACATTGCCTAATCAAAGGTCATTTACTCCTTTAGAAGATTTACTCCTGTTTCTTCTGTCTTTCTACATTTGGGTCTGTAATTCATTTTAAGTTGGATTTTGTATGTAATGTGAGATAGGGATTCCACGTCATTCTTTTGCATGTGTCTATCCAGTTCTCAGAGTCATATGTTGAAAAGACTTGTCTTTCCCCATTATATTGTTTTGACTCCTTTGTTAAAATCAATTGACTATGAACGTGAGGTCTTATTTCTTGCTTGTAAATATTATTCCTTTGGTCTGCTTGTCTGTTTGCCAATACCATGTTGTCTTGGCTGCTGTGCCCTTGTGGTAAGTTTTGAAATTGGGCAGTGTGAGTCCTCCAACTTTCTGTTCTTTTCTAAGATTGTTTTGGCTATTCTGGGTCCCTTTTATTTCCATATGAATTTTAAGATCAGCTTGTCAATTTCTTTAATGAAGCCAGCTCGAACATTGGTAGGGGTTGTGAATCTGTAGACCAGTTTAGGGAGTACTGTCATTTAACTGTACTAAGAGATGGGATGTTGTGTTATTTTCCTGGGGCTGTATACAAATAGCCACAAACTGTGCAGCTTAATACAACATAAATTTATTCTTCTATACTTACAGAGGTCAGAAGTCCAAAGATGTGGACAGGGTCACTTTCTGCAGATTCTAGGGCAGAATTTGATCCTTGCCTGTTTCAGCTTCCGGTGGCTCTAGGCATTCCATGGCTTATGGCTACATCAGTCCAATCTTTAAGGGTTCTGGGGTTACATTGCCTCCTTGTCTTCTCTTTCAGAACTCCTCTGCCTGTCTCTAAGGACACATGCAATTGCATTAGGTCCCACCTGGATAATTCAAGATAAGTTCATTTTATGGGCATAGAACCATTTGTGGAGAACCTTGTGTGTATATAACTAAATAATTGTACAGAGAGTTGATAGATGGCTAGACATAAATTTATGGTTTTATAGCTGTAACCCTGGCACAAATATAACCATGTGTGGCTATAAAAAATCTTTAGGGCTAGGGAGATATTGGTCAAAGAGTACAAAGTTATTTTTTTGTTTGTTTTTTAAAGATTTTATTTATTTATTCATGAGAGACACATAGAGAGAGGCAGAAGCATAGAGGGAGAAGCAGGCTCCTCACAGGGAGCCCGATGCAGGACTGGATCACACCCTAAGTCAAAGACAGACAGTCAACTGCTGAGCCACCCAGGCGTCCCAAGAGTACAGAGTTGTTATGTAAGATGAATAGGTCTGGAGATCTAAGATATACTGTGATGATTGGAGCTGTAATAATACTGTTTTGAATAGTGGAAATTTGCTAATAAGGTAGATTTCAGGTGCTCTTTTCACACACATACACAATGGTAACTCTGAGAGGAAGATAAGTTAAATTAGCTTGACTGTACTGATTATTTCACTGTATATATGAATCAAATTGTCATGTTATGTACTTTATGATTTTGTATAATTTTCATTAAAAAATCTCTACATTTATTGTCATGTAATAGGAATTTACAAGATTTTATATATAAACTATATACATACATACATATATATATAAACTATATATATATGTATGTATGTATATAGTTTATTTTGAAAGCTGGGGACAAATGCCTAGTTTGTATAGATTATGGCATGTGTGCCGCCCCAGGCACATGTATCTGTTATTAGCGGAGATGCCAATGTTTATTCAGCACATACTGTGCAAGCTTCACAATAACTTTAGTTTTCACAGTCTCCTAATTACATACTGAGGCACAGAGAGGTGAAGTAACTTGTTCAAGGTCACAGAGCTAGAAGGTGCCCGTAGTAAAACTGGAGATGCTGACACTAGGGTCTGCCATCACCATACTCCACAGTGTCTTCTTTAGGTGGCCCCCCAAAAACTGGTGTTTTAGGACAGCTGTAGAATTTGATATCCTTATAGCTTTTAGTGTATCTGCTCTGTCAGAAAAGAAATATTATAATAATTGTCACTTAAATTAAGTATCTTCTTTACATTGTTGGGACTGGAAAATACCTTTTATAAAAAAGATAGCTTCTCAAACCTTTGCTGAGATATTCAGGACCCATGTAGGCAAAGTCAATAAAATTTGGAAAAACAAGAAAAAGCCACGAAAACAGTTAATGCTGAAACTAATCCTAGAAGCTCGGAACTGCCCCAGCATGAAGGTTGATTGAAAATTGCATGGCTATTTAAAGTACTGAGGTCTACTCCACTGGAACCCAAGGACAGGCTTGAATATTTTATCAGGATTGTAACATCTTTCCGGACAAAGAATGAACCCTTCTAGAATGGCTCCCCCTGGTTCCCCATTCTGGGTGAGCGGGTTTTCTCGGGGCAGGGGGGCCGGGCCTTGTTTGGATGTATTTCCTGGCACAGTGCAATCCTCTGGGCCCTCCAGCATCATTGCACTGGCTGCTTCCGGGACACCAACATTCCCTTCTCTATCCTCAGTGCTCAGCGAGCTTCTAGGGGCACAGATTAAATTCCCTCATCGCTGTGAGTCTATTAAATGCCAGCACAGTGCCCTTTTGGCCTCCAGAGGGCTGAGTTGTCCTGCAAAGTGCCGGCCAAGGGTGCCGGCCAAGTGTGTTTGCGGGCAGGTTTCTCTTCCTGAGGTAAAAACAGCATTTTGTTTCACTAGCAAAGTTTATGCTCGTATTTTAAATATTTTATTTATTTATTTGAGAGAGAAAGAGCACAAGCTGTGGGGGGAGGGCCTCAGGGAGAAGCAGACTCCCCTCCCGCCCCCCACCCGGCACTGAGTAGGGACCCTGATGTGGGGCTTGATCCCAGGACCCTGGGATGAGGACTCAGCCCAAGGCAGATGCTTCACTGACTGAGCCCCCCAGGTGCCCCTATGCTCTAATTTTAAATTAAGCTTTATAGCTTTAGAATAATTGAGATTCTACAGATTCTAGTTTCAAAAGAATGAACCCTTGAGAAACCAGGTGTTCCTCATTATCTGGAATATTGTCCCCAGGTCTGCAGTCAGCTACTGAATGGGGCCAGGTTTTCAGGTGGTTTTGCTGTGCAAACATTTTATGCACATGTAGGCTGCAAAGGAAGATTAATTTCATTTGGATGAAGAAGAAACTGAAGAGGCTTTTGGACCCTGGGGACTGTTTATTATTTATAATAGCCACTCTGCTGTGAGGCCCGTATCCAGCAAGTGAATAGCCCGGGGCCCCCTGGGAGCAAGCAGGGTATCATCGGTGGGCAGTGCTGGACAGATGAGTCCCGGTGGGACCGCGGCAGGGCCTGCTGAGCATGCAGAGAAGGCTGTCACAGTTTCTCTCTTCCTGTCCCAGGGTCTGTGGAAGGATTGCTAGGGAGGGGATGTGGGCCCCTGCCCTGATGCAGAGGCCTGGGGAGTGTACACAAGATGATTCCTGTAGCCAGTGCTGTGGTATCCTGCTGGGCCAGGGGCCTGCTTATGAGGTTTCTTCCCACCTCCTGTTCTGTAATTCAGGTTGGTGGCTCAGGGAGGGAGGGAAGGATGGAGGAAGAGTCCGTTTTTTCAGTGAGGCATTTCTAGGAATAGGGTTTGAGACACCTGGCAACCGGGAGCCTGAGAACCTTTGTGTGGGAGCAGTACATCTAGTGCTGTTAGTGGTGGTGGTCTAACGAACACGAGGGTTATGTGGCTGTTTCTGTGTCTGTAGCACCTGGCATATTCTATAACTGTCCCCTGTGTAGCCCTGCAGAGGATGGGTTGGGAAGGAACGTGCTAAGCAGGAATGGAAGCCTACTGCATGGAGGCCTGTGGAATCCGCTCCTGGCTAGGCCGCAGACAGGGCAGAGCGTCCTGAGGCAGCCACATATGCTGTTGCCGAGACCCTTCCCCAGCTCCGCATGCCCCTTGCAGCAGTCCAGGGCTCCTCCACCTCCGGTGGCACTTCCGCCATGAGGCTTCCCTGTCACCACTGCAGAGGGTGGCCCTGCCTGACTGCCACACCAACACACAGCCAGGACATGATTATTATTATTATTACTTTTAAAAGATTTTATTTATTTATTCATGAGACACACACACACACACACACACACACACACAGAAACAGAGACACAGGCAGAGGGAGAAGCAGGTTCCATGCAGGGAGCCTGATGTGGGATTCGATCCCGGGGCTCCAGGATCATGCCCTGGGCCAAAGGCAGGCACTAAACTGCTGAGCCACCCGGGGATCCCCCAGGACATGATTATATGTTCATTCTTGTGCCCTGCTTGGCCTTGTAGAGAGCTTAGTTTCCTTGGTGGTGCTTGCTTACTTTTTAATGGAGTTACCCTTATTTTTTTTCCAGCTGCTCCATCAGCTCTGTCAGAAACCTATCCATATGTTGTTTTCCAGATGGTCACACACACACAGACCCCGTGGGTTCCTCCTGTTGTTGGTTTTCTGTGGGTTGCCCTCTGGCCCTGCCCCAGGGCTGCCCTCCCAGGACAGTCTCCATCACTGGCATGGGAGCCAGGTCCTAGATCCTGCCTCTCCTTCTATCTCAGTTAATCCCTCATTTTGCTGAAGTACATGTTCGGTAGCTACCAGATGAGGTTGAAAGTGATCTTTGCTTGGGATGTCAGGGTCTGGTTTCATGACGGCTCTTGGTCTTGCTGCCAGTGACACATGCTGCTTCTGCTGCCCAGAGCTACGAGTGTGGGAGTGCCCTTTCTCCCCTAGATGCTTTGAAGACTTGCTTGTTTGTTCAGAAATTTCTTAGGTGTGGGGTTTTTTAATTTGTTGTTATTTGTTGTCCTACATGACAGGACTTTGCCATCTGTCTACTTGGAAAAGACTTGTATTATCCCAGTAATTCCCCTTCCCTTCAGCTGGTTCCCTTATCTGGACTTTTAGAGGATGCTTAGAGCTTTGGGGTTAATATTTGTTAAGGAAAGAGAAAAATCTAGGTAAAAGTACCATGGAACAGAGCCAGGCAATTTCAGAAAGTAAGCCACCAAATTTTGAATTATTTTTCTTTGTAAAAACTTTTTCTTATTTTTCTATTTTAATTGTTAAAAATACATAATATAAAATTTGCCCACAATCATTTTTGAATATACACTTCAGTACTGTTAACAATATATTATTGTGTAACAGATATGGAGAACTTTTACTTCTTGTGACTCTGAACTCTACTCGTGGAACAGCTCCTCCTCCCCGCAGCCCCTGGCAACTACCACTCTACTTTCTGTCTCTGTGGTTGGATTACACATGTATGTAAGGGGCATCATACACTTTATCCTTTGGGGGCAGCAGAGTTCATTCACTATCACATCCTCAGGGGCCAGCCATTCTGCAACATGTGGCAGGGTTTTGTTTTGTTTTTTGTTTTTGTTTTACATGTTATTTATTTGAGAGAGAAGGAGGGAGAGACCACAGAGGGAGAGTAAGAGGGAGAAGCAGACTCCCTGCCGTGCAGGGAGCCCGACATGGGGCTTGATTCCCAGACCCTAAGATCATGACCAGAGCTGAAGGCAAACCCTTAACCGACTGGGCCACTCAAGGTGCCCTGGATTGCCTTCTTCTTTTTTTTTTTAAAGATTTTATTTATTTATTTATTCATGAGAATACACAGAGAGGAGAGAGGAGAGAGAGAGAGAGAGGCAACTTGACGGGATGAGCACTGGGTGTTTTTCTGTATGTTGGTAAATTGAACACCAATAAAAGTTAATTAAAAAAAAATAAAAAATAAAAATAATAGGAAAAAAAAAAACAGGATTTATGGTAGAGAGGGGCTACAGCTCACAGTACTAGAACCTAAGAGGATAAGATCCTAGAAAGGCTCATGGGATGTTCCCCACCAATGGTATGTGGTAGTTTTTGTTTTGTTTTGTGGTGTCTTCTCAGTGGGTGTAGAAATCATAGATATTTTTGTCAAGAATTTAAGAAATCTGTGACCTAAAAGTGTCATGTATTCTTCAGATATTTTGGAAATATATTTATGTGATATAAATAATTGTAACATATAAAAAAAAAAAAGAGAGAGAGAGAGAGGCAGAGACACAGGCAGAGGGAGAAGCAGGCTCCATGCAGGGAGCCCAACGTGGGACTCGATCCCAGGTCCCCAGGATCACGCCCTGGGCTAAAGGTGGCGCTAAACTGCTGAGCCACCCGGGCTGCCCTAGGGTTTCCTTTTTTTTTTTTAAGGCTAAATAATATTCCATTTTATGGATATACCACAGTTTTGTAGTCCTTTGTCAAAGGACATCTGGACTCTTCTGCTTCCTGGCTGTTGTGGATGATGCTGCAGTGAACCTGAGTGTGCACATATCTCTGAGATCTTGCTCTCAGTTCCTTTGGATATACACCTGGAAGTGGAATTGCTGGATAACATGGTTTCTATTTTTAGAATTTTGAGGACCCTTCATACGGGTTTCCATTGTGGCAGCACCATTTTACTTGCTCACTAACAATGCTGTGTACTGTTCTAGTTTCTCCACATCCTCACCAACACTCGTTTTCTATTCTGTTACTTATAATGGCCATCCTAATAGGTGTAATAGTAAGTCGTCATGGTTTTTATTTGCATATCTCTAATGATGAGAGATGTTGAGCACCTTTTCATATGGTTGACCATCTGCCGGCCATTTGTATATCTTCTTTGGAGAAATATCTCGAGTTCACTGTGCATTTTTTAAATGGAGTCACTTGGTTTTTTGTTATTGAGTTGTAGGAATTCTGTATCTGTTCTGGTTGTTAACTTTCAATCCGATATGGTTAACAATTATTTTCTCCCATTTACTACACAGGTTGCCTTTTCATAGGTTGTTTTTTTTCTTTGATGTCCAGAAATTCTTAAATTTGATATAGTACCATTTGCCTGTTTTTGCTTTTGTTGCCTATGCCCATGGAGTCATATGTAAGAAACTATTCCCAAATCTAACATCATGAAATTTATCCCCTGTGTTTTCTTTTAAGAATTTTATAGTTTTGGATCTTAATAAATTAAGATCTTGAATTCATTGTGAGTTAGGTTTTTGTGTATGTGTAAGGTAAGGGTCAAGGTTCATTCTTTTGCATGTGGATATCCAGCTTTTGCAACATCATTTATAGAAGAGACTGTCTTTTCCTCGTCATGTGGTCTCATCTTACTATTTAGATATGCTTTATGGAAGATTTCCTTGTGTATCTTCCAGTCTTGCCAGTGGACTTTTTATTGCAACTATAATATGTCAGTGTCCCAGAAACCTCCCTTGGTGTCATTAGTCATTCTTTTATCTAGCAGTTTTTTTTTCTTTGATAACTTTAATGATTTTCCTATATCTCTCTGTGGATATTAGTTTCTCCTTGTTTGTGGGGAGCAGGGCTTGTGGATATATGCATGTCTTGGGTCTCCCCTTCTATAAGCACCACCTCCCAAATCACTACCTCCAGACTCCAACAAAAGGCAGGGGTTGTATGTGAACATCAGAATTTTGAGGCCCTCATTTAGGCTTCTCCACTACTTCTCTAAAACTTCCATAATTCTGTGGTGTTGAGAGTTTTTCGTCTTGTCACTCAAGCCCTTTTCTGAGATCCCTAAATGCAGGGGAAACCATGTGAATCTGAGGACTCTTCTGCGCTGACCCATGCCTGGGCCATGCTTTCCAGTGAAGGGTTGGAGTTCTTCCAAGCCTTTCTGGCCAGTGTTGCCAACTGTTTCACCACTGAGGCTTGTTCTGTGGGTTTGCAGAAGCTACAGAAAGATCCCTTCCATGTCCTGGGGTAGGAGGAGGACGAATTCCACAGTCAATAGAGGCAACCTCCTTTTCCCCTTGTTTTGAAAACATGGCTGAACATTGTCTTGGGTGGGGGTTAGTAAATGTTTTAGCAGATTGTGACCGAAAGATCTTTTTTGCCTGACTTGTAGAGTTGCTGTGCCTGAGTCCCACCACTTGCATGTACTTGCATGGCTGATAGATGAAGCACCTGCTCTCTTGAGGCAGTGTCTCAGATTGACAGGGATGAGGGAAAAGAGAAGAAAGGAGTGTCTCCGAATGGCCAAGAACTCAACTGTGTATTGAGCAGAGTGAAGTGTTAAACCCAGGTGACATGGGGTTAAATGTGTGGGCACTCCTGTGTCATCCCTTTCATGGCAGCATGCAGGCAGACCAGTAAGTTCTCTCAACAGGGGGACTGGCTTGTCATTGCTCCGTGGAGGGCCCCTCTGGAGCCCTTTACCCTTCAGCCTCCACACCTGAATCCTGCCCAGTTCTGGAATCCTGGGGCACAAGATCAGACAGGGATGCCACATGTTGAGCAGTTCCAGTGAGATGTGGGAACACTTGAGGGTTTGCTGGGCCTTTATTTCCTGATATCTCCTCTGTGACAGTGCAGGTATTGGGAAGGTTCTCAAACTGACTGGGCTCCCAGGGAATGCCCCCATCTCCTAGGTGAATGCACTTGAGTGCGCTCCCCACTCTTCCCCTGTTCCACCCACCCCCGCCTAGACCCGACCTGTACTGGGGGAGTCCAGGATGCAGCAGTTCTGGGTTAAGTGGACCCATGACACTGGGGACCTTCCCTTTGAAATAGCTCATGTATTGCTCTTGCTTAAATGAGCTCATTATAGAATGTCTAGCATAAAAATACACACCCAGAACCTGTCTGGCATTCGAGCTGTTGTGTGCTGCAGTCTGCTCTGGGGGTGGAGGTGCGAAGCATGTCCACCCTGGTGCCCTGAGGGCAGGTGGGGTGTGGAGCTTGGGAAGACAGTGCCAGGCACTGCCTCGGGTCACTAGATGGCAAGCTGGTGGCCTGAGCTTTTGGCCTGTTTCCCATCTACATTTTCTTGATTTTCCTCCCATCCCCTAGGGCCCTGCTTTTCACTCACGGACTGTTACTATTACTGATGTGTAGCCTGGCATGTGGGGGCGGCCCTAAAGACTACCAGGTGCTCTCCCCCCTGCCTCGTTGGAGACAGAGGTGGCTGTTTGTTCTGCTTTCTGTTTGTTGTGCTTTGGGCACTCAGTCTTCTAGGAGGGGTCGGTCCGTCCCTGTTTTCAGAACCTGAATCTGTTACCATTCTCCCGAGGTCAGGTTTTCTTCGCAGCCTCCCACCAGAGACTGATGGTAGGTGTGCTGGACATTCTGCCGTGAGGATGGGGGTCTAAGGGGGATGCCGTATGAGGCCCCAATGAGTTGGCACTGCTCCCCTGAGACCAGGCCCCGCTGGCCCACTAGTTCTTTGGTCTTTCTGGTCATGTGGAAGCCCCTCCTGTTTTGTGGAAATCCCTACCCAGCCCAAAAGATGTGCATCTGTGGTCATAGAGTAAATGAGCCAGAAGCAGCATGGGCCTCCAGAGACAGCCCCGACTTGGTGGGGCCTGGAGACATTGCAGATGAGGGTGATGAGGAAGGAGCCACCACCCTTCTTTTTAAGTCTTGTTGCCTCTCTGGTGCCTGCAGTCTCAGTACCTATTTCTTTGTACCTGTCGTCGTTTCAGGGAGGCTTTGAGATGTGGCAGGCAGTGGACCCCCATCTCACTGGGGAGACTTCACCACCTGTGCATCCTGCATGCACAGGCGACACCTCCGTGGGCAGCCATGGCACCTCAGGCCTGTGATGTGGGACTTTCTTCCCTCTTTTGTGTAGAGAGGGAAAGCTTCATGCATCTCCTCAAAGACCTGAAATTCCAGTGGTGGAGGGAGAGCCTGGCCCCCTGGGGTGGCATGGATGCAGGGCTGGCCTGTGGCTGGGAAAAACAGCCAAGCCTGCCTTCTCCAGGGACACCCCTGCACACCCAGGCGTGCTCCACAGACCGTGGCTTGGTTTAGCCCCTGCAGGATTCACAAAGATTTTGTAAGAGAAAACCCTAGAGACATCCCCCTGTTTCTAAAACAATCCTTAGATCTCTGCACATATGCGTGCAAGAGCATATAGGTATTTTTTTAAAAGAAGAAGGCATGGAATAGTCTCAGATATCATGTATGTTTTAAAAGTTTTAAAGTAATATGTATGGTGTTACACTTACATAAAAACATGCATATCTGTGTGTATTATGTATATAAACAAGTCTGTGTGTTCATCCACCTCATGGACTTGGAAATAATCTCAGAGTCTAGAGTCCAAGCAGTGCTTACCTCTGGTAATGGGGTTGGAGTTTTGTTTTGCTTTGTTTTTTCTTTTCTTTTTTTTTTTTTATTTTTTTTATTTTTTAGAGGTTGGTTTTTTTTTTCTCCTTTTTTTTTTTAAAATTAATTTTTATTGGTGTTCAATTTACCAACATACAGAAAAACACCCAGTGCTCATCCCGTCAAGTGTCCACCTCAGTGCCCGTCACCCATTCCCCTCCAACACCCGCCCTCCTCCCCTTCCACCACCCCTAGTACGTTTCCCCGAGTTAGGAGTCTTTATGTTCTGTCTCCCTTCCTGATATTTCCCAACGTTTCTTTTCCCTTCCTTTATATTCCCTATCACTATTATTTATATTCCCCAAATGAATGAGAACATACACTGTTTGTCCTTCTCCAATTGACTTATTTCACTCCGCATAATACCCTCCAGTTCCATCCACGTTGAAGCAAATGGTGGGTATTTGTCGTTTCTAATTGCTGAGTAATATTCCATTGTATACATAGACCACATCTTCTTTATCCATTCATCTTTCGATGGACACCGAGGCTCCTTCCACAGTTTGGCTATTGTGGCCATTGCTGATAGAAACATCAGGGTGCAGGTGTCCCGACGTTTCATTGCATCTGAATCTTTGGGGTAAATCCCCAACAGTGCAATTGCTGGGTCGTAGGGCAGGTCTATTTTTAACTCTTTGAGGAACCTCCACACAGTTTTCAGAGTGGCTGCACCAGTTCACATTCCTACCAACAGTGTAAGAGGGTTCCCTTTTCTCCGCATCCTCTCCAACATTTGTTGTTTCCTGCCTTGTTAATTTTCCCCATTCTCACTGGTGTGAGGTGGGATCTCATTGTGGTTTTGATTTGTATTTCCCTGATGGCAAGTGATGCAGAGCATTTTCTCATGTGCTTATTGGCCATGTCCATGTCTTCCTCTGTGAGATTTCTCTTCATGTATTTTGCCCATTTCATGATTGGATTGTTTGTTTCTTTGGTGTTGAGTTTAATAAGTTCTTTATAGATTGTGGAAACTAGCCCTTTATCTGATATGTCATTTGCAAATATCTTCTCCCATTCTGTAGGTTGTCTTTGAGTTTTGTTGACTGTATCCTTTGCTGTGCAAAAGCTTCTTATCTTGATGAAGTCCCAATAGTTCATTTTTGCTTTTGTTTCTTTTGCCTTTGTGGATGTATCTTGCAAGAAGTTACTGTGGCCAAGTTCAAAAAGGGTGTTGCCTGTGTTCTCCTCTAGGATTTTGATGGAATCTTGTCTCACATTTAGATCTCTCATCCATTTTGAGTTTATCTTTGTGTATGGTGAAAGAGAGTGGTCTAGTTTCATTCTTCTGCATGTGGATGTCCAATTTTCCCAGCACCATTTATTGAAGAGACTGTCTTTCTTCCAATGGATAGTCTTTCCTCCTTTATCAAATATTAGTTGACCATAAAGTTCAGGGTCCACTTCTGGGTTCTCTATTCTGTTCCATTGATCTATGTGTCTGTTTTTGTGCCAGTACCACACTGTCTTCATGACCACAGCTTTGTAGTACAACCTGAAATCTGGCATTGTGATGCCCCCAGCTATGGTTTTCTTTTTTAAAATTCCCCTGGCTATTCGGGGTCTTTTCTGATTCCACACAAATCTTAAAATAATTTGTTCTAACTCTCTGAAGAAAGTCCATGGTATTTTGATAGGGATTGCATTAAACGTATAAATTGCCCTGGGTAACATTGACATTTTTACAATATTAATTCTGCCAATCCATGAGCATGGAATATTTTTCCATCTCTTTGTGTCTTCCTCAATTTCTTTCAGAAGTGTTCTATAGTTTTTAGGGTATAGATCTTTTACCTCTTTGGTTAGGTTTATTCCTAGGTATCTTATGCTTTTGGGTGCAATTGTAAATGGGATTGACTCCTTAATTTCTCTTTCTTTAGTCTCATTGTTAGTGTATAGAAATGCCATTGATTTCTGGGCATTGATTTTGTATCCTGCCACGCTACCAAATTGCTGTATGAGTTCTAGCAATCTTGGGGTGGAGGCTTTTGGGTTTTCTATGTAGAGTATCATGTCATCGGCGAAGAGGGAGAGTTTGACTTCTTGTTTGCCAATTTGAATGCCTTTAATGTCTTTTTGTTGTCTGATTGCTGAGGCGAGGACTTCCAGAACTATGTTGAACAGCAGTGGTGAGAGTGGACATCCCTGTCTTGTTCCTGATCTTAGGGGAAAGGCTCCCAGTGCTTCCCCATTGAGAATGATATTTGCTGTGGGCTTTTCGTAAATGGCTTTTAAGATGTCGAGGAAAGTTCCCTCTATCCCAACACTCTGAAGGGTTTTGATCAGGAATGGATGCTGTATTTTGTCAAATGCTTTCTCTGCATCTAATGAGAGTATCATATGGTTCTTGGTTTTTCTCTTGCTGATATGATGAATCACATTGATGGTTTTACGAGTGTTGAACCAGCCTTGTGTCCCAGGGATAAATCCTACTTGGTCATGGTGAATAATTTTCTTAATGTGTTGTTGGATCCTATTGGCTAGTATCTTGTTGAGAATTTTTGCATCCATGTTCATCAGGGATATTGGTCTGTAATTCTCCTTTTTGGTGGGGTCTTTGTCTGGTTTCGGAATTAAGGTGATGCTGGCCTCATAGAACGAATTTGGAAGTACTCCATCTCTTTCTATCTTTCCAAACAGCTTTAGTAGAATAGGTATGATTTCTTCTTTAAACGTTTGATAGAATTCCCCTGGGAAGCCATCTGGCCCTGGACTCTTGTGTCTTGGGAGGTTTTTGATGACTGCTTCAATTTCCTCCCTGGTTATTGGCCTGTTCAGGTTTTCTATTTCTTCCTGCTCCAGTTTTGGTAGTTTGTGGCTTTCCAGGAATGCGTCCATTTCTTCTAGATTGCCTAATTTATTGGCGTACAGCTGTTCATAATATGTTTTTAAAATCGTTTGTATTTCCTTGGTGTTGGTAGTGATCTCTCCTTTCTCATTCATGATTTTATTAATTTGAGTCTTCTCTCTCTTCTTTTTAATAAGGTTGGCTAATGGTTTATCTATCTTATTAATTCTTTCAAAGAACCAACTCCTGGTTCTGTTGATCTGTTCCACAGTTCTTTTGGTCTCGATATCATTGAGTTCTGCTCGAATTTTAATTAACTGTCTTCTTCTGCTGGGGGTGGGGTCTATTTGTTACTTTTTCTCTAGTTCCTTTATGTGTAAGGTGAGCTTTTGTATTTGAGTTCTTTCCAGTTTTTGAATGGATGCTTGTATTGCAATGTATTTCCCCCTCAGGACTGCTTTTGCTGCATCCCAAAGATTTTGAACGGTTGTATCTTCATTCTCATTAGTTTCCATGAATCTTTTTAATTCTTCCTTAATTTCCTGGTTGACCTTTTCATCTTTTAGCAGGATGGTCCTTAACCTCCACGTGTTTGTGGTCCTTCCATACTTCTTGTTGTGATTAAGTTCTAATTTCAAGGCATTATGGTCTGAGAATACACAGGGGACTATCCCGATCTTTTGGTATCGGTTCAGACCCGATTTGTGACCCAGTATGTGGTCTATTCTGGAGAAAGTTCCATGTGCACTTGAGAAGAATGTGTATTCAGTTGAGTTTGGATGTAAAGTTCTGTAGATATCTGTGAAATCCATCTGGTCCAGTGTATCATTTAAAGCTCTCGTTTCTTTGGAGATGTTGTTCTTAGAAGATCTATCCAGGGTAGAAAGAGCTAGATTGAAGTCACCAAGTATAAGTGTATTATTATCAAGGTATTTCTTGAGTTTGGTTATTAATTGGTTTAAATATTTGGCAGCTCCCACATTCGGGGCATATATATTGAGGATTGTTAAGTCCTCTTGTTGGATAGATCCTTTGAGTATGAGATAGTGTCCCTCTTCATCTCTCACTATAGTCTTTGGGGTAAATTTTAATTTATCTGATATAAGGATGGCAACCCCTGCTTTCTTTTGAGGACCATTTGAATGGTAAATGGTTCTCCAACCTTTTATTTTCAGGTTGTAGGTGTCCTTCTGTCTAAAATGAGTCTCTTGTAGACAGCAAATAGATGGGTCCTGCTTTTTTATCCAGTCTGAAACCCTGTGCCTTTTGATGGGGTCATTAAGCCCATTCACGTTCAGAGTTACTATTGATAGATATGAGTTTAGTGTCATCATATCTATTCAGTCCTTGTTTTTGTGGATTGTTCCGCTGAACTTCTTCTTAAAGGGGAATTTTAAGAGTCCCCCTTAAAATTTCTTGCAGAGCTGGTTTGGAGGTTACATATTCTTTCAGTTGCTGCCTGTCTTGGAAGCTCTTTATCTCTCCTTCCATTTTCAATGAAAGCCTTGCTGGATAAAGTACTCTTGGTTGCATGTTCTTTTCATTTAGGACCCTGAATATATCCTGCCAGCCCTTTCTGGCCTGCCAGGTCTCTGTGGAGAGGTCTGCTGTTACCCTAATATTCCTCCCCATAAAAGTCAGGGACTTTTTTTCTCTTGCTGCTTTAAGGATCTTCTCCTTATCTTTGGAATTTGCAAGCTTCACTATTAAATGTCGAGGTGTTGAACGGTTTTTGTTGATTTTAAGGGGGGATCTCTCTATTTCCTGGATCTGAATGCCTGTTTCCCTTCCCAGATTAGGAAAGTTTTCAGCTAGGATTTGTTCAAATACATATTCTGGCCCTGTGTCCCTTTCGGCGCCCTCAGGAACCCCAATTAAACGTAGGTTTTTCTTCCTCAGGCTGTCATTTATTTCCCTTAATCTATCCTCATGATCTTTTAATTGCTTGTCTCTTTTTTCCTCAGTTTCCCTCTTTGCCATCAACTTGTCTTCTATGTGACTCACTCGTTCTTCCACCTCGTCAAGCCTTGTCGTTAGGACTTCTAGCTTGGATTGCATCTCATTTAATTGATTTTTAATTTCTGCCTGATTGGATCTAAATTCTGCAGTCATGAAGTCTATTGAGTCCTTTATGGTTTTTTCTAGAGCCACCAGTAGCTGTATAATAGTGCTTCTGAATTGGCTTTCTGACATTGAATTGTAATCCAGATTTTGTAACTCTGTGGGAGAGAGGACTGTTTCTGTTTCTTTTTTTTGAGGTGAGGTTTTCCTTCTAGTCATTTTGCTCAGTGCAGAGTGGCCAAAAACAAGTTGTATTGGGAAAAGGAGAAAAAGAGAGAGAAGGAAAGAAAAGAGAAAAAGAAAAAAGAGAAAGAAGAAAAAAAGGGGGAAAAAGAGAAGAAAAAGAAAGAAAAAGAAAGAAAGGAGAAAAAAGAAAAGGGGGGGATAGGGTGGGGGAAGCAATCAGAAATCAAGAAGAAAGAAAGAAAAAAAAAGCACAAAACAAAAAAAACAAAAACAAAAACAAAAACAAAAAACACGGGGGAGTATCTTACGATTCTGTATACTTTAAGTCCCTTGACTTCCCTTGGAACTGGTCCGTGTCGCTGGTCTTCTGGGGGAGGGGCCTGCTGTGCTGATTCTCAGGTGTTAGCACTTGGGGGAGCTGCTCTGCCCCTGCCTGGTGCAGGGCTCAGTGGGGGTTGTTCACCCGGTGAGGCCCCGGGAGGAAGCCACAGTGGCGGGGGCAGCTCTGGGACCCTGGAGTCAGCCCCCGCAGTAGCTCCGGGGCTCTCCGTCTGCAGGGCCTGGGGGCTCCGGGCGGGGCCGCTGATCTGCTCAGCTCGGGGCAGGAGAGTCCTTGCTGTCCTGGGCCCTCCCGGCCTCTGCCTGTCCCTGGGGGAGGCCGGATCCTGGGCTGTGTCCCGGCGCCCTGTGCTCCGGGGCCTGCGCTGTTGGATTCGCGCTCCCGCCCCGCAGCCCCCTCCATGGAGCCGCCGCCCGAGCCCCTCTGAGCTGCTCCGGGTCCCGCCGAGCGCTGCAGCCCTTAGGGAGCTCGGCGCATCTCCCGGGGCTGTTTTTTCTTTATATACTTTTAATTGCTTGAATTGGTTACAACTAAAGGTAAAATAGAAGAAATGGAGGATTTGCTCATGATTGGCAAAGGTGGTGGAGGAGAGGGAGGAGTGGTGTTAGTGAACAGGGCACCAGGATGAGCTTGGGGTGCGGAGACCATCGGTGTCGGGGAGGTGTGGGCCTGGTAGGTTCTGCAGTCGCCAGGGGTCCCCTAGTCACTCCTCACCTGGGTTGCTCCACACTCTTCCACCTACTGAATTTTGCCACTCGTGTTTCTTACTGTTATGTTCTGTCCATCTACTTCTGGCGTACCAGAAATTGGCAGTGGCAAATACCAGTACCTGTATGAAGCTCACCACAGGTGGCTCTTGTGTACAAAAGGATGCAGCTCCCAACTTGGGTTGGGAACTCACCTTGGATGAGAAACTTGACAGATGTCAAGTTAGGAAGGGTATTTAGTTTTCTGATTTATCCTTCATGTTTCTACCTATGTATCTGTGTTTCTCAATGTTGTCTCCGTTGTCATCCCTGCCAGAGATGGGGGCAGGTGTTCCCAGCTCCACTTCTCCTTGCCCTTTGTCCACGTGAGAAGTGCATGCATAATATGATGAGTGGATAGGGCAGGCTTGTTATCTTTTGCTCCTGCATCCAACCTGAAGCCATGAGCCGGTGTGTGCATCCTCAGAGTGGATGCTGGTCGTCTTTACACCTGATCAGCAGGTGTTCAGTCAGGAGCTCAGGGGAGGAAGTTGACCTTAAAAGACCACACTGAAATATCACAATGAAGATTCTATTCTATTCAAAGTTAGATTCTATTCAATTCTATTCAAAGCTTTTTAAATGTCATTGATTCTGTTGTTTTCCTGAGTAAGATGATATTCTGGGAGTTGGAGGATCAATGTGAACAGATTTCAACCCCTCATACAGTTTTTGTGCTGATGGCAACCTACACACCCATGTGGGTGATGGTGGACAAATAACCACCAACAAGAAAAAATATATCTTTCTTGGATGTCTTAGTTAGTTAAGGGTCTGACTCTTGATTGCAGCTCAGGCCATGATCTCAGGGTCATAAGATTGAGCCCCACATCAGACTCTGCACTGGGTGTGGAGCCTGCTGAAGATTCCCCCACCCTCTCCCCCCACCTTTGTGCTCGCTGTCTTAAAAAAGGATTATATCTTTATTTACTTGGCATTTGTTGTGCTCTTATTAGTAAGAGATGTTATTTCATTGTTTCATGTTTATGAATTAATTATTAGATTATTAATGAGCTTGATCATTTTCCATGTTTGCTTACTCACTATATTTCCTGTTTTCAGAGTTGTCTGTGGTCCTGTGTCTATAACAGGCTGACCCACAGGAATTCTCCATTGTTGTTGAAATGCTGTATGTGAACTGACTAGGATGTATACTAGCTATTATTATTATAAAGTTTGTACCCCGGCTTTACATTTTATCAACTGCATTTCCTGTGCTGTTAAATATTCTTCAAAAATGTGTTTTTTAAACCTATTGAATCTTCTGCCATATAATTATGCTGTAACTTAGCAAGCTATTTTCTTTTGCTGGACATTTTATTTTTCTTATGTCTTTGTCCATAGCTCTGTTTCCTGAAGTATAAGGAATTTCTGTAAGGAATTTTGTGTGCATGAAATAAGTAGATCAGATAATACAATTGTTTGAAAATTTCTTGGTAAGTGTGACAAGTTGGGAATGTCTGAAAGACGTTTACATGTCATTTTCTCCAGCAATATGTGAGAGCCCCCTTCGTATGACAGCTTAAGCTAGCATGGGGTGGGGTTACTCTAGATAATTTCACAGTGACAAATGGTATCTTTGTTTTAATTTGAACATTTTTAGATGGTTATTAACCATATATCTTTCTTCTTTTGTGATTAACATCCTCTGTATATTTTATTGGAGTTTTCATATTTATTATAAGTACTTTTATTTGGCAAAACTTATTAACATTTTTCCTTTTTAGTATTTGTATTTGAATACTAGGAAGGGAAAAATGCTATACTTGTATATGTATAGAGAAAAATTAGAATGTATATTTGCCAAAATATTCATAATTATTCTTTTAGGTAGTGAAGCTTTGGATTATTTTAGTTCTCTATTTTATATTTATCTCTTTTTACTGATTATTCTATAATATTTTTTAGTTTTGGGATCCCTGGGTGGTGCAGCGGTTTAGCGCCTGCCTTTGGCCCAGGGCGCGATCCTGGAGACCCGGGATCGAATCCCACGTCGCGCTCCCGGTGCATGGAGCCTGCTTCTCCCTCTGCCTATGTCTCTGCCTCTCTCTCGCTCTCTCGCTCTCTCTGTGACTATCATAAATAAATAAATAAAAATTTAAAAAAAATATTTTTTAGTTTTTAAAAAGATTTATTTATTTAAAAGAGGGGGTGGGAGAGGGGCAGAGGTAAAAGCAGACTCCTCAATGAGTACCTGATGTGGGGCTCGATCCCATGACCCTGAGATCATGACCCAAGTTGAAATCAAGAATCGAATGCTTAACCATCGAGCCACCCAGGTGCCCCTATAATAGATACTTTCTTACAGAACCAAGAAATTCTGGCTTTTCTGACTGGCTCCCTGGTCACATGCTTCTGGGCTCTCCTACAAAAGAGAGCACCCACGTGCCCAGTGCTTGTCCTGTGCCTGTCCCACCCTGCTGGGGCTCATCAAAGCAGTGGAAGAATGTTTGAGGTGTGGCAATTTGAGTGTACTCTTGTTTCTTTTTTCCCCTGGCATGTCCAGCTTGCTATGGGATGGACGAAGAAGAAGAGAACCACTATGTTTCGCAGCTCAGGGAAGTGTACAGCAGCTGTGACAGCACAGGGACGGGCTTTCTGGATCGGGAGGAACTGACCCAGCTCTGCCTTAAGCTTCATCTGGAAAAGCAGCTGCCCATCCTTCTGCAAACACTTCTTGGAAATGACCACTTTGCCAGGGTGGGTATTTGACTTCATTCTTGTAAAGAAAAGCACAGAGTACAATACTTAGCTGCAAGCACTTGGGAAGTATCAGTTGACTAAAGACACATGCCAAAGGAATGTTACTAGGAACCGGAACACGGCTTTTCCTTCGGGGGAACTCTTGAAGCAAGAGTCTCTTTCAAACGATTTTGTTTTGAGGCATAGTAAATCCCAGAGGTTTGGTTTGGTTTGGTTTGGTTTTCTCAGAAAGTCATTTGTGTGATTTGTTGGGTGGCAGGGATGGGGTGGCAGGTTGGTGTGGGTGGGTGGCATGTGGTTCACAAAAACACAAGAATCTGTGGGCAGTTGACACCTGGGTCACTGAGAGACAGGCAACCTCTAGGTACTTTGAGGGCAGACTGTTTGGTAAAATTGCATAGCTTGGAATTCGTTCTGGCACCTGACAACAGCTGCACAGCACTGTTGCAGGAGGAAAGGATACCTGTGTCCATAGGTGTCCCATGATTTCATCTAGGCCAGATAGAAAGTACTGTTTTTGCTCCTTTCCTGCCATACTTGTATATGTATAGAGAATGATTAGGATGTATATTTGCTAAAATATTCATAATTATTCTTTTAGGTAGTGAAGCTTTGGATGGTTTTAGTTCTCTGTTTTATATTTATCTTTTTTTTTCTGATCATTCTATAACAGATACTTTTTTTTAGGAATTGAAGGTCATCTAGAATGGTGATCTAGAACCTAGACCACAACGTGCTTTCCTGATGGAAACATTAAAAAGCACCTCCCACCTTGTCCCTACTTCTTAAATGTTCTAGATGTTAACCTGTTGATGATAAAAACACTGTTGGTCATCTTTTTTTAATTTTTTTTAAGATTTTTATTTACTCATTCATGAAAGACAGAGAGTGACACAGACATAGGCAGAAGGAGGAGAAGCAGGCTCCATGCAAGGAGCCTGAAGCAGAACTTGATCCCACCCTCTGCGATCACACCCTGGGCTGAAAGCAGACGCCCAACCATTGAGCCACCCAGGCGTCCCCAGTGTTTGTTGGTCATCTTAACTTTGAAGAAAGAGCATTTCATTCCATAGAAATCAATAAAATTATTTTAAAAACCCAGACTGCAGATTTTCCTGAAGTGGCTCTTGTTTGTCTTGGAAAAACAAATGAAGAGAAACAAGAAAAAACTCTCACTGCTGGCAGTCCAGATGAAATCTACCTCTTGTCACTTCCCAGAGCACCGACTGTCCTGTGTTCCCATGACTGTCAGTAGGATACTGTTACTCCCTCTTCGGGAGCTCTGCCTCAGTTAATCTGGCCACACCCTTTCTCTGTTTCTTTTTATTCTATTCCTGATTTTTTTAAAATGGATTTAAGATTCAGGTATATTTTCTTTTTTCTTTCTTTCTTTTTTTTTTTTAGAGATTTATTTATTTGGGGGGAGGAGCAGAGGGAGAGGGAGAGAGAGAGTCAAGCAGACTGTGTGCTGAGCACAGAGCTGATGCAGGGCTTGATCTCATGACCCTGAGATCAGGATCTGAGCAGAAACCAAGAGTTGGCCACTTACCCGACAGTGCCACCCAGGAGCCCCAAATCAGGTGTATTTTTGATAATATTGGAGCCCCTCTTTTTTTTTTTTTAAGATTTTATTTTTATATATTTGTGAGTGTGTGAGTATGGGGAGGGGCAGGGGGGAGGTACAGTCAGACTCCATGCTGAGCACAGACTCCTGACAGAGCCCTGTCTCATGACCCGGAGATCATGACGTGAGCCAGAATCAAAAGTTGAACACCCAAATCGCTGAGCCACCCAGGCACCCTGATATGTTGTGGCCTGTCTTGATATCACCTGGGATTGTATTTGGGAACTAAAGGAACAAAAGGCACATTTGTGAAAATCAATGCTCTGGTTATTCAAGCAGTATAACAGATGATTTGGTTTTCTTGATTATTTTTGACAGTTTAGAAAATTCAAAACCAAAAGAATAACTTGGATTCACATTCAGATGGCAGGTTCTGCTGACTGAACAGATCACATCATTCCCGAGTCTCACCCCACTTTACCCTTTGTATGTGTAGAAGTGCTATAACATTTAGAAACAGCAAATTATGATAGGAAGAAAAAGGTTCATACTGGAACATCAGTAAAGAGAAAAATGAACTTGGGTTTGAGATTTCTGGCTTCCCCCGCATCACATGTATCCTGAAAAGCAGTTCCTCTGAATTGTAATCCTTGTGGGAGGCTGGAGGTTTCTCCACACATTTATAGGGAAATATGTTAGAAGGAGAGACTCTCACTCATAAGCAATGGCAGGAGCCTGACCTTCTCTGATGAACGGTGGCTTCTGGCAAAACCCTGTGCATGTTCGTTCGTCTTTCTGTCTGCCCCAACCCTGTCTCTTACAGCCATGATTTCTGTTTCCAAAAAGCAAGTCATGTGTTGGGTAAATTAAAAAAATAGCTCTGCTTCTATTAGTGCTCTTTTTTTTTTTTTTTTAAATAGTCTTTTTTTTTTTTTAATTTTTATTTATTTATGACAGCCACACAGAGAAAGAGAGAGAGGCAGAGACACAGGCAGAGGGAGAAGCAGGCTTCATGCACCGGGAGCCCGACGTGGGATTCGATCCCGGGTCTCCAGGATCACGCCCTGGGCCAAAGGCAGGCGCCAAACCGCTGCGCCACCCAGGGATCCCTTCTATTAGTGCTCTTAAGCCTGACCTGAAGTTGTCCCTACTTCCCCCTCTGTAACATTTTAAGAGCAGAGCCTGCACCAGCCAACGCCTGTTGGGTCCCACCATGGTGATGATGGTGGATTAGTTCTGCTTTCAGAGCTTCTATTGCTTCTCTGCTTCATCATATAGACAGGACAGGGCTCACACAGCCAGCATTTACATGAAATGTTCTGTTGAGGTTTTAAAGGAAGCTGGTGTCAAGCCAGAAATATCCAGATAGTTGTCACCATTTTCTACAACAGAAACCAAATAGTGGAGATTTCAGGAATTTTTCAAAGAAAATCAAGAGAAATCCTTTTTCCTGGAGAATTGATTGGCTGTTTAGTTCAAATAGCACATTTCCAGTTTCCTTGTAGTAACTAACGTATATGACACCATGTAAATGTTAGTCATTGATACTTCAGTTATAAAAATGAAGAACGATATTATAAATAATAATAATTTGAATTAAAAGGTAATGTTTTAAGGTGTTGAGGGTATGCTCATTTTTAATTCATATTTCCTGTTAAAGAAACATTATCAAGATCTGGTTTCAAGCTAGAAATTAATGTGGTCTAATTCATATTTCCTGTTAAAGAAACATTATCAAGATCTGGTTTCAAGCTAGAAATTAATGTGGCCTAAGATTTCTGTGGAGTGTGGGAAATTCCCATTGAATTCTGTGTTATGATCAGTGGCAAGGATCTTTAGTTTTTTAAATTTGGTCAGAAAGAGAATTTTACTCTCAAAAAATAATTATTTTTTAAATTGAAATAGTTGACATACAATGTTGCATTAGTTTTAGGTGCACAAGGTAGTAATTGGACAGGTGTATATGTTATGCTATGCTCACCATGGGCATGGCTACCATCTGTCACCATACATTACTACAGTATCATCGACTCTATTCTCTATGCTGTGACTTTTATCCTCGTGACTTCTTATTCCATAACTGGAAGCCTATATTTCGCACTCCCCTTCAACATTTTGCCCATCTCCCATTACCTTCCCCTTTGGCAACTATCAGACAATTTGTTCTCTGTATTTATGGGTCTGTTTTTGCTTTTTGTTTGTTTTTTCATTTGTTTTATTTTTTAGATTCTATTTTTTTAGATGACTATAAATGAAATCGTATGGCATTTGTCTTTTTGTGACTTATTTCATTTAGCAGGATACTCTCTTGTTCATCCATGTTGTCACAGATAAGTATATTTCATCCTTTCTTACGATTGAGCACTATTCCTTTGTGTATCTATACACGTTTCCCTTATCCGTTCATCTGTTGACGCTTGGGCTGCTTCTGTATCTTTGCTGTTGTAAATAATGTTGGAATAAATATAGAGGTGCATATACTTGAAAAAATAATTATTAACATTAGTGCTACTGAAAATAATTTTAAAGTTGAAAGTGATTCTCAATCGCAGGGTCCAGCCTCTTTATTTGTGATAAGTGAGTACAAGATTATACAGAGATAATGGTGTGTCCTTTTTGGTGAAGCACCTGAGTCCTGTGGGTTTGTTCTTCCCCTTTTCTTGAACTATGAAGGAAGAAAACACAGAAACACAAGCTCAGTGAGAATAATACCAGATAAAATGGCAACACACTTGGCCATCAGATACCACTACTATTCGATGGTTGGAAGAAAGTCAACTGTTAAGTGTTATCAAAGACACAAAAGATTAGATCAAGCAAAATTGTCATTTCATTTTGCTTCCATGTATTTGACAAGTATTTTTGAGCACTTAGTATGTGCTGGGTAATATGCAGAAGCTAGGAATGTGATAATCAAAAAATATAATGTCTATCTTCATATGAAATGAAATATGTGCAAGACAGCATTGATTCAAGTAGCAAAAGATTAGAAACAGCATTTTATTTTATTTTTGTAAAGATTTTCTTTATTTATTCATGAGAGAGAGAGACAGAGACACAGGCAGAGGGAGAAGTAAGCTCCATTCAGGGAGCCTGATGTGGGTCCAGGCCGAAGGCAGGCGCTAAACTGCTGAGCCACCCAGGGATCCCAGAAACAGCATTTTCTTTTTTCTTTTTTTCTTTTTCTTTCTTTCTTTTTTTTTTTTTTTTGAAACAGCATTTTCAATATGAGATTGGTTAAATATATTCTGATAGATCTCTCTGATGAAATTTATCCAGTCCTAGAAAAGTAAGAAGGCTTCAGACATCCTTGGTAGTGGCAAGTTAGCAAACTCAGGCCAACCTTCCAGCGAGGGCTACTAAAAAAGCTGAACAAAATCATAAAAACAAAGATCTGAAAATGGTAAAGAGCAGATAAGTCAGTGAGGAATTACCAGCCTAAAAATCTAATAAATCACACACTGAGAGAGGTTCAGCTCAGCGAACAAAACCCCATTTGTGCCGAAAAACTGTGAAATTGATGTGGTCTTTGGGATCTTAGAGGGCCAGGAAAATCTGTGTCAAAACCCAGGTTCACCCAAGGTAGAGAATCTGATAAATTAGCTCCCAATTTAAGGGATGATAGGAATCAGCCATTGTGCCTTTTGCTGCCTGAGCTTGTATCCTCTCAGTGGTCTAGATGAACCTCACTTAGCTGAAGGTGGTCCTGCCCAGGTGGTACCATCAAGCATCTGGCAAAAGCAAATAAAAGTCCTCTCTTGAGAAATGCCATTATTCAAGATCTGTAATTGTTCCCATGTTATATTTAAATACAATAAGCAGCATACAGTCAAGGATAACTAGTACACAATTAAGTTAGGATGAGCAAGAACCAGGAAACAACAGGCAACAGAAGCAGATGCACACAGCTTGCAAGGTGCTGGGATTACTGTAAACAAAATATAAAAATTGTGGTTACTAACCATGTGAGGAGAGATTCTTTTTAAAAGCTTGAACATGGGATCCCTGGGTGGTGCAGCGGTTTGGCGCTTGCCTTTGGCCCAGGGCGCGATCCTGGAGACCTGGGATCGAATCCCACGTCTGGCTCCTGGTGCATGGAGCCTGCTTCTCCCTCTGCCTGTGTCTCTGCCTCTCTCTCTCTCTCTGTGACTATCATAAATAAATTAAAAAAAAAAAAAAAAGAGAGACTGGAGAGAGCTTGCTTGCTTCCTTCCTGTCTCTCAAAAAAATAAAAAAAATAAAAAAAAATAAAAGCTTGAACATACCTATAGGAAAGAGGGAACTCTAAAAAGTGATATAACAAATCTGAACAAAGAACCAAATAAAACTTTAAGAACTGAAAAGTGTGATTGCCAAAATCAAAACCTAATGTAAGAGTTTAATAGTTCTTTAGTAGGCAAATTAGACACAGCAAAGGAGAGCATTCATTGACTGGAATTATCCAGAATGTAGCATGAAAATATAATAGAAGGAAGAGTGAGAAGGTTCAACCTTCCAACATCTCTTTATTTGGAATCCTAGGAAGAAAGAAGTGAATGGGGTAGGGCTTTATGAATAGCTAAAAAAATTTGTAGAACAGATTTGGAATTGCCAAAGCCTGCTGAATTCCACGTAGCGTAAATACAAAGAAATCTACACCTGGCCATATTATTGTGAAACTGAAAGTGAACCTAGAGAGATCATCAGAAAAGCATCCAGAGATGGGTATACAAGCTCCCTGCATTTTTCCTACAGCTGTGTGTGAATCTATAATTATCTCAAAATGGAAAGTTTAATGTTTAAAAGCTGTCCTATGAAAATAGATGTGTCCTGAAAATGAGCCCTACATTGACAGCTACTTCCTCAGATGTAACAGTACAAGCCAGAAACTAGTGGAAAGTATCTCCAATGTGCTAATAGAAAAACATCTGCCAACCTGAATTCCATGCTCAGCAAAAAGATCCTTTAAGAGTAAAGGTGAAAGACTGCATCTGCAAAAAGATGAATTCTGCTCAGTTATGAAAAGATACAGAGGCCAAGACATCCAATAAGTGTCTGTTGAGTATTTACTGTTTGCCAGCAGTGGCATCACATGCTAATTGGGAAGAAAAATATAAACAAATGCACAAATAATCCAATGTCAGGTCATGATAATATGTGTATCCCAGACAAACAGCTGCATTTAGTGCTCAGTGGCAGCAACAAAGGTTTGCTCATTCAAATTCTGTGCCAGATTTGAGAAGCATGCTTGGACCTACAGCCCCAAACCTGCTTTTCTAGCACTTCCTGGTGACCTTTTGACCCATCTAAGCCCTCTTGTTGACTTTTTCCTGCATGACGTTTACTGAAGAATCCATAAAGAAAAGAGCATGTATCAGAAGTGTATGCTCAATGACTATCCCATACAGAGCACATCTGGGTAACCAGCATCCTTAATCCCTCCCCATGTGCCTTGCAGTCCCTCTGTCTCTAAGGCTACCACTGTCCTGACACTAACACTATAGATTTGTTTTGCCTGTTTCTGATCTTTATAGAATGGAAATACACAGTACCTGCTCAGTACATACTCTCTGACTTCCTTTACTCAACCTATCTGTGAAATACACTTCACCTTGTTGTCTCTCAGTGTTTTTTTTTTTCATCATCATATTTCATTGTCTGACTATATTATCATTTATTTAGCCATTCTATTTATGGACATCTTGGTCATTTCCCCATTCTTTTTTTTTTTTTTTAAGATTATTTATTTATTTAGAGAGAGAGAGATAGCAAGAGAGAGCACTAGCAAGGGGGAGAGGGAGAAGCAGGCTTCCTCCCAGCAGGGAGCCCAGTGTGGGGCTTGATCTCAGAACCCTGGGATCCCAACCTGAGCCCAAGGCAGATGCCCAACTGACTGAGCCACCCAGGTGGCCCCTCCAGTATTCTTCTAATAAATTGTTTATCTGCTTGAAAAAAGTTTATTGAAAGTGAAGTAAAAACATTTCAGATACTCAAACTAAAAAGAATTTAGCACCAGCATACTTAAGAAAAATGAAATTCTAAAGGATGTACTTCAAATAGAAAATTATCCTAGGCAGAAGGTCAGAAATATAAGAACAAATGAAAAAGCAGTAAGTATTTGAATAATTCTCAATGAACATTGATTTATATAAAATATGTAATATTTTATATGGGTTTAAAATAGAGTGAGTTAAAATATATGACAATATATGAAAATTGGGAGCGTAGTAAATGAAATGAAAGTGTTACATAGGCTTCGAGTTCTCACGGAAGAGGGTAAAAAAGTATTGACTAATAGTAAACTTTGATAAGCTGAGGATATGCATTGTAGTTTTTAGGATAAGGCAGAGAAAGGAAATAGACAACATAATTTCTCATTAGTAATAGGAAGATGAAGTCCTAAAAAAAAACAAAACAAAAAGTAAACCCAAAGAGAGGAAACCAGGGACAAAAACACAAGCAAGTCCAATTGAAAGTGTACAATAGAATAGTAGATTTAAGTCCAAATATATCAGTAATTATATTAAATGTCAGTAGACTAAATAGTTAAAGCTTTTGGGATGCCTGGCTGATTCAGTTGGTTGAGTGTCTGCATTTGGCTCAAGTTATGATCCCAGAGTCCTGATAAAGCCCTGCTTTGGGCTCCCTGCTTTGAGCCAGCCACTGGAAACAATGGGAATATCCATCAGTAGGAGAATGGATTAATGAATTTTTGCACAGGTAAATGATGGAATAGTATACAGCATGGAAAATGCATTATTCATGGCAGCTTGAATGAATATTACAGAAGTAATATTGAGTCTAAGCAGGATATAAAAATATATACATATGATTCCATTTAGATCAAATTTGAAAAGAGGTAAAACTAAACCATATTCATCAGGGATGCCTACAAATGAGATATAAAAGCAAAGATGTTAATACTGTAAAAGTCAGAGTAGGGGGGCAGGGGATTTAATTAGGAAACGAGCCATGGTAGAGGAGCCTCTAAGGTGCTGGCAGTATTCCATTTCTTGATGGGGTGGTGATAGCCTGGATATTTTCTTTATGTATATTAATGTTTTATGATCATCAGCTCCCTCTTTTGGTTACTATTTTCTAATTATTAAAATTGGTAATAGGGTTTTTTGGTGATTAGTTTGTGACTCACTTTTACTTTTCTTACTACAGTCTTCTATGTAAAAAAAGTCTTAAGTGTTATTAGAAAAAACGAAATGAATATGCTCAGCAGGAAAGGCAACAATAAGATGTTTCCATCTGAAAATAAAAACAGAAGGCTAAGGTATTTATATATGTGATCTGTTGAAAGTAGTGTTGACCTCTCTTTTCTTACATTCACCAGGTTAACTTTGAGGAATTTAAGGAAGGTTTTGTGGCATTGCTGTCATCAAATGCTGGTGCTGGCCCCTCAGACGAAGACAGTAGTTCTTTGGAATCAAGTAAGGATTTCCTTGCTCGCCTTAAGTGTTTGTTTCATTATTTTTCTGTTATCTTCTGGAGTGTGATATTCAGAATGAAGAATGTAGCAGGTTTGAGAATGAAATTATAACTTCGTTCCCTTACTGCCCACCTATGTGGACTGGAACAAGACATTGGGTTTCTTCTTCTTTGTTTCCTTATTTGTACACTAGTGTTGGACAAGAGAAGCTCTATTGTTTTCCTTTACACTCTGTGACCTGAATACTGCTGGCACTTCTGGTGACCAAATGTGTCAGTCTGTTGCACAGCAGGCAAGTCTCCAGCACCATCTGGGTGTCCTCCACTGTAGCTCAGTCCTGACATTGCCTACCTGGAGCTGGCCTCAGATTCCACTGGCTAAGGGCTCAGTCCCACAATATGGTCCTCATGTCAGATGCCAGTCATGGGTCCAGGTTGTCACCTATGCTTCTGACTGGCTATGAATCAGAGGTGCCATAGCCCCTTTCTGAGGTTCAATGAATTTGCAGGAGGAGATCCTAGAACTCAGGAAAACAGTTTATGCATATCACCAGTTCATTATAAAAGGATGTAACTCAGAAACAGCCAGGTGGAAGAGGGCCACAGGGCAAGGTATGGGGAAAGGTGCAGAGCTTCCGTGCCCTCTCCAGGCTTGCCACTCTCCCCCAATCTCTCTGTGTTCACCCTAGAAGCTCTCTGAACCCTGTCCTGTTAGGTTTTTATGCAGGCTTCCATTACATAGGCATGACTGATCAAATCATTGGCTCTTGGTGATTGAACTCAATCTCCAGCCTTTTCGCTTTCCTCAGAGGTCAGAATGGCGCTATAGGTTCTAACCCACTAATCACATGGTTAGGTCCCTGGGCACCCAGCTGCCATCCTTAAGAGCTTTCCAGAAGTCACTTCATTAACATAAACTCAGGTTTGGTTGCTCTTGTCACTTAGGAAATTTCAAGGGTTCTAGGATCACTGGCCCAGGGATGAGATAAAGACCAAATATATATTTATTATAAATTACAGTATCCTAAGTGTCAAATAATACTATGTGCTGTCCTTACAGCATGCACTGTTGACAAGATAAAATTGATGTAGAGCAGCTGAAGTTTCAGGAATTGAAAGAACAGTGCAGACACAGGTGTATCTAGACCACTGAGGTTAGTAGGATATCGCCAGCCAGAGACAGACCCCACTGTATCTTCTGTCAGATGGTGATGTTGTATTGTGCTGATTGGCCCAATGAGACTTCTCTTCTGGGAGTGAAGCTGGTGGGACAAACATAGCATCTCCCAGGGGAAGTGGCGTCCTGAGGGCATTGCCCCCTGGCTTCAGTAATGGTCAGGAGGTGGAGGGAGGGTTTGGAGAGCATGTAGATTGTGGGGTGAGGGTCAGAAGATGCTGATAGACTTTGTCATTAGTGACTGCTCCATCAGACTTGAGGCTGTGAGTGACATGGTTCAGACCCATCTTGGCTATCTCCGACGAGCACTGGGTGGGTGAGTGACATGGGGCCTGGGGCAGTGGGTCTGAGGTTGGAGGTATGGTATTGATGAGCAGATCGAGGAGGGAGCTCCTTCCCTCAGCCCTACAGCAGGCTCTTGCCACGCAGATCTTTTTCTGGAGCAGGTGTGTGACGATGACTGGGATAACTGTGGGAGGGCTTGAGGCAGAGGAGGGGAAAGTGAAAAGGATGAGAGCTCACATTGATTGTCTTCAATGTGCCAATCTCCCAGCCATCTGTGGCGTTATATCATACCCATTATTTAGATGAGGAACTGAAGCCTGATATGTGAAGGGATTTATTTGTCCAAGATCCCACAGCTAGTAAGTGATGACCAAGATTTGAGTCACAATTTTCCAGTTGTAAGCCCCAAGCCCCTGTTAGAACCCACTCCTTCCACTGGCTGCTGCAGGTTGCCGAGTATCTGGGTATAGGGCAGAGAGCCCTGCTGTGGGAGGAGCATACCAGAGGTGGGAACCATTTACAGGACCCTTGGGGCATTCACTGGTTGCTGTGTCTGGCACTTTTCTTCTTTAAGAAATGAAGAGCACCACTGACCTTTAGTAACACAGGATTTGGGACTGTGGCCTGTGATTGTGTACAGGAATGGAAAGGTGGTGGTGGCTGACACTGTACATGCCCCCTCCATGCTAGAGAATGCATGGAACTTCTACACTTAAAACTGGATCTGTGGACATGCACTGAGACAGGAGCTTCCAAAGAGACAAGGAGCTATTCCAGGAATTGTGTTTTTTTCCCCACCAATTGTATTCTTTTTAATTTTCTTTGGCTTTTTCTTTTCTTTTGGATTTCAAAGCTTTCCTTAATTAAATGGCCGGATGTGTGGCCTGAGACTCCTCCCTCCTGCCAGCTTAAGGCCATCAGAGCCCCTCTGAGTTTTCAGTACTTGGTTTCCTAAATGCTTGCAGGCTTCCCACTTCCTGCCTAATAGGCCTTTCCCTCTTCCTAAAGCACCTCTAGGTGGAAGGAAGATTCTTCCCCCACCCACATTCACTGGCCTGCAGCCTCTCTGTAAGCAGAAAGTGTGCTCAGATCAGAGCCTGTACTCACTGGGCTTCACTTGCCCTTTGGCAGCTGTCTGGTGGGAGCCTCTTGCTGTGTTTGTACTTTCCTCTTCTGAATGCTGCTGGGTGTGCTTACAGGTTGTCCTGTTTTCCATCTGCTGACTTGGACACTTTGCTCTCCTCTAGAGCACATCCCATGCCTGTTGCCCCAGGGAGATCGGTATAGTGTCCATGATTACCTCTGAGTGTCCCAGTGAGGTGAGAAAAGGGCTATATTCACCCTGCACGTTGTCAGCCGTCACCGTCTGTACATCCATGTGGAACTTGGCATAATCCCATAATCCTCCATTGACCCCAGTGTCTGTCTGTCACTGGCATTACTGTGCTTCCAGTTGGCCAAGCTGAACCCGGCCTCCTCCTCTGTTGTGGCTCCAAGGGCAGGGACTATGGCCTGACCGCTTGGGGCAGGGAAGAAAGGAATGATGTGGTACTCAGCCTGACGGAGCATGGTACCCCTCAGTGCAGTGCCTCTCAATTTCCCCAGACTGGCCTTGCTCCATTGGACCCTATGCCTTTCTCTCCAAGCTGCCCATTCTGGTTATTTCCCTCTGAACCTGTGTCCTGTCCTGGCCTCTGCCCACAAGGCTCTCCCCAATCTCTCTCCCACCCACCCACATTGCACACAGAGACAATGTCATTTCTTCTCTACCTGAGAGGTCCCCGTGGGCTCTGTCCAGGAGTGGACAGGTAAGGAGGGAAGAAGGAAGTACATGGGGCTGTTAAGGTTTAAGGGATTCTTGTGAATCCCGGACTAAAACCCATACCTGCCTCTCTGCCCCAGACTTCAGACCTGCCAAGTTTGAGCCTCCTGGACTGTGTGTGAGGTCCACGCCCAAACTGCCCTGACATCCTGTCCAGATGGGGTCCTGAAGTGAGCAGGATGGGAAGTGACCTTCTGTTCTCTAGAGCAGTATGTTGCTGGATTATTGGAGGATTTTTTCTTTGCATTAAAATCTAAATATTAGTCTTTTATAATATAAGCTAGTATATATAATATAGTATAATATAAACTAGTTTAGTATAATATACTAGTATAATATAGTATAGTATAATATAAACTAATATAAACTAGTCTTTTTGTATTAATAGTAGTCTTTTATTACCTAAACCAAAGCTAAATATGCTGAAAAAAATTTGAATGGCACATAGATTTAGAGTAGAAAGTCCCTGTCTCCCAACCTGGGTTTCTCAGTCCCCTGTCTGAGGATTAGGGAGAAGAGATTGACCACTGGTAACTGTTCTCTGTGTTCTTCCAGACATTCTCTGTGTGCATCTGTAAGAGGCACACTCTGCATCTTGAAACAAGTTGCCACAGCATGCTCGGACTTCCCCACCAAACCTCCCATTTTCTTTCCAGCTGCTTCTCGTGCTGTCCCACCAAAGTATGTGAGCGGCTCTAAGTGGTATGGTCGCTGGAGCCGGCCTGAGCCCAAGCCATGTGGCTCTGCAACAGGAGTCAAATGTTTACCAGAACAGCAGCCCTGGACCAGCAGGAGAGGCCCGCTCCGTCGCTCTGCATCCCTGGAAAGTGTGGAGGTGGGTCAGGTTCCCCTTTCTGACTCCAGGTCACCATTTTGCTTAGTCGTTGTGACATGACTACAAGAGGATGTAAGGGGCAGGTGGGCATTCCTGGGCATCTCAAGTCACCAGAAGCATAGGTACACATTGGGGAATGACATTTTGTTCTAAAGTATCTCTGGGTCTGATTATCTGCAGGGAAATTCTGGCCAGTGGGTGTACTCCTTCAGACATTGGGGCAGTGGAGAATTTGTGCCCAAATCACTTGTTTCTTTCCCTCCCCTGCTTACCACCATCAGCTTTCCCCCAGCATGGCGAGAAGACTGGTTCCATGGTTTCATGGGAGTGAGGGAAAGGGAAGACGCCCCTGCAAGGTTAGGAGTTGGGAAGTACCAAGCCCACAGTCCCACTTGCCTTGAATACTTAGAACATACCAAGGCCCACACACTTAGAATTTGGCGAAGATGTGCCAGACAGCTCCTGGGGCCTTGGGGAAGGATACCAGGGCTCTGTGTCCTCAGTTGTTCACTGCTGCTGAGACTGACCCCAGAGACGGGCTGCTGGAGCCTGACAGCCTTTACGTCAGGAAATATCCATGGGGCAGATCCACAGTTTTCAAGTTAACCATGGATTCCTTAGACCTAGTTTTCAGGAATTCCAGAAGGTTCCTGCTCTCTCTGTGATGTCTACTTTGTCAGGTAGGACTTTGTCATGGGGACTTCTTTTCCATAGGACAGCTCTGGGTCTCTCACATTAATCTGTGTATGTTCAGCATTTGGTGAGGCAAACACACCTACTTATATCCTAGAGTCCCTTTGTTCAGGGATGCTCTACGTCTAGATGACAAACCCCAGGTGTTCACTTTTTTATCCTCTTTAACTTTGGTCCTCAGAGATGGAGATCTGAGGACTCTGCTCTGTCTCTGTAGTACCGTTTTGCTTATTAAAACCATCTTTGAGGGATCCCTGGGTGGCGCAGCGGTTTGGCGCCTGCCTTTGGCCCAGGGCACGATCCTGGAGACCCGGGATCGAGTCCCACGTCGGGCTCCCGGTGCATGGAGCCTGCTTCTCCCTCTGCCTGTGTCTCTGCCTCTCTCTCTCTCTGACTATCATAAAAATAAATAAATAAATAAATAAATAAATAAATAAATAAATAAATAAATAAATAAATAAATAAAATAAATAAAACCATCTTTGATCCCTGGAACTACAACATGGGAAAAATGCTGTTTTTAGGGTTGTCATTTGGGCTGAATGCATTAGAAAAATGGGATGTAGCACCACTCCCAGATTCTATTCTCACTTCAGTACTGGCTATGAAGGGCACTGAGTCTTGGTCAACTTGGCATTCCTTCCAGAATCAGTCATGGAATACGCAGCTTCTGTCAGAAGCAGACTTTGACTTTGTAGTTGGCTGACGTGACCACAAAAACACGAGGTTTTTGCTTGAGTCAAGTGTTTCTTGGTGGCCTGCCCTCTGAAGGTTACAGCTGGCAAAGGGCCCCGAGGTGGCAGCTGCTTGCTATGCATGCTGTCTCTGGAGCTCTTGGAGTGACAGAGAAAACCACTGTCCACCCAGCTGTTTGCTGAACTGGTAAGGGACGGGGTGCAGAGAGGTGAGGATCATTAAGTTGAGTCAAGATGATGTCGTGTGATGAAAGATTGACTGTGCTCCACAGCCACTCGTCTCCAGTGCTGGTGTCTAAAGCCAGCGTCACAGAGATGTTGACTGGGAAGGCTTTTTCTCTCCTATTAGGGTACAAGTGCTGGATTGTGTTTTTGTGTGAACTACTGATGACTTAGTTTATGTGGAGGAGCCTCACATGTCCCTGTTTGTTTGTTTGTTTGTTTGTTTTTTAAGGTTTTTAAAATTTATTCATGCCAGACATAAACAGAGAAGCAGAGACAGAGGCAGAGGGAAAAGCAGGCTCCCCATGGGGAGCCTGATGCGGGGCTCAATCCTGGGACCCTGGGATCATGCCTGTGTCGAAGGCAGACACTCAACCACTGAGCCACCCAGGCGTCCCCACGTGTCCCTGTTTCTATACCGTGGTGTTTGGTCTGTGAGGGGGAGCAGCTCTATGCCAGGGCCCTCAGCTGGGGTGCAGAGGCCACCTGCAGGTGTGGGCTTTCCCTCGAGCTGCATCTTACCCACTGTTGTTCCTCTTCCTCAGTCCCTACCCAGTCCCAAAACATACCCTGCTGTCTGTTCTTGGAGCTCTCTAGTCACTGCCACATACTCTGGGGAATTCATTTTTCTCTTTTTTTTTTTCCCAGAGTCTCAAGTCAGACGAAGAAGCTGAAAGTGCTAAAGAACCTCAGAATGAGTTGTTTGAAGCACGAGGTAAAGCCACAGCTTCATGGTTGGTGCTCCTTCCTTACCTTTGACCAGTGTTTTGAAGTTCAGGGAACTGGGTCATGGTCAGTGAGCCAGCCATGTGCAATTTCCTGAGAAGCTTGAGGTGTGGGTGGTGTCTCTGGTGGGTCCCTGTTCCAGAAGTAGTTCCAGCTGGGAGGTGGTCACTTGATCTGTAGCATCTCCTGAGGTCAGGCTCTTGGACAGAGGCCCCTGGCCAAGTGATCAGGATGGCTGTATGGTTCTCATGGTCTGTAAGCACCAGTGTGACCCCAGGCAGGCAGGACCTTGGCTTGGTGTGCCAGGCCTGGGCACATCCTCTTCCTGCTGTGTGCAAACAGTCTCAGCAACTGTCAGCAGCCCTGCCTATGCTCTAGATGAAATGCCCAACATGGTCCTGACCCTTGGAAGCCTCGCAAGAGCAACCAGAAGGCAGCAGCAGGTGTACATAAGCAGATCCCGGTGTGCCCACATGTGAGTCTGAGGGGCTTTTAATGATGCCTCCTACAGTGAGTGTGTCACAGCACAGCAAGTACAGAACACTTGACTTGGAGGGAGAGACCAGAATTGACCTTGAATTTCTGCTGCAGTAAAAAATCAGTAGTCGGCACTGAGCATGCTTTAGATTGTAGTCAAGGACAAGGGCCATCGATCATTGTTTACCTTAGTGACTATCAGGGGCGCTGACCTGAGTGCCCACTTGGGCTGCTGGATGAAGCACATGGAGCATGAAGAGCAGCCACGCCATTGCATCTTTAAAGACAAATAAACAAACAAACATTATTTTTTTAAAGATTTTATTTATTCATGAGAGACCCAAAGGGAGAAGCAGGCTTCCTGCGGGGAGCCTGATGTGGGACTCGATCCCGAGGCTTCGGGATAATGACCTGAGCTGAAGGCAGACGCTTAGCCACTGAGCCAGCCAGGTGCTCCCCACACCATTGCATCTTAACTACTGTGGCCTCAACGTCTAAATCTAGGGCGAGAAAGGAAGGACTCTCTGAGAAGGTTTTGTGTGGTGCAGGTTTGGGTCTTTGCCCACAGGTTCTTCCTCGCCTTGAACAGAAACCTTCCCACTGGATTAGAACTGAGGGTAGTGCAGGAAACTCACATCACACTTCAGAGGATTTATTTACCTCCCCCGCCATCCCTGAGAAATAAACCCTAGCATTAGAGGTGCTTTTATGTTTTTACTTAGAAATTTCAGACACTTGAAGCTAGAAGAGACCTCACAGAAGGGGTCTTCAACCCAATACAGTGTTGTTGGTGAGCACACAGGCCAGTATGGACTGGCCATGGAGGGGGAGGTTTGGCTTGAAGTGTGGCACATCCATGGATGGCTTTTCATGGATACCCCCAATGTCCACACGTTCTTTGGCAAAGCTCAGAAACAAGTTTCTAGAAATTGATTTTTTAAAAACTAGTCTTTTTGTTGTTGGGGTTTTTTGGGTAAATACAAATAATGCAGCCCTCTTACATGCTTTCTGTGGTCTGACTTTAGGAAGTTCCCTTCAGAAAAAGCTTTCCCCATGTGGACTAGAGATTCCCCTGCACTGACATTTTACTATGAAAAGTTGTAAACATAGAATGAAGATGAAAGAATCACACTGTGAACACCGTGTACCCATCACCTAGATTCCACCTTTGATGCTTTGCTACTCAAGTGTGTCCATCTGATTTCAGAGTGAATTGCCAGCATTGTTGTGTTTCCCCCAGCTGCTTCCACCTGGAGCATGGGATTTACCTGTCACTCTCCCTGCTTCAGGCCAGCTGCCAGCTTGGGGTTCCGAGGTCTTCGGGTGCCTCCACAAGCCCTGCGGCCTCTCTTTGGACACGCCCGAGAGCCGGGTCCGGGGCATCTGGGAAGAGCTGGGCGTTGGCAGTAGCGGCCACCTCAACGAGCAGGAGCTGGCCATTGTTTGCCAGAGCATTGGGCTCCAGGGCCTGGAGAAGGAGGTGAGAGGGGCCAAGGCAGACCACATTCAAGGATGGGCTCTTTGTGGGGTCAGGCTGGTGTTGGGTCTGGAGAGTCCCTTCACCCTTCAGACACTGATGTGGTTGTGCCGCTTTCTGGTGTATAGTCCTTTCCTGACTCCCAGTGCTGCTGCTAAGGGCTGCACCCACACGGATCACGAGTAGCCTTCCCACCGGTGTCTGAGCATCTTCACCGTGACCCTTCCCCCACCTAGAGTTGCCCGGTTTGTGCGCCCAGCCCAGATACCCTGCTCTCCGAGGCAGGCTGCACTCCCCAGTGGCTGTATTCACCCCTCCCTTCCTCCTGTGGGGGCCAAGGGGAGTTGGGGGGCAGTGATGATGGGGAAGCTCCCCCTTACCCTAGAAAATCCCCCTTAGCCTGCTGTCCTTGCTAGTACCTGAACCACTGAGGGCCAAGGGCACCTTCTATATTTGTGTCTTCCTCCTACCATCCACCAAGTTCCTGGCAAGTAGACTCTGAATGGATGTTTGTGGAATTGAGAAGTGCAGGTGGCACCTGTTTACGGTGGAGTGGAAACTGAGCAGGCATGTAGAGGTCATAGGCTGCAGCTGGGGGAGGTCAGGGGTATCCCAGACCGTTTGAATTTGGAAAGGGTGAACAGACTGCCCTGCTTGGGGAGAACAACTGTGGCCTCAGGACAGGTGTGGCGGCTTTTGTCTAGGAACTGGAGGATCTGTTTAACAAACTGGATCAAGATGGAGACGGCCGAGTGAGTCTCGAGGAATTCCAGCTTGGCCTGTTCAATCATGGGCCTACTTCACTTCCAGGATCTTCCACCCTCAGCAAACCAAGCATGTCCTGGTCTCATTACCAGGTAAAGTGGGATGATTAGGCCTTGAACCACAGCAGTAGCAGTGGCCTTCAGCATCTGCACAGACCTGGGCATTGGTGGGGGTGAGCACACATACGAGTGCACGTGGCTTAGATTCTAGAACCACACAGGTCTGGGGCTGATCTGACACTGCCCCTCCCCAGGTGTGTGTCCCTGATTGAGTTACTTGCCTTCTCTGGGCCTCAGACTCTTCATCTGTAAGATGGGCTCCCACCTCATAGGGATTTTATGAGGATTACATGCAGTTTCTCGGTTGTCTCCTCATGGCCTATCCTAGTGCAGGAGAGGCTGCTTTCATCCTCGCTGTGGTGCTGTGAAAATACTCTGTACCTTCCCTAGGAGTGGTTCTCCAGGTACTCCTCACCCTGTGCTTGCCCTGTCCTGTATTCCTCAGTTTTCTCTCTCGTACAAATACCAGGTCTCTGCAGATGGAGGAGTGCAGATTTTAGGCAGTTATTTAATTGTGATCGCATTTGTCTTTTCTCCATGCCAGGACAGGAAAACCTCTGTCTTCCACCACAGGGCACCATTCTCTGGGGGAATCTTGCCGATGCTTCTCTGCTGACATGGCTGATGGTGTAGTTTGTGGACAGTGGTGCAGGACTGGGAACATTGTTCTCTGCTAGGCTGGGTGATCTGAGAGTCCAGTCTCTGAATCTGAACCCGATGAGCATGGACAGAGAGGAAACTAGGAATGTTAAAGGAAGGTGTCAGGCCACATAAGGTCAGAGGCCATGATGAAGTCCCAAACAAGTCATGCTTGGCACCAGTAGAAGGATTGTGCCTCTTCTATGGTGGAGGTCCCCCTGTACCTGAGTCCCACTGAGGATGCACAGCTGAACAGGGCTCTGAGCCATGGGACGCAGCAATGAGGCCGGGCAGCACCCATCTTTAGTCAGAGGTGCTGCTTGGGAAGTGCCCTGAGCCAACACAGCTGTGGGCAGAGGACATTGCATCCATGTGTGGACTCCGGCATGGCATGGTGGTCCTGGCCCTCAGGTGTGTGGCCTAGCTCCCACCTTCTCCTGCTAGGTCACCATGACACACCTGTTCTTGAGCTCACAATTCCTTCCTCATGAAGGAAACGGGTGGGAGGGAGACAAGGATTGTCAGGGTGCATTTGGGTATCTGAGCTTCTCCACACAGCCACCACGTTGCCAGCCAGTCTTGAGCTGCCCTCTCCCTTTTTGTAAACAGGATCAAATGCCTACTTTGTAGAGCTGTAAAGTACCTAGGATGCCTTAGTGAGCAACCAATTCCTGAGTGTTTATGGAGGGACACAGCTGAGAACAGATGAGGGCTTATGGTCCTGTGAGCACTGCTGAGGATGTGAGTGTGTGGAGAGGATATGGTGGGCTAGGAGGGGCTGTTAGAGCAGAGCCCTGGAAAGCACAGCTATGGACGTGTGGGAGGAAAATGTTTCAGGCAATGAGACAAGCTTGGAATGTTTGGAAATAGCAAGAGGGGAGTTGAGAAGAGGCCAGCAAGGAGGGGAACCCTGGAGTGTGATGGGAACTCTGGTGACCAGAAAGAAGGGGCTGCTGCTCCTCATTCCTGTGGCCCCAGACAACAACTGCTTGTGCTCCCTGGGGCAGAAAACAGTTTTGCTCGACAGATTCTTATAGCCCCTAAGCCCAAGAGATTTTCTTCCCCCATCTTAACTCCCCAATTCTGGGGCACCTGGTTGGGTCATTTGGTTGAGCATCTGACGCTTCATTTCAGCTCAGGTCTGGATCTCAGGGTTGTGAGATCCAGCCCCTCGTGGGCTCTGTGCTGAATGGGGAGTCTGCTTCTCTCTCTGCCTCTCCCTCTGTGTGCCCCCCGCCCCGTCTCTCTTTAAAACAAATAGAGACACCTGGGTGGCTCAGTCAGTTAAGTGTCTGCCTTCGGCTCAGGTCACCATCTCAGGGTCCTGAGATCCAGCCACGCATCAAACTCCCTGATCAGCGGGGAGCCTGCTTCTCTCTCTGCTCCTCCCCCAACTCATGCTCTCTCTCTTGCTCACTGTCTCTCAAATAAATAAATAAAATCTTTTTTAAAAAAATAAAATAAATCTTTAAAAAAATAAAACTCCCCAATTTTGTCAGCTGTGAGATGCATCTCTGAAGGCTGGGGAGATGCATGACTGGGCCATTCCACCTCTTCTTTTCAAGCCCATCTTGGATTTCTTTCCCCAGGCCGGATTTCCTAGCGCTGGCATGCGCCTTCCCCATCTCTTCCTTTGAGAAGCCAGGTGCACACCATTTCCAAATCAGGGGAGAGAGTTCAAGACCCCTTCATGTCTCCCACTAAGTAGCTTGTGCTGACCAGTTGGGCCACACGGGTGCTAGGATGTGTTCCTTGACAAGGCCTCTGTGGACGGTAGGAAAGCAGGCCTCAGGCCAGGTGTCTGGAGGCCTGGGTTCAGACCTCCACCATGTCACTGGTGAAGCCATGAGGATGTGGGCAAGGGGCCGACGGTCACTGTGTGAGCTGTTCTTCTCAGGCCTCAACCAGACAGCTGGAAAATCTGAGGCATGAACAAGAGGCCCACGGGCTCACAGGCATCTTTGCTTTCCCCTCACACAGGTCCTGGAGGAGGGCGGCTGCCAAACGACCACAACATCGTCCCTGGTGTCGGTGTGCTCAGGCCTGCGCCTCTTAGGCAGCATTGATGACGGCACTGGCTGTGCATTTCCCGAGCAGCTCATTGCTCTGTGGGCCCAGGAGGGGATTCAGAACGGCAGGGAGATCTTGCAGGTCTGGAACTGGTCACTCGCAGTGGCCCCTGGGGGAGTGTCCAGGCAGCTAGGGGTGGTGAGGGACCGTGGGGCCCTCTGCCCTCCGTCTCAGAGGCTGGACAGAGAATCCCAGGCACACAGAGCCTGTGCTCTCTGCGGAGAACCCCATGAAGGAAAGGCCTGTTTCTTCTTTATTTCTTGCTATTAAAATATAGGAGATTTTAACTTAAGATAATAAATAAGAGGTAGAACAGTCTGAAGCAAATCCATCTGAAAGTAGGTTTTGGCATAGTAGACATTTCCCTCAGTGCACTGCTAGCCTTAGAGATGTTCTGTGTGCCTGAAGGAGGGAGGTCAGTCCCAGAGAAGGGCAAGAAATTGCTTTCCTTGTGATGGAGATACTGGATGTCACCATCCCAGTAGTCTGAGTGTTTCCATGTTGTTGAGGCCAAGCTCCACAGGGAACCTGGATTTTATCAGAGCCACCTGCTGGCCTGGGCGAGCTGTTCCTCTCCCTGCATAGGCCTGACCTGCCCACATCCTCTCTCCAACGCACACTCAGGGCCATGGAGGGCCACCCTGTCCTGCTGCCTCCTCCCAAGTTCCTGCATGCTCTTTGGTGGGCCGACCCACAAGGCTGTCTTTATGCAGGGCCCGTCTAACCTCCCCCAGGGACACGGGCCCAGGGACACATGGCCAGACCCTTATGCTTTGGAAGGAGCTTGCTCCAGGATGGCCTAGGCAGGTATGCACAGGGGCTGATCAAGGGTTAGGGAAGAACACGCTGCTGGAAGTGCATGCGGTGAGCTGGACTGATCTCCTTCATCTCCAAAGTTCACTTTGTGTTGTAGAAAAAAAAAGTGTGAACTGTATAGGAAAATATAAAAGAATAAAAGCCTGCCCCTTTTTACTCCCATTCTTCAGGGTGGCAACCTGACGGTTTAGTGGCAATTCTGGGAGCCCTTCCCTACACAGAAATGTATTTTTAGATATTTCAGCTTTACATGTAAATTTTTTCTGTTCTAAATCTTGGCATTTAAAATATATACTTACATCCCATCTGCTCCTGTGTTGGTGTTTCTTCATAGGCTAGATTCCTGAAGTTACGTGTTTTGACTCCTGATAGGCTTTGTCATATTACCTTGGTGATCAGGACCACAGGCCACTGCCCCAGCAGGAGCACCAAGCACACTGTGCCTGAAAAGGAAAGGCCTTTCTCTGGAGACAGAAGCACCCAGCTGGGTGAGCCCTCAGCCTGGACATGGTCGCATCCAATCCCAGCTTCTCAAGACCACTCCTGGCCATTTCAGGGGGCTTCTCTATGTAGGCCCTTGAGAACGCTCTGTGAAGAGGCCTGGGTTTGGTTGTCTGTCCCTCCTCAACAAATCACCAACTGAATTATACCTTTAAGCACACTGAGCATTCCTGCTGGAGCAGCTTCTGTGGGTCAGGAATTTGGGAACTGTGTAGTAGGTGATTCTAGCCCAGGCTTTCCCCCGAGGTTTGGCACATGTATTGTGAGGGTCTGATGGGCTGAACTTCAAGTCAGCAGGCTGATGCTCACTGTAGCAGGAGGCCACTGTGTCTTGCGCATGGCCCTTTCCTAGGGATGTTTGGGCAGTGGCTTCCCTAGAGCACCATCTAAGAGAGAGCGGGGAGGAGGTCATGTCTTCCAAGCCCCAGCCTCGGAAGGCATGTGCTGTCACCTCCTCGGTGTCCTGTGGGGTCACCCAGATTGGCCCTGTTGGGTGTAGAAAGGGAATACCTGGATGTGGATGCCAAGAGGCAAGGGGCATGGAGCTGGCTGGAAGCAGGCTCCTGCCCAAGCCATGTGGTTTTGAGGACTCCTTTCTTTTTCTTTTCTTTTTTTTTAAGATTTTATTTATTTATTCATGACAGACACATAGGGAGAGAGAGAGGCAGAGACACAGGCAGAGGGAGAAGCAGGCTCCATGCAGGGAGCCTGACATGGGACTCGATCCAGGGTCTCCAGGATCAGGCCCTGGGCTGAAGGCGGCGCTAAACCGCTGAGTCACCCGGGCTGCCCTGAGGACTCCTTTCTTGATCTGGAAGCTGCTACTGTGACCTGTTGTGTGTGCCCTCTGGCTGGTGCCATGACTGCTGAGCCGTCAGTACTTGTGGAGAAACAGCTTGAGCTTCCCAGTCCCTCCAGACGCTTCACCCTAATGTCCTGTCTCTTCAGAAGTGCTCTGGGACGTGGGGGAGCCGTGGGAATTTGAGTCTCCATTTTATAAGTTCTAGAAGGGAGCAGGCCTCATTCCCACGTGTGAGCTGGGAATGCTGTGGCTCTTTCTCTGCGAGCCCTGATGTGTGTCCTGCCTGCCTCTGGACTGGGGCGTAAGTGTTGATTTTTTTGACATCATAGAAAGAAGCAGAGGTCAAGAACACTCAGCACTAGAAAAGCAAATGTAGCAAAGTGTTTGTTACTGTCAGCTGAGCGGAGGGGTCTACATGGTTTATTATCACTGTGGTATAATACATATAAATTGTTCTATTCTCTTATTTTCAAAACCCTGAGGGGAAAAGAACGCTGTGTTCTGTGCAGTGCTGGGCTGTGGCTCATCTGTTGGATTGTTTTTCCACCCATCTGTGCACATATTTCACAGAGATTCTATTAATTTGAAATGATAAAAACTCAACTCTAAATGGCTTAAGCAGAGGGGACATAGGGGCTCACTGGGGCAGGCACTCGGGAGCAGGTGTCCCAGGGGTATCACCAGGGCTCTCTTCCATCTGTCCTCTGCTCCCTTCTCAGTGACGCTGACCTCTGGTCAGGTCTTCTCATGCAGCAGCCAAGGCCAGCAGGCTCTGTACAGCCTTGCTTCACAGGGAGAAAGGCCTCTTCCCGGGCCTCCCATCAGTTCCCTTGATGTCCTCTGCCTGGAACGTGCCCCTTCTGTGTCAATTCCTTTTCCACGAAGAGGGTCTCAGTCCTGCCTGGGCCACATCCACCCTGGTGAGGGGTGGGGGGAGAACTTTGCCTTGTCAGGGATGATCGGGGAGGCAAGGCCAGAATCCCATGAGCAGGGGTAGACAGAGGGCAGGTGCTGCCTACAGGACAATATGGGTCTGGGCCTTGCCGATTCTTAGGAAAGCCAGGAAGTGTTTGGAGAAGCCACACATCCTTTCCTGCCTGATGGGCTTTGTTGTTTCCAGAGTCTTGACTTCAGTGTGGACGAGAAGGTGAACCTCTTGGAGCTGACCTGGGCCCTTGAGAATGAGCTTATGATGGTTGGTGGTGCCACTCAGCAGGCGGCCCTGGCCTGCTACCGCCAGGAGCTGAGCTTCCGCCAGTAAGAGCCCAGGGTGGTTGGGTAGGGGGGTGGGTACAGCTGGCCAGGCTGCCAGGAGGGGAACCCTACCCTGGGGGCACCACCTTTGCCACTGGCTATTCTTTTGGTGGGCACTTTTGTGGGGACAGGGAAAGAGCAGAGTGCTCCCTGTGCCTGGAATGACATCCCCATGTGTGTGGTTTGGGGTTTCAGGACCCAGTGGCCTGTTCAGTAGCTGCGGTTTGGGCTTTTACAGCCACAGAATTTCAGAGTTACTGGCTTGTCTTTATATTTGGTGAGAAGCTTACAAACTGATATCAGGGTCCTCCCTTAGCCCCTTTAGCAAGGTTCCCAGCGGGCATTTGGACCTGACACATCTTACTGACACTGGGGCTCTTGGGTGCAGAGGCAGAAATCCTCCTAGTGGCAGGGGTGAGCTCCAAGAGCGTGTTGAGGGCTCGTGGGCTGGGGCAACTGGCAGGAGAGCAGAAGAAAATGTTCCTCAATGTGGCCCCCAAGAGCAAAGTGACAGGGTGCTGAGAATGCAGACGATTTTAGTTGGGTTCGGCTTTCAAGTACTGAGTACTTGGGTCATCTGTCCACTCAGCAGATGAGCGTAAAGATCATTTTTGTGTTTATTGATGTTCCAAAGCTACAGGAAAGAAATCGTGATGGCTAAGCCTTCTGACCAGAGGCAGCTCAGCAAATAGGACCCCAGAAAGACTGTGTCTTGGGAGGACGGAAGGAGATAAGCTCTGTCTCCTTCAGGGGGAGAAATGGTCACCAGAATAGTAGGTGCTGGGGCTGTGTACAGAGCCTCGGTGGGGCCTGCTCTGGGTGACTCACCTAGATGCCAGGCTGCAGGTAGTGGGGGATGACCAGGCAGGATATGGGTGGCCAGCCTTCTCCCCTTCAGGTATCCAGTCCCAGATTAGGTGCTGGAGATTCCTGGGAGAGGAGACAGGAAGGGGCATGGATAAATTCTCACCTGTTCTGGGCCATCTGGAGGTCTGGCACACTGTTTCAGACTTCCTTGGTTCAGAAACTTTCTGGAAACCTTCCTTGGCAGGTCATGTAGCTTCTCTGTTGTATGTGCATCTGTAAAAGGGGCATGGTAATTCTGGAAATCACCTTTAGGAGATAGCTGGTGGTGGCAGTGAGGTCAGAGCATGGCACTTGCCATGCTCTGCACCCAGTTAATGCAGCCCCTTTTATCATTCATGCAGACACGGGGCAGGTGTCCCCATCTGACCCTGTCTCTTTCCTGTGACAGGGGGCAAGTGGAGCAGATGGCAAGAGAGCGAGACAAGGCAAGGCAGGACCTGGAGAGAGCTGAGAAGAGGAACCTGGAGTTTGTGCAAGAGATGGATGACTGTCACTCTGCCCTAGAGCAGCTCACAGAGAAGAAAATCCAGTAGGTCCTAGGGTCGTACCCAAGCCCATAGCTGCAGCTCCTTGGCAGCTGGGCAGTAATTCCCCAGCCTTGGCTAAGGAGGGTGGTGGTGGGTGCAGGGCTGCTGCTAGCCAAGGCTGGGGTCATGAACTTGGTGGAGCTGAGGCCCTCCTGTTTCACCTGAGCCAGTAGAAGTCTAGAAGGAGCACCTCTGGGGATGTCCCTCCTTGAAAGAAGGGGGAGGGGTGCATTTAAACAAGTAGCTATGCTCTCTGTGATGCGGGGACATGTGCGGGAGCATCCAGCTCTGTGTGTGCCAGTCCACTGCAGGCAGTGCCTTCGTGAGGTATGATGGGCCAAGCAGAGCCCTGGGGAATGGGCTGCTCCATTGGTCGGGCTGGTGGCTGGACATCAGAGGGAGGGGGTCTGACCTTTTATGGACACAGAATCTACCCCTCTGGCTTATTAGCCAAATGTGAAGAAATCTGGCCCCCGAGGATCTCCTAGACTGGGGCATGCAGAGAGGCTTTCCATCCCATTGTGGGGAACACTCTATGTTAGGCTTCCCTCACAGAGCTCACCTGGTTCTTCACTTTCTGGAAACTTTTGTCACCTGGAGTATCCCCTCAAAGATAGCAAAGGGTGTGCACTGTGGAAAGTCCAGTGTGCTATACTCAGCTCTTGGTAGTAGCAGTGGCAGGGGCACAGGGAGGCTCCAGCCTTCCCTCCTCGTCCTCCCTCACCAGCCCTCCTGTGATCTTGGGTGGACGGAGCCCTTGAGGTTCCTCATCGGTGAAATGGGAATGGTGACAGGCCATCCTTTGCACAAGAGGGCACCAGTCAGCATGTGTGCACCTGTCATGCCTGCAGGTTAGCCATGTGGGGCCTCCGCAAAATGTGTGACCAAGAGAAGCAATACTTCAGGTAGTATACATGGTTTCAGTGGGCAGAGGACTGAGCTTGTGACAGGCCGTCTCATTCCTGTGCCTCTGAATGTTCCTCTCACTGTCGTGTGTGGTTGTGGCATGTGAAGCTAACATGTCTCTTGCACCAGCCCTGCCAGCAGTTTGTGGGTATTGTGGCCTGCGGTACATGAAGTCCGCTCTTGCATGGCCCTGGGCAGTGGAAAGGCCTTCACGGGGACCTTTTCCCTGCTCCATCTGCCTTACTGCAGGTTTCTGAGCACCATCCCAAGAAAGCCTTGCTCCTGCCCTGTGTGGGGACTGTCGTGGTTATAGTTACAAAGCCCGCACCACAGGGCCTCGTGACTCACCGTGGGAGAGACTGGAGGCACCCCAGGGTGCAGCCAGCTTCCCTGGGGCTCCACGGGTCTGCAGCACGGCCACAGGGGATGAAGGGTTTCATGGCTACGTAGGGCCTGTTGATTGTGTCGACCTAAACAGTGACATTGAAGCCTAAGAGCCATGTTCACCAGGGATGCCGGGCCCTTCATGAAGCAGCCAGAGGTCTGGGGGTTGCAAAGCTAGTCGGCCCTTAGGCAGGAGCTTCTATCCAGCCTGTGAGACTGTTGTGTGGCAGTGCCCCTATTATGTGCCAGGCATCCTGACTTACCAACTGTGGTTTTACCCAAATACTTGGCTATTTAGCCTAATTTTTCAGCTAAAGAAATTGAGGCTTGGCAGCAGTACAGTAGCTTGCCCATAGTCACACAACCAGTGTGGCCCAAAATTTGTCACCTGGAGGCACATCCCGCTGTGCTAGGTCAGCACCCCAGGGCCCCACTGGCTCACCCTCTCATAGGACCCGTGTACTAGAGGTTTCAAGGGAAGGTATTGGCTGTCCCTATTGGTCTATGAGGGCACAGGCTCTGGGCCAAATAGAGCAACATATCTGAGTCTACAGGCCTCTGGAATCCCAAAGGCCTGAGATGCCCTTTCCTTACTGGTGGTAACTGGGAAAGGTCAGATGCAGCAGGCTGAGATCCTGGTCTGCTCAGCAGCGGAAGTCTACACCTCCCTCTGCCTGGTGTGGAGAAGAAGTATGCAAGAAATGGCGTCAGGGGACCTAGCGTGAAAGAGTGAGAGGTGTGTGGCTGTGTGAGTGCACGTGTATGTACTCACTTCCACTATTCCTGTATGAAAGACTCATGGAATAATGGTAATGTTCAGGAAACCAAAACATTGATTTTCAAGAATATTTCCGATCTCAGGCGCCTGGGTGGCTCAGTTGGTTGAGCATTTACCTTCAGCTCAGGCCTCAGCGGGGAGCCAGCTTTTCCCCCTCCCCTTCCCCCTGCCCCTCTCCCTGCTTGTGCTAGCTTGTGAGCTCTCCCTGTCAAATATATAAAATCTGTAAAAAATATGTTTCCAGTCAAACCTGAGGAAATAAACAAACAGGGTCAAACTGTATGGAGGTGTTGGTAAGGCCATGGTGCCTAGGGTGGGAAGACCGGCCCTGACACCTTGACTTTTGTGTGGATGTGCTGAGCCACCCTTATCTCAGTGTGGAACATGGATGATGTTGATCACAGAGGAGCATTTAGTTACAAAATAACTGCATTTTATTTCTGCTCCTGTCAGCAATCCACAGTCTGCATTCAGCTGATTCCCTGGTAGCATCCAGCAACAAGCCTCCCCATTGACCTCTTCTTGCTGAGCCAGTTGCTGCTGGTGGAGCTAGAGTGTTTAATCTGTTGGCTTTTGAAGCTATTCGTGTATGATTTTGCTCACTTGATATGGTCTCCTTGATTCCCTGACCTCACAAAACAGAGTCAGCATGGGTTTCCACAGAGTGAGATTATGATTAAAAATTAGGAACTGAAGGAACCTTGGAAGAAGCCAACACAGTGGTTGCTAGCACATTGTTTCCTTTCTCGGTGCTTCCCCTGCCTCCTCGTGGCTCTTCCAACAGCATGGGTCTGTTAGACTCACCACTGACTTCGCAGGCTTGGGATCCTACCTGAGCAGGAGCCACACTGATTGTGGTGCCTCTAAGACTGTGGGTGGCAGCCTCATTGGGACCCTGGGGTTAGAGGGCCCACACAGGCCTCTAGACCCGGAGCTGCCTGAGTCCCAGACGATCTTCCTGTTGGCCCTGCACTGCCACCTACCTACCAGCCCTTGGTTCAAGGGAGAAAACTCCTTTTTAAGGAACTGTGTCTGAGAGCTAAATGTAAGTTGGTTTTAGATAATCAATTTAGGTAACAGAATTGATTTGCTTCAGTCATGGCTTGTTATGCTTGATTCTCTCCCAAGCACATGGGAAGAATTTTTTGATGTCTTTCTTGGGGTCAGAGAATCACAAACTTGAAAGCCTTATCTTGGTCTGAGAATCTGGCCCAGGGAGACACGAAGGCCCCATGAGTAATAGAGCATTAGCAGGAGTTTCTAGAAATAGCTTTTATGGCTGTATTAGGTTCTTCTTATTACAAGAGTAATAAATGATACATGTTCATTGTGGAAAATACAAGTAAAAATAAAAATAAAAGCAGAAATTTCACCCAGATGTTATCACTTCTGATGTTTTTATGTCCTTCACTTTTTTTTTTCCATGCACATTTGGAAAATAATTGTATTATTTTGCATTGTATTGTGTATTGTATCACATATGCTTTTGTGGTGACTTGCAGAGCATCCCATTATGTGCATCTGCCACATTTTATTCATTTTCCTTTTTTTTTTTTTAAGATTTTATTTATGTATTCATGAGAGACACAGAGAGGCAGACACACAAGCAGAGGGAGAAGCAGGCTCCATGCAGGGAACCTGATGTGACTAGATCCCGGGACTTCAGGATCATCCCGAGTCGAAGGCAGACGCTCAACCCCTGAGCCCCCCAGGCATCCCTCCATTTTCCTTTTGTTGGATATTTTGAAAGTTTTTAAAGAATGGAGTGATACAAATAGGTGTTTTTTTTTTTAAGATTTTATTTATTTATTCATAAACACAGAGAGAGAGGCAGAGGGAGAAGCAGGCAGGCTCCATGCAGGGAGCCCGATGTGGGACTTGATCCCGGGTCTCCAGGATCACACCCCAGGCTGTAGGCGGCGCCAAACCGCTGTGCCACCGGGGCTGCCCCAAATAGGTGTTTTTAAAACTACCCCAAGGTTTGTGGAGTGTTACATTAGCTAGATTCATCTGACTTTTCCCCTAAGTAACAGCTGTCCTTTCTCTATCTCCTTTCCTGCCGGGTGTTCTTTCCTTGAAGTTCTGAGATGGGAAAGTCCAGACTGTTTGGAGGGGGCTGGGGGATGAACCCCCAGTGTTCTCTGCTGAATTATTAACATTCCCAAGCCCTCTGCTGAGTGAAGCAAGAGTTGTGCCCATCTTCAGACTAGAGAGACTTGGTTTGAGAAATCCTGCTAAGTATCTGTTTCAGTGATGAAACTAAGATTTGGCACTTTTTTCTGCTGATATAAATGGTTCTTACAAAAGAGTAAGGCAGAAACTGAGGGGGGAGCGGAATGCCTCCTACCTTCTCCTCTGATGGCTTTGGGAGCACTGTCCATAGGTTTTATGTTGCCTGTGTCCTGCACAAGAGGCTTGCTTTGGTGCACATTTGGTTACCTGGGGCATTTGATGGCTGTCCTGGTGTGGAGGTAGCCGGAAGGCAGAGGGCATCAGAGAGGTCTACCCCCAGAGAGCATTGGCTAGCTCACTCCAGAGGCTCCAGGACCTACTGGCTTCCCTTATCACCTCCCCCGGCCCTGGACAGTGGGGGTGCCCACTGTCAGGCCCAGGGTAGGGGGAATTTAAAGGAGGGCCCCTGTGCTGTTTAGCTGAGTTTCAGTGACCCCATATGTCCAGCAGGAACAATTGAGTCCCAGACAGTGTAGCCAACTGCCATGGGCAGGAAGGTTCCAGGGAAGAAAGGCCGTGTTGCCCAGGAGATGTCCCTGGAGAGGTGGGGGTCAGTGTGGGTCTGGGGGGCCCCTTGCAACCCAACATGACATGTTCGATGTGTGCCTCACAGACACCTGGAGCATGGGTACCGGGAAAGGTTGAGCCTCCTGAGGTCCGAGGTGGAGAGGGAACGGGAGCTGTTCTGGGAGCAGACCTGCCGGCAGAGAGCTGTGCTGGAGAAGGACCTGGAGCGTCTGCAGGCCGAGGAGGCCAGCCTCCGGGAAAAGCTGACCCTGGCCCAGAAGGTAGGTGGGGAGCAGTGTCTCCCCAGGTTGTTCTACACTGAATGACAGAGATGAGGTTGCCTAAGGGTTCATCCTCCCAGACCCCACATTTTCCTAGTCAGGGACTGAATACCTTCTAGAAACCTTAAGTTTACATTTCCATGGTCAGAAAATGCCTGGGATTTCCAACCAAGAAATGTTTGCTGCAGTCACAGAGGTAGCACGCTTCTCAGCCAAAGGAGAAACGTCTCTGGCTTTTCCACCAGAGGCATTGCCCCTTCCTTCTCTCTGGTCATGGGGGCAGCAGGGCAGGTCAAGATCCGTGGGGCTCCTATTCTCTACTCTGGCTCAAGGGGACAGTGGTCAGGGGTGGTCATCCCCAAATAGGTGTTTGGGGCTTTGCTGTGCCCCTGCCCCCAACCCCCGGAGACCAGAGCATCTGTGAGGTCAGCAAAAGACCAAAGCTTACATCCCAGCCTGCTGGAGTCCTGACTGGATAGCCTGAAGCTCACAGGGTTTTTGGGCTTTGGTGAGTGTCCTGCGACCCCCAGCCACCCTACATTTGGTTCCATCCAGTGAGGTGTCCCCCGATTCCTCCTGTGCTCCTGCCTTCCTCCTCTGCTTCTAACACGGAGCCTGCAGATTCTTTCCACATCTGCCTGTTTCTTGCCTCCCTGGGGGAGAAGCCGAGTCCTTGCCCTGTGTCCTCACTGCTCTTCTCACTGGTTTCCTGTGTCTCTGGGCACTGCCTTCCTCCTCCGGGGGACATCTGAGCTCTGTGCTGTTTCAAATCCCTCATTTAGACAGTGGCTCAGAAAGGATTGCCCCAGCCTCTTCTTGTGTTACTCATGGACTTCTTGAGCGTTCAGGGCAGGAAAAGAAGGTGCGCTGGGGAAAGTGACCAGCAGTAGTGAGGGGCTCCGCAGGTTGGTCCCCGGCACAGCCTCCCCTGCAGGTGCCAGGGCAGTGAGCACCAGTCAGGCTGCATTGGCAGGAGTTTCTTCCTTGCATATGAGTGCTGCTGGGAATAAGTCTCTGACCCAGAGGGGAGACCAGCTGCCTCCAGCTCTGTCCTCCACTCCCAAAGCCCAGAAAACTGCTGGTTTGTGTCTTGTAGGAAAACAGTCGATTACAGAAGGAGATTGTTGAAGTTGTGGAAAAGCTTTCAGAATCAGAGAAGCTAGTCTTGAAACTGCAGAATGACCTGGACTTTGTGTTGAAGGACAAGGCAAGTCCTTCTGCTGATTCTTAGTCTCTGGGCACGGGGTAAAAGGTGTCAGGGACCTGAAAAAGATTACATAGGTGAGTGAATATGTTGTTTTCTAAATTTTACAATTCCAGAATGCAGAGCAAATCAGCAGGGTGACTTCCATCCTGTTTTCTTCCTCTTTATGCCAGTGCGGGGGTGCTGGTATGCTCTAGTGCCACCATGCCTGTTGATCTTGTAGTGATGGGGCCAAGGCCAGCCAGTGCCAGCTGCATAGACCCCAGTGATGGGTTCTCAGTGGCGAGGGGCACAGAGGATAGGTGTTGCATGGAGAGGTCCAGGCAGGGAGCATCCCAGGCAGCCAAGGCAGGAAGGAATGCACCCCAGGCTCCAGTTCGGAGTATGACCACCCTCTATAAATTCAGAGCATCCTTTTGCCTTGAGATCTTTTAAACGAGAGGAGGGAGGAGGAGGAGGAGGAGGGGTGGAAGGCTATACCTGGAGGTGCTGAGCCCAGTGGAAGGAGCATGAAGGGTGATAGCACACATTCTACCTGGCCTGAGGTTCTGTCTGTCATTTTCCTGTGCGGGTCTGACTTTTAGCTGGAGCCACAGAGCATAGAACTCCTGGCCCAGGAGGAGCGGTTTGCAGAGGTCCTAAAGGAGTATGAGCTCAAGTGCCGGGTACGTACCCCACCCAGCCTCCTTGCCATCCTGAGCCATCACATGCCTTTGTCTTGCATTGGGGCCGTCGCTTTTGTCTTGGGTGCATAGGGCCCTCATGCCCCTCGCCCCACACCCTGAGTCCCCTTTGCAGCAAGGGCACTGGTGCTGGGGGCTGTGCTAGAAGGCCACATAGCCCTCTTCCAGCCATGCCTACTAAGAATGGAGTGTGGAGCCCGTGACACAGATGGGTGGTGCAGATGGGTGGTGCAGGTCATCAGAGTCCGACTGGTGATCTGCAGACCTAGCAGTGGGTATGCAGGCCTCATACGTTGCCCCCCTGCCTGGAAGTGGCCTGTCATTCTTGGCAAACCACATTCCTGGCCTCCACATGGAGAGTAGTACAGCGTGGGTTGGCAGGAGCATCTTTTATGAGCAGGGCAGGTGGAGCCTCTGATCTGGGCCCATGTTCTACTGATGGGGCCTCCAGATCTCAAGTTCCACAAGGGGCTGGCCACGGTTGCTAGACTGGCACCTGTCCTGAGATCCCCTCAGTGTTTCCAAAGTTCCATGCTGGGAGACCCACCAAGGGCCTTATTCAGGTAGACACACCACAGAGCAGGGCACGGGTGATGAACTACAATGCCAGGGATGCTGGAACGTATCACGACCCTATTACACTCTTAAAGTTATCCAGGACCTCAGCAGAGGAGACATTATTGCGTGATATGAAGGGTCTGTTACCAATTCACTTCTTAATGATTTCCCTCCAAATTGAAGTCAGAATTCACTTTGTTCCTGCTGCACGTGGCTTTGGCAACACCAGAGGATCAAGGTGAGCCCGTGCTGTTCTGGAGTGGACGTGACCTGCTGCTTCCTGCCCAGTGCTCTTTGCTCCAAACCCTGGATACCAGGGTGCCCTTAAAAATTCTGTGTGTGGTCAGCTATGTCACCCTCCTGCCTGCCTCCTACTGGGTGTGTGCCGGGTCGGGGTTAGGGTCTGTCATGCTGGTTGGATTGCAGTGACATGTTGTGTTTCCTCCCTCCGTTTAAGCTTGTCACCTTGATTTAGAGCCTATAACTAACCATCAGTGAACAATTACCTTAATGCACTGGAGCTTTCAAACATGCATAAACCCCGTCTTTCTTTCACAGAACTCTGTTACTTAAAGAACTATGACTCATTTCACTTCTAGTTCTTGAAGTTTGACTTTTTGAAACGTCAGAAATATTGTACATGTTAGTGTTAGTTAATCCATGTACTTAGAAATTGGCCTTTCCATTTTTTTTTCTTAAGATTTGATTTATTTATTCATGAGAGACACAGAGAGAGAGAGAGAGAGTCAGAGACACAGGCAGAGGGAGAAGCAGGCTCCACACAGGGAGCCCAACATGGGACTCGATCCCAGGACTCCAGGATCAAGCCCTGGGCCAAAGGCAGGCGCCAAACCACTGAGCCACCCAGGGGGATCCCCTGCCTTTCCATTTTTTGAATATTTTTTGGTTGTTTCAAATTTTTTTAAAAATTTTTTTATTATTATTTATTCATGATAGTCAGAGAGAGAGAGGGGCAGAGACACAGGCAGAGGGAGAAGCAGGCTCCATGCACCGGGAGCCCAACGTGGGACTCGATCCCGGGTCTCCAGGATCGCACCCTGGGCCAAAGGCAGGCGCCAAACCGCTGCGCCACCCAGGGATCCCGTGGTTGTTTCAAACTTACATTTAGAGCATAAAAAAAGGATCTTTTTATTGGATAATGATTTAAAAAAATTTTTTTTTTTAATTTTTATTTATTTATGATAGTCACAGAGAGAGAGAGAGAGAGGCAGAGACACAGGCAGAGGGAGAAGCAGGCTCCATGTACCGGGAGCCTGACATGGGATTCGATCCCGGGTCTCCAGGATCGCGCCCTGGGCCAAAGGCAGGCGCCAAACTGCTGCGCCACCCAGGGATCCCGGAAAATGATTTTTTAAAGTTTTTTTTTTTTTTTTTTTTTTTTGTATATTTTATTTATTGGGCAGCCGAGGTAGCTCAGCGGTCTAAAGCTGCCTTCAGTCCAGGGTGTGGTCCTGGAGACCTGGGATCGGTCCCATGTCGGGCTCCATGCATGGAGCCTGCTTCTCCCTCTGTCTGTGTCTCTGCCTCTCTCTCTCTCTCATGAATAAATTTTTTAAAAGATTTTATTTATTTATTCATGAGAGACACAAAGAGGCAGAGACATAAGCAGAAGGAAAAGCAGGCTTCCCACAGGGAGCCCGATGCTGGACTCATGCTGGTCCTGGGATCATGCCCTGAGCCAAAGGCAGATGCTCAACCACTGAGCCACCCAGGTGCCCCTAGAAAATAGTTTCTAATACATGAGTTACAAAAATGAAAACAGTGGCAGGGACACCTGGATACACTATGCCCATATTCACCTGTTATTTACGTTTGATTCTACGTGTACTCTTTGCATACTTGCTCACTCTGTGCCGTGGATGGATATGAATGTGTACACAGTTATTTTCTGAACACCCGAGGGGGATGCCATATCCATAGTTGGTCAGTGTGATCCGAAGAGCAGGCACCAGAGTTGATTGATTGTCGAGTGTTCAGAATTTTGCCGGCTTCTTGTTAAACTTTTGGTAGCTTCAGATCAGCTGTGGTGGGAGTTACTTACACCACAGAAATGTGCGAAAGCCAAAAGTCTGGGCTTTTCTTCCTGAAGACCCAGCTTCCCGGTCTGCCTGACTGTGGCACACTTAGTAACTTGATGACACCGGTGATACAAAACCTTAACCTGTTGGTGGTATTTCAGTTTTGTTAGGTTAACCCTGACCCCTGCAGTACAGGATCTAGTGTCAGGTCAGAGGTTGTCTTTTGTTGTCATGTCTGTGTAAGGTCTTTCAAGCTGAAACATTGGGCCATGTGTGGAGGTTCCTCAAAGAGTTAAAAATAGACCTGCCCTACGACCCAGCAGTTGCATTGTTGGGGATTTACCCCAAAGATACAGATGCAGTGAAACGCCGGGACACCTGCACCCCGATGTTTCTAGCAGCAATGTCCACAATAGCCAAACTGTGGAAGGAGCCTTGGTGTCCATCGAAAGATGAATGGATAAAGAAGATGTGGTCTATGTATACAATGGAATATTCCTCAGCCATTAGAAATGACAAATACCCACCACTTGCTTCGACATGGATGGAACTGGAGGGTATTATGCTGAGTGAAATAAGTCAGTCGGAGAAGGACAAATATTATATGGTCTAATTCATTTGGGGAATATAAAAGATAGTGAAAGGGAATAAAGGGGGAAAAAAAAAGAAAGGGAATAAAGGGGAAAGAAAAAATTAGTGGGAAATATCAGAAAGGGAGACAGAACATGAAAGACTCCTAACGCTGGGAAACGAACTAGGGGTGGTGGAAGGGGAGGTTGGCGGGGGGTGGGGGTGACTGGGTGATGGGCACTGAGGGGGGCGCTTGATGGGATGAGCACTGGGTGTTTCTATATATTGGCAAATTGAACACCAATAAAAAATAAATTTATAATTCTAAAAAAATAAACTTGTGTGGACAATTTAAAGCTAAAATATTAAAAAGGGGAAAAAATAAATTTATAATTCTAAAAAAAATAAACTTGTGTGGACAATTTAAAGCTAAAAAAATTAAAAAGGGGAAAAATAAATAAAAAATTCCTTTAGATTGCTCATTACAAGTATATAGAAATACAAAAAAAAAAAAAAAAGAAAAAGAAAAGAAAAAGAAAATGACATAGACCCTGGGCTTATAAACAAGAGATGTAGTTCCCACAGTTCTCCAACCCAAGTGGTGAGTTAGAGACAGAGACTACCCCACCAGCAGGGTGGCCTCACTGGGTCACTGTATTTGTAGGAACAGGGAGATGGTGGGGAGTAATGAAAACAGAGCCAAGCTGGGGATGAATATTCAGAGGGTGATTTTCACATTACAATGAGGCGGGGGTAACTGGCAGTCACTGCTGGCACTTTCTGATTCATTTCCACTCAGGCTTCTTCAGATGTTTCTGTTTCCTTTTCAGCAGTTTGTCAGTATGTTTCTAAAAGGTGAGATTGACCTGGAGGCAGAAGGCTCTAGGAGTTTGGCTCCTAGACAGTTTAGTTCTGGACAGTGTGGAAGAAGCTTCTGCTACAGATTTCCTGAGCTCCTGGGGTCAGGACTGGCCTGGTGTCTGGTGCGACCTCCCTTCCAGGGGCTGATGGAAAGCTGGCTTCCCAGGGAGTTCCCTGGGGTCTCTTTTTTTTTTTTTTTTTTAAATTTTTTATTTATTTATGATAGTCATACATACAGAGAGAAAGAGAGAGAGGCAGAGGGAGAAGCAGGCTTCATGCACCGGGAGCCTGATGTGGGATTCGATCCCGGGTCTCCAGGATCGCGCCCTGGGCCAAAGGCAGGCGCCAAACCGCTGCGCCACCCAGGGATCCCTCCCTGGGGTCTCTAACACAAGGACTCTGATCCTGTTCATGAGGCTCCACCCTCAGGATCTGATTTCTTCCCAGCGGCACCCACCCCCCCTTCACCTTAGCTGTTAAAATTTAACATGGGAATTGGGGTTAGGGGGAGGGCACATCCAGTCTATAGCACATTCCCACAGCCCTTGTCTCTGACATGGCTATTTTTAAAGTGATATTTTTAAACATTCTTATTTTGTGTTTTTCTGATACTTCTTTGGATTAAATTGAGATTATGTGTTCTTAGATGGACAGCACAGGTGATGCTAATTTTTGGTCAGCTGGTCAAGGTGTTGCCTGATTTCCGCCTTTATAAATACTGGTGTTTTTTTCTCTCATACAACTAATAAGTGGTCAGTGGGGAGACACATAAAGACCACGTAAACATTCTGCCCTTCATCAGAATTTTCCTTGGATTTAGAATGCACTTCAATCTTTACCATGATAGTTGCAAAATGATGATGTCCCAAGCCTAGCACCCATTCCACACCTATCATTTGACGCTTGGAGGTCTCCTGTGAGCCAGAGAAATCCTGCTTCTCTGCTGTTTGCTACTAGAGCATCACTGCCTCTGGGCTGACCGTGTTTTTACACTCACCCTTCAGAGGTAGAGGTAGAGCTGGCCTTTGGCCTTCCCCGCAGGGTATCACTGACCCTTTCCAAGGTCTCTGCTCTGTGTTTTCCTGTAATTTATGACCAAGATATTTGTTAGCCAGGAAACCATGCTTTCCCTTGTTGCAGAATCCTCTTCCTACTTATCATTTTAACTTTTTGTCATCTCTTTCAGCTCTCTGTCTCAATTTTCTTGGTGAGGCTGCCTTTGGTTAAGGGGGAATGTAAAATGTTAATCAGAGTTTTCTGTGGCTTCATGTTTCTGCCGTTGCCTTGGGTAGACACTGTAATGGAGGAACATGTCCTTGTTTGGAAACTCCAAATGCAGATTTTCCCTCTCTGCATTTCCACAATTACAGATGGAATGCTTTTGTATGTCTCTAAATTCACATGTTGAAGTCTGTTCCCACAATGTGATAGTGTTAGGAGGCAGTGCCTTTGGAAAATGATTAGGTCATGAGTGTAGAGCCCAGTATAAGGTATTAGTACTTTATATAAAGTACCCCAGAGACCTCCCCCATCTGTTCTATCATGTGAGGACACAGGAAAGACTGCCGTCCATGAACCAGCAAGCCCTCAGCAGACACAGTCTGTTGGCACCTTAATTGTGCATTTCTAATCTCCAGAACTACAAGAACTAAATTTCTGTTATGATAAGTCCTGTCTGTGGTATTTGGTTATAGCAGCCCAAGCAGCCTAACCCCTAATAGATGTCCCCACCATTGCCCAGCTCCAGGTGGTTCTTCATCCTCCTTTATGTGTGTGCTTGCTCAGGCCTTGCTTGTGGCCCCCGCCAGCCTACTGGCATCACCTTCCTCTCTGATGCTTCCCAGTGCTGCTGGTGAAATCCCACTCTCCTCTCAGACTGGTTGCCTTTCCTTGGTACCCACAGGCACCCCAACGAAATATGAGTCCCTGTGAAAATACACAGTACCTGGCTCCCCAGCCCCACCAGGCACCCCTTGAATAGAGTGAGGACCCATGGCTCGTCCAGGATGGTGCATGTCACCCTCATCAGTTAGAATTAGACATGCTCCCTGATGTGTCCGGGGAGCAGAGAAATCTGCCCAACATAGGTCGCACCTAAGAGAACCTGCTTTTTTGGCATTGCTGAATTTGTGGGATATGTGTAAATTTTCAAAATACCGAATACAAGGTACACATGTAATTTTAAGTTTTCCCATAGGCACATTAAGAAATGTAAAAAAAGGGATGCCTGGGTGGCTCAGCAGTTGAGTGTATGCCTTTTGGTTCAGGGCATGATCCTGAGGTCCTGGAATTGAGTCCTGCATGGGGCTCCCCTCCTTCTCCCTCTGCTTATGTTTCTGCCTATCTCTCTTTGTCTCTCATGAATAAATAAAATCTTTTTTAAAAAAAATGTAAAAAGAAATAGGTGATTGGGCACCTGGATGGCTCAGCAGTTGAGCGTGTCTGACTTCTGCTCAGGGTGTGATCTCGGGGTCCTGGGATCTAGTCCCCCATCAGGCTCCCTGCAGGGAGCCTGTTTCTCCCTCTGCCTATGTCTCTGCCTCTCTCTGTGTCTCTCATTCATAAATAAATAAATAAATAAATAAATAAATAAATAAATAAATAAATAAATAAATAAAATCTTTTTTAAAATAGGTGACATTAATTGTAATAACATTTTAATTCAATATATCCATGTTGTTACCATTTCAATATATAATCAATATAAGCAAATTTTTAATGAGATATTTTATAGCCTTTTTTTGGAATCTAGTCTTTTAGATTCAGTGTAGACTTTAGGCTGCTGCACACCTCAGTTCACACTAACTGCACCTGAGATGCTCGGTGGCCTCTGTGGTGAGTGCTGTCTCCTTGGACACCCCAGGGTTAGAGCAGCAGTGACCACAGGCTGTGTAGGAACTAGGAGGAGCATGCTCTGCTTTGCAGACTTGTCCCGAAGCTCTCACATTCTGGCCCAGCCCATTCTCCCTAGATAGAACTGCTCCCTCCATGGGCAAACTTATACATTTGTCTAGGAGTTTTTGAGTGAGGTGCAGTGATCCTGTGTGAATCTATGCTGCTTATAAGATCTGTGCAGTGAGGCTGCCAACGAGAGGGTCCTTCTCCAGGGGAGATGCCATCATAGGCCAGGCACTGGCCTTCAGGAACAGTTTTGGGAAGATTAGGTCTATTCAATGGGAACTGCCCAGAGGGGACACTCAAATAGGATTCAAACACCAGAGAGGGTTGTGGATCCTTGATGTACCAGGGGCTGGGCCCTGAGTCCTCTCCCTGTGGCCTTGGCTAGGCTTGGGCTTCCCCGAGAGGGAATGTCCCACAAGGAGAAACTGGCTGAGAGCTGCACTGTTGGAAGGTGTGGCGTTACTTGTACCATCCTGCAGGCCGGGGCAGCCATAGGCCTGGTGGGGCTCCAGGGAAGGAGGACATAGATGCAAAGTTGTGAGTGGACGTGGCAACACACACAGCTGTGAAACCATCAGAGAAAATGGCTATAAACTCTACACTTCCTAGCCCTTTAAAAATAAGGTGATGGGGGTGCTTGTGGGGATGTTTCATTCAAGTGTGAACAAAAGTACACTGGTTGCAGATGAGACCCTTCCCCAAATCCCCCCACTTCCCCCTGTGTGCGTGCTCACCCAGACACCGTCCTTTCTGTTTGATGTCCTCATCTTTGCTCTGTGGCCCTTGGTCCAAAGCACCTGGTACCCTCTGGGCTTAGTAGCTGTAGAAAAAACCCTGTGCAGAGGACAAGCCGGGACACATCCTGAGACTTGCTGCATCACACCCACGGCACAGCACCACTGTGCTCTTACACAGAGCACCTGGGGTTTCAGATGTTGAAGGTTCTCTGTATTCTCTACGTTTCTTCTCAGTTTCTACTCCACTCTGTGTGTGTGTGTGTGAGAGAGAGAGGGGGGGAGAGAGAGAGAGAGAGAGAGAGAGAGAGAGAGAGTGCCCCTTCCGTATATCGGGTGGTGGAAAGTGGCACAGGGCATTAGCAAATCAAGAGGTATCCCTTGCTTTGGTTTGGCTCATGGATCATTAGGAAACTAGAATGCAAGTTGAGTGTGGTATGCTGGAAGGCAGGACCTGACACCTGGCTGCCCACTTGGGGGGTTGGCTCCACTGCTCTGCTCCCCATGGCTCCTCAGGCGGCCGCAGTGGCTGCAGGGGTGTCTGGCTCTACTCTGCAGGACCTGCAGGACCGCAACGACGAGCTGCTGGCTGCACTGGAAGGCCTGCGGGCACAGCTGCCCTCAAGTTGGCATGGCCGGCCCCATGCACAGCCAGAGGAACAGCTGCTCCCTGGACACGGCCCAGCAGGTAGGAGCCCAGTCCTGGGAGGTGACAGGTTGTGCGCTCCCACTCTGGGGGACCAGAGGCCGGTGGCCATGGGGGTCTGTCTGCCCTCACAGCACAAGCTTCCCCCCTGGCCTAGGCATGGCATGTCAGGCTTCCAAAGGATCACACGCCCTTCAGCCCACCACCCATGGGAGAATGGCCTGTAACCCCAAGTCAGGGATAATACCCAGAGCCCCAAGGGAGGTACAAGAGAGTGAGGTTCTGCCATTTGGGTAGAATGGGAAGGTTACGATGACCTTTTAGTGACCTCAGGACAGGCATGTCCTAGTGGGTCTTGGGTCGCAGGGGAAGATCCAGAGAGATTCCCTAGGGTGAGCATTCAGCATGGGTCAGATGTGGTCATCTAGGGAAGGGAGGGCTGTGAGTGAGCAGGGCGGTGGTCTCCCAGCCTCGCTCAGAGCATCAGGTCCGGTCTTGGGTCTGTGACAGGTAAGAGAGGGAGGGCAAATGTCTAAAATGTGTCAGGGACTCCTGATGCTCACAGAGGCCTCATGTGGGCTCTTGCAGACAAAGCTGGTGTTTTCTGCCTGCATAGTGTGAAAGGGGTGGGGGTGGGGGTGGGGCTGGGGCACCCTGGAGGGCCCACTCCACCCCACTGTGCACAGAACTGACGCTGAAGGAATTACTTGAGAAAGACCAGGGCTTCACGCTCCTCAGTTCTTCAGCCTCTGAGGTTCAGGACAAACTCTAGCAGGCCCCAATACCCTCTGTGTAAGTGTTATTGGCTGCTTCTAGAGACCAGAATTGGAGGGTGGGGTCCAGATGACACAGCTGTCTTTCAGGTTTCCATGGTCCTTCTGGAGGACAGGGTGGGTTTGGCTGCTAGCCACCTCTCCTGGCAGTTGTGTAGGGTGAGCACTATGCAAGTTCACATGCTGCATGCGGCTCCCCATGCAGCTCCATGCTCACTGCTGTGGGGGGCCTGTGAGGGGGCCACTGGGACTGTCTGGCCCCCAGCCACCTAACCGCCTCTACTGACCATATATCATGGCAGAGTCAGCCTCTTAGAGCTCCCATATTGTCCTAAACCTGTTTACTTAATAAAACAGGAGAAAAGGGGGGGGGGTACACCTTGGTGGCTCACTTGATTAAGACTCTTGATTTCGGTTCAGGCCATGATCTCAGGATCATGAGATTGAGCCCTGCGTTGGGCTCTGCCCTCAGCGAGGAGTCTGCTTGAGTTTCTCTCCCTCTCTGGCTCCCCTCCCCCCCCATTCTCTCTCTCTCTCTCTCTCTCTCTCTCTCTCTCTCGTTTTTTTAAAATATTTTATTTATTCATGAGAGACACAGAGAGAGGCAGAGACACAAGCAGAGGAAGAAGCAGGCTCCCTGCAGGGAACCCGATGCAGAACTCCATCCCAGGACCCCGGGATCACACCCTGAGCCGAAGACAGATGCTCAACCGCTGACCCACCCAGGCCTCCCTCTCTCTTTCTCTCAGATAAAATAAAATAAAGTCTTTTTTTTAAAAAAAAGAACAAAGTTTGTACCTAAGAGAGCCAACATGGGAACCAAGTGAGGCTTTCTGTGTGCTGAGTCCAACTTGCTCAGTCCCTTAAGGGGACCCCCACAGCATCTTTAGTGGAGTCTGATGACTTCCGACAGCGGCAGTCCTGACTGTCCTCAGTTGGACGTGTTGGCGTAGGGCCAGCACACTGGATGGTATCACATTCCCAGATGAGGTGGATAGCCTGGCCAAAGGGAGATGATTGTTAACCTCCCTTTGTCCCTGGAGGAGGGGGGACTCTTGTCAAGACTACCGACTCCTAGCCCAGGGAGTAGCAGAGCTAGGGGTGGCTAGTACCTGGGGTGGCTGTTGTCCAGAAGACCTTGGGCTGTGGCACCAGAAGGAGCCCCGGGCTTTATGTCATCACTGATCTCCCTTTCCAGGGCCCTTGCCCTTCACCTTTGTCTCCCACCATTCCCCCATCTGACCACAGAGGTTCCACCAGTCACTTCACAGAAGGAGGGGTCTGTCTGCTGCCCGGGAGTTTTGGTAGAAGGGCTGTGTGGATGACGACAGCCGTGCCGTCCGTGCTCCAGCTGGAGCTCCCCCACCGGCGCCCGTTCACCTGGGTCTGCTCGGCCAGAACCAGGCCGCAGCTCCGGGTTACAGGGCAGCAGGGGCTGCTTTCTTTCCTGAGGTGCTTATCCTAACTTCTCTAGGCCACACGGCCCTCACTCTGTTGATTTTTTTCATAGAAAATTGTTTTTTTTTTTTTAATTTTTTTTTAATATACTTATTTATGATAGTCACACACACAGAGAGAGAGGCAGAGACACAGGCAGAGGGAGAAGCAGGCTCCATGCACCGGGAGCCCAACGTAGGATTCGATCCTGGGTCTCCAGGGTCGCGCCCTGGGCCAAAGGCAGGCGCCAAACCGCTGCGCCACCCAGGGATCCCCCATAGCAAATTGTTAAGGGCTGTGTCATCTCCCTTCACTTGCCCAGCCCCAGACCCACATAGAAAACACCTGAGCTATGTCTGAATTCGCATCCTAAGCCGACCGTTGGGCATGCTGCTGGGAACATCTGGTGCTCTGGGGGTGCTCAGGCACTTGCGTCTCCACGAGCTCCTCGCAAAATGAGCTGCAAGGACACCTGACATTGTCAGTGGGGTCACCCACATCCTCTGTCTCGTGAGCTGTCAGAACTTTTGCTCTCTATTTATGCCTAACTCATTTGTTGAAACCCCATGTTATCATGTAATAGTAGGTAACGTAGAGCCTCCAGGAAAAGGGCAGAGCTAAAATAAAAAGGTTGAAGAACTAAGGCCCGTAGTGCCTCGTCATAAAGCACCACACTTGTTCCCCTGTCTTCACAGTTTATGTGTCTCGTGTTGTCAGGGAACAGAATTCAGGGGTCATGAGCATACCACATGTGGCCTCTTTTAGGGAATCTGGGGGCCTGACAGATCTTGCAGGGAGCCCCTGGGGTGTATCTCTGAGTAATTTGTGTTCTGGTAAAGACTGGGAGTGCTGATTCCCAAAGAGCTCCAACCTTGAGGGCTCAGCGTAATAGATTGTGCATGGGAACCCCCAAGGGCCAGCTCTCTGCAAGCAATGCATTCCTCTTCCACAAAGGGCTGTGGAGGGCCGTGGGTGGCCAGGGGTGAGGTGGAGGAAGATTAAATACTCGGTGCCGGCCAATGTCAGACGGGAGGGCTGGGAACAGGCCCATGGCATCTTGGGTTGGACGGCAACAGGAACCTCTCCTTGTTTGCAGGCATCTCATTCATTGGTGATTCCATTCCAGTAAATTTAGAAACGGAGATCATGATGGAGCAGGTGAAGGAGCACTACCAAGCCCTCCAGATCCAGCTGGAGACCAAGGTCAGGGGGAGTGAGGGTGGCCACCGGGTCACAGAGGAGCTCCCTGCTGCACGCTTGAAAGCTTCGTTCCACTGTGCCTGTTTCCACATGCACACGTGTGCACTAGATCCTGTGCCCCTTTTAAGAAGCCCACTCAGGGAGATAGAAGATTGTGGAGAAATGTAAATAAAATGAGCATTCTGCCTCACACCCTCTTTGGAAGGAGGCAGGAGATAAGGAATGACCCATAAAGGGAAGGAATGGGGTTATGTGTCCTCACGTGTCACCAGGGTCACATTGAGGCCAGCGCTCCCTGCCCACTCTGCCATCAGGGAATCATCAACTCCCGGCTGCATTCTAAGCTGATATGACCCCAGGATTGCCCTTTGTCAGGTACTCCATGGCCTCGTGGCCAGGCCCGGGCTGAGTCTTTCTTCTTAGATGAACTTGTCTTCTGCTCCATTAGGAGATCCCGATGGGGTTTTGTTAAGCAACATGGCCACAACTTGTTTTCAGGATCTGTTGTCAGGTGTAAGAGCAGCAGCAAGATGGGATTGCCTGTCATGTACTTGTGCCTTGAGTTCCTGGGATGCATTAGCTGGAAACTCCTGCAGTAGCAGTACCCGGAGCGGTGTTGGGGGGATGCTCGAGGATGTCCAGAGCCAGCATCTGGTCTCACAAAGACTCCCTTCCCCAGTTCTCTCAGTTGCCCCACCCTCTGCCCTGCGGGTGGCTTGGCCAGGCACCTGGCCCAGTGTGGGCCCAGTGTGACCCCAGCCTCCATTCCCCACCTGCTGGTTCTGCCTCCTGGGACCCATGTGAAGGTTATGGAAGCCTGAGGCCACACTGGGGACCCAGAGAAGCTCCACTGTCCTTAGCGTGGCTCTTTCCTTTCACAGGCTATGTACTTCATTGGGTCTGGGCTGTTGTTCTTTGGGTGTTGTGCCTGGAAGTCTGGTATTTCTGTGTTCTGTTGTCCAGTAAGGTCATTTTCAGGACCTCCTGATTGACAGTGCTCACATTTCTTTTTTCAGGTAAATTCCTATGAAAAGGAAATGGAGGCGATGAGAAGGGACTTCGCAAAGGAGAGGGAGGAGTTGCAACAGGCTTTCAGGCTTGAGGTCCGCGTGCTGGAGTGCCGGAGAGCCGACCTGGAGGTGCTGCTTGGGAAGTCTCAGGAGTTCATCCGAGGCCTGCAGGACCAGCTTCAGCAGGTCACCCGTGGCCCACTACCAGAGCAGGCAGGGTTGAGGCAATGCTGCGTGCACACGCTGTCTGGCCTGGTTGGGCGGCTGGCCCCGGAGCAGGGCCCACCGGAGCAGGAGCCGCGCCAGAGGCACCGGAATGAGCTGCAGCGAGTCAGGTCAGGATCTCACGTCTGAGGTTTCTTGCCAAGAACTCAGATTTGAGATTGTGTCAGGCAAACTGCTCAGAATCACAGTGCCTGCTCATGGGGTACTTGTTCTTGGGGCAGGTGGGTGAGCATCGAAAGAACAGGTCAAGGGCCTGGGTGGCTCAGTCGGTTAAGTGTTGGATCTTGGTTTCTGCTCAGGTATGATCTTGGGGTCATGAGATTGAGCCCTGTTTTGGGCTCCATGCTCAGTGCAGAGTCTGCTTCAGCTTCTCTGTCTTCCTTTCCCTCTGCCCCGCCCCTCCATGCATGCTCTCTCACTCTCTCTCTAAATAATAAATAAAATCCTCCCCCCCAAAAAAGAGAGCAGGTCATTGTGTAAGGATTGTTCCTTTGTATTAAAAATGTGTTAACTAGACCCTAGGAGTTAAAATTCCTTGTTGAATTCTGCGTCACGCTTGCCTGATGGCCAAGGGCAGTATTCATTTAATATCTTATTCTGATTTTTTAGGATGTGGTATTGTGGCACATGAGCAGATGGATGGATGAAAGGTCTAAAGCCCTTAAATGGGGATGGGAAAGACAAATTTGGTTCATTGAGGTTCTTGAAAAGAACAAAATGTATGTGCAAAGGAGAGGAAAGGTTTATTTGGAAAACTGGAATATGGCATTCTGTGTTCAATGGTCTCTTACTTACACGAGAAATACCTGTGTCCATTCCTTGTCGAGTGGGTCTGACTTAGTGGAGTGAGTGACCATGGTGCCGGTCAGTTGGCCCCCCTTCATGTCCTGTGGGGAGCCTCAGACCAGCCAGCCCAGGAGGGGGTGTCCACAGCTAGCACGTGTTGGCCCTGGGCTGAGTGGACAACTCAGTGCAGGGGCCCTCTGCACCTGTGCTCCTTGCAGAGGGGTTGTGTAGGGCTTGCTGGGGTTCAGTGTTGGAGCCAAGTGTGTGTGGCCTCAGTCACTCCCTGATTGTAGGATGTGGGCATCCTTTATGTGGAGGCCATGCCCTCCAGCCTAGGTGGGGTGCGTGCTCCCCTTTGGCTCGATTATTGGGGGTAACCCTATGGTATATAGGATGTGCTGTGAAAGAACTGGACTGCCCTTTGAGTCTGTGGGTGCTCCCACCTCCTGATGCCCCAGATGACACCAGTGGAGGGGCCCCGGGTGCCGGGGGGCTGACGGGAATAATCACTCTCCTAGACCTAGAAAAATGGTCATTGTTAAGTCATGTGCTTCCTCTGAGCTCTAAGCTATTTTCTCCTAAACCCCAGAGTTGTGCGATAAGGGGCTCAACCCAAGTCCCTGTAGACACCCCTGGCAGCAGATGGGCCAATGTGGGGTAGACCCTTGCACCAGCGTCCATCCATGTGGAGGATCTGCTTGCTGTTCACAGTCCCTTCTCAGCTGGAGCTAGAGCCACATCTGGTCGTGTGTCCTGTCCTCAGGCCAGTGCCAACCAGGAGCAAAGAACACAACTTTAGTGCCCTCAGCTCGGCTGGGACTCATTTCTCCCAGGGCTGTGAAGGCCCAGGGCCCAGCAACTTACCAAACTTTCAAGGGCGGCTTTAACAATGAGTGAGATTCACACACCTCACCACAGTTTTAGACCAGCACTGTCCTTAGTACTCCTTGTGATGGAGACATATCCTGTGTCCTCTCTGACTTCTCGGCAGCCACTGGCCACACGTGCTTACTGAGCCCTGGATGTGTGCCTGTGTGACTCAGTCCTGCATTGTTATCCTACTTAGTTATGATCAACTTAGACCTGGCAGTTGTGTGAATGGTTTCATGTCAACTTCTGTATGTAGAAGCCAATCCCACTGAGGGCAGATCCTCCAGTAGACCCTCTACAGAGGGTGCCAGGGCACGGATGGGGCCCTGGGGCACATGGGAGGTAAGGGGACAGAGCAGGGGGATCCCTGAGTGGCGCAGCGGTTTGGCGCCTGCCTTTGGCCCAGGGCGCGATCCTGGAGACCCGGGATCGAATCCCACGTCAGGCTCCTGGTGCATGGAGCCTGCTTCTCCCTCTGCCTGTGTCTCTGCCTCTCTCTCTCCTTCTCTCTGTGTGTGTGACTATCATAAATAAATAAAAATTAAAAAAAAAAAAAAAGGGGGGGACAGAGCAGGCCAGGTAGAGAGGAGGTCTGCAGTCAGGACAAGAGGAGCCCATGAGGAGGCCTTCCCAATGTGGGGCGGGGTGGGGGGCGGGGGGAGGACGAGGCCTGGAGCTGCGCCCACAGCGCCTGTGACATGCTCTGTTTCTGTAGGAAAGAGGCCGAAGCTGTGCTGAACTACGAGCTCTTGCAGACGGAAGCCCAGCAGGCTGCCCGCTATAAAGACTTGGTGCTACAGCCTCAGCAGGAGAAGGAAGAGGTGCTGCAGACATCCCTGCTGCAAGTCCATGAAGTGACAGAACAGCATGATCTGGAGAAGGAGCGGAGAGAGGGCAGGGGGAAGGAGACCCTTCTGCACTATGGAAGTCAGAAACTGAAGCTGCAGGAGCTGGTGGGCAAGGAACAGGTGCGGCTTTGCAAGTCCTCCACCCTAGAGAAGGAAAAGCGGGAGCTCGCCTGTAGGAAGCAAATGGGAAGCCTTGTATGGGAAACAGACATGCTTCAGGCCTCCCTGAGGGACCAGCCAGCGGTGGCAGGTTGTGAGCAGGAGGGTACAGTGGGCCCCATGCCCCTCTGTGCAGGCAGGAGGGAGCAGCTACCAGCCTGGCTGGGACCTGGTGATGGGCAAGGCCGCGGGCAAGCCGGGTGCAGGGATGGACCAGACCAGCACCAGGGCCATGTGGATGGCAGGCAGAGCCCAGCCCTAACCCCTGCCCTGGCCCACAGAGGGCCCTTGGAGAGCCTTGGCCTCAGAGAGGATGGTCATGGTGTGCTCAATGCTGAGGAGGTGGCTTCTGCTCCCCCAGACAGGTGGGCAGAGGTATACCCATGTGAGCTGGACAGGAGAGTAGTCCTGGAGGAGCTAGTGCCTCCTGTGGGTGGCTCAGCTGGTCAGAGCCAGACTGAAACCTGGGAGCTGCTCCGGGGGACAGAGGGAGATGCCTCACCAGCTCAGTCCCCGACATCGGGCAGAGGAGAGACCGAGAGGTGGCCAGCCATTTTTGAGAGAGCTGGGAAGCTGAGTAGGGGGCTTCCCTCCCCTGCAGGGAGCCAAGGGGAGGTCCCAATGTGGGGAGAGAGTCCTGGAGCAGGGGCTGCAGGACCACAGGGGCAAGCCCACGGTGGGCACCTTGATCTCCCAAACCCACCTCACTGGCCCCCAGGCAGCCGGGCAGGACCAGCGTGAGGCCCTGCAGGAGGAAGAGGCCGACTCGGGCCTGCAGAGAGAGAAGGACCACACGAAAACCAAACTTCTGCAGCTGGAAGATGTCGTTTGGACTCTTGAGAAAGAAGCAGAGTCAAGAGAGAACAACAGGTTTGGTTTCTACCCATTCTTTTTTTTTTTTTTTTTTTTTTTTTTTACTACCCATTCTTAGAATGCCAGGCTGCACCCTCTAATCTCTCACATCTGGCTCTCCTGCATGGGCCTCGTCACAGCTGCTGATGAGGGTTATGTAACCCTCATGCCTGTGCCAGGCTCATCAGCCTGACCCTGAACCCGGGCATCCCACAGGTCACCAGGTGCCCAGTGAGTGGGTGAGGGCAGAGCTGGGCCATGCTGGGCAGCTCAGCTGGCCCTGGTGTCCCCGGGTCTCACCCTTAGGAAGTTTGTGCTGGTCTCACAAGGACACAGACTGTGCTTGGAGCCCCCTTCAGTTCTGGGTCTCCTGGGACTTCTTCCTGCTGATTTGCAGCAGGACCCACTACTTTGCCCCCCCGGCACATGGGCTAGGTAGGTACTGCCCTTTTCTGAGCCGAGTAACAGAGGAGGCTACCCAGCCCAGGCACCTCCTGGGGGCTCGGGGTGGGGTGTGAGTGCCTAGTGTGGTTCCAGGTCCCCTGCAGTTGATGTCTTCAGGGGAAGCCGCAGGGTAAGGAGGTGGCCTGGAGTTGTTATTCTGTAGACCAAGTACAGAGAGTGCATCCAGGCCCTCTTCCTTCCCAGGATCCCCTGGGTACTTTGACTGGCACATGTTCTTTCTCAGAAGCCTGGAATTCTAGAAACTAGGCCTTTCCAGATGCTGTAGCATATGGCCTTAGGTGTGTTTCTGCCTCCTCAGGAAATGGAAGGCTGCCCTGGGAGATGTTATGGGTACTTACACACCAGGGGTTATGGTCAGTGCTCTCTGCGGGGTCGTTTGGTCCCACGAACCCCTACCCAGCACATCTGTGTGGGGCCCACTTCCTGTGGAGATGGAAGTTCTGTGAGGTATTGTGTCACTTGTCAAGTAGGTGATGCTGGCTCCCAGCAGACACAGTTCTGTCCTGGAGAGTGATCACAGGTGTGTGGTAAGACCTACATTCCAGCTCAGGCACCAGCTCCTGCTATCTGGGTGATCATGGGCGGGTAGCTTCACTGAGAAAAAAGATTGTATGGGATTGATGTTAAATCAAAAGGAATACATGTCAAGGCATCACCCAGCTTAGGAAAAAACGTTGGCATAGCTAGAAGCCCCTCAGCCCCAGACCTCCTCACCCTCCAGAGCTGCCTGTCCTGAAGGGGCTGTTTATCACCATATAGACATCACTTGAAGTTCCTGCCTCCTCTGTGGTGTCCCTGAACCACACAGCACCTTGTTTGTGGTGGCCTGACATCCATGACGTCCAGAGGGTACAGTGGGCCCAGAGGGATATGGAGCACGAAATGGACATAGAACCTGCACTCACTATCCTGGCTGCTCCCTAGCCAGTCTCTGGACACCCCGTTGGGGACCTGTTCTGTGCATGAGTCTGTGGCAGGCCCCAGACACAGAGGGGCCTTAGGCACAGAAGTAGCCCAGCACCCTGAGTCTGACTCCCTGCCTGTTGACGCTGTGGTCTCAGCGGGGTCTTCGCTCACCTGGCAGTCTCTGTGGGGACGTCTTCTCTGTGGCAGCACAGCTAGGGGTTACAGTAGGTATAGGACAGATGCCTACAGCTCTCAGCCTGTGGGGGAGGTACAATCAGGATTCCCCAGAAATGCCACTGACCAAGAGAGGGGGAAGACAGGATTGAGTTACACTTGAGGGGCCAATAGAGAGTGTGGTAGGTAAAGAGTTCAGGAAGGAGCCCCCAGAGGAGGGGAGACCAAGGAGCTATGTCTCCAGGGGAAGAAGTGTGCAAAGAGAGAGGAACGCCTCCAGATCTCTTGAGAGGCCGGTTCACACAAGATCTGCCACCAGAAGGAGTCTTCTGGGCTCAGCAACATGCAGCTGTCTCCTGAGCCCAATGACATCCCTCACCCCAAGCTGGGCTCCCAGCTCCTGCTCTATAAGGGCAGGCCTGTCCTCAGCACCAGCCAGGGAACCCTTGGTCACCATTCCTTGTGTATTGGCCTTGTGGCACATGGGACCAGAGCCAGCATTGGTGGTATGGTGGTGAGCATAGCTGCTCTCCAGATCCACACTAGCTGTAGCTCAGACTTGCAGGAGGATCCTAAAGGCCATGGTGAAGATTTGTGTCTTTATCAAGGAATAAGCAAAGTGTAGAGTGACACGACCAGATTTGGATTGTGAAAGAGTCTCTGTCACTAGCTTAGAGAACACAAGTGATCTGAACACCCACATGGCCGCATTCATCCACGGTTAGGTTACCTTTCCTATTGCTATTTTGCTCTATACAAAAATCCACACACTTTTAAAATTTTTTCTGAATCTTTGGAGATAATTGCAGGCATTATGACACTTTACTGCTAAATATTGCAGCATGTTATTTTCTAAGAACAAGGACCTTCTCCTGCATGTTCACAGTATTATTATCACACATAGGAAATTTAACTTGAATGCACTATTTTAATTTGCATTCTACATCCAGATTTTCTGAGTTGTTTCAGTATAATCTTCTTTATAGATTACTCATGCACCCTGAATCTAATCAAGAATCATGTTATGCATTTAATATCCTTTGAGTGTATCAGTCTAGTTTTTATTTTTTAAAAAAGATTTTATTTATTTGAGAGGGAGAGCAGAGCAAGGGGTGTACAAGTAGGAGGGGCAGAAGGAGAGGGAGAAGCAGATTCCCCAGAGAGCAGGGAGCAGGACTCGGGGCTCCATTCCAGGGCCCTGAGATCATGACCTGAGCCAAAGATTAACTGGCTGAGCCACCCAGGAGCCCCTGTTATCAGTCTTTTTAAATTAGTTTCTCTGTCAATAGATAGACTTTTCTTGTTATCATGGCAAAGTATACAAAATGTAAAACTGACCATTTTAACCCCATAATTTAGTGGCATTTAACATGCACAACGTGTAACCATCACCACTTTCTACTTCTAAAACTTTCTCTTCACTGCAAGCAGAAATTATGTACCTACTGAATAATAATTATTGCTAGTATTTTGTAAGAATTTTAGCATCAATATTGGTAAAGGATATTGTCTATAGTTTTCCTGTAAGAGTTTGAGAAGGGTTGGTATTTGCTCTTTAAATGTTTGGTAGGGCCCACCTGGGTGATTCACTTGGGTAGCACAGTTGATTGAGCATCCAACTCTCTAGGTTTCAGCTCAGGTCATGATCTCAGGGTTGTGGGATCAAGCCCCATGTTGGGCTCCATGCTCAGTGGGGAGTCTGCTTAAGACTGTTTCTTCCTCTACTCCTGCACAACACCCCCTCCACCGCCAGGCTCACATGAATATGCTTTCTCTCTTTTTCTTTCTCAAATCAATCAATCTTTAAAAAAAAAGTAAAAATAAAATGTTTAGTAGCATTCACCAGGAAAGCCATCTGCTCCTGGGCTTTTCTGTTAGGAGTTGTTTAACTCATTCAATCTCCATACTAGTCACAGGTATGATCAGATTTTTTAGTTCTTCATGAGCCAGTTTTGTTGGGTTGTGTGTTTCTAGGAATTTGGACGTTGTTTTTGAAGAATCCAGACCAGGTGCTTCACAGAATAACCCTCAATGTGGATGTCTTATTTTCCCCTTGATTAGATTATTTCTTGTAGCTCATGCCTTCTTTATAGGACCATTTTCTTTCTTTCTGACGTGTAGTCTTTAGAAGTTCCTTCAGTGAAACTCTCTTTGGAATAAACTCCCTCAGTTTTTATCTGAAAATGTCTCAAAATTTCCTTCAGTTTTAAAAGATACGGTGTTCTTAGGAACAGAAATCTAGATTAAAGAGTGGTTCTCTGCTCTTTGGACATATTCAGTATCTTCAAGAGTCCACTGTTGGGGCGCCTGGGTGACTCAGTCAGGTAAGTGTCTGACTCTTGGTTTTGGCTCAGATCATGATCTCGGGGTCCTGGGATCAAGCACCGTGTCTGGCTCCATGCTCCTCAGGGAGCCTGAGGGTTCTCTCTCCCTCTATCTCTCCTTCCACTTGCCACACATACTCTCCCTGTCTCTCAGATCTTAAAAAAAAAAAAAAAAAAAGATTCCACTATTGACATTGGCTAGTCTACTTTGTCTAGTTGTTGCTCTGTATGTGTATTAGTTTCCTATTGCTGCTGTAACTACCACTAGTACTTAAAACAGCACAATTATGATTTTACAATTTTGGACTTTAGAAGTCTGGAATGATTATGACTGGACTAAAATTAAAATGTTAGCAGGGTTGCCTTCCTTTTTGGTGGCTCTAGAGGAGAATTGCTATTGTTGCCTTCTCCAGCCTCTGTGGGCTGCTTGCATTCCTTGTTTCTGGCACCCTTCCATCTTTAAAGCCAGTGAGGACTGATCAAGGTCCCCCTGACATCACGTCACTCTGACACCCACTCTCCTCCCTCCCTCCCTCTTCCCCACTTAAGGACCCTGTGTTTACATTGGGCCCACCTGGGTGATTCAGGATCACTCATGGTTCATTGCTGTGGAGTGTTCTGTTGTGTGAATATGCCACAGTTTCCTCATTCACTTGTGGATGGGCCTTTGAGTAGTGTTTAGTTTGGGTCATCACAAATCATACTGCTCAGAAAGTTCTTATCCATGTCTTTTGGAGCATTTACATTGGACTGTACCTAAGAATGGAATTGTCAGGTCATAGGGCATAGGTGTGGTTTTCTTTCTACTCATCCTACTTAGAAAAACATCGTACCCAGGGCACCTGGATCCTGGGATCAAGTCCTGCATCAGGCTCCTCTCCCTGCAAGGAGCCTGCTTCTCCCTCTGCCTGTGTCTCTGCCTCTCTCTCTGTGTGTCCTCAAGAATTAAAAAAAAAAAAAAAGATTGTACCCATTGAATTTGTCTTATGAAAAATTCTCAGCCATTATTTTTAAGATGTTGCTTCTCCTCTCACTCTATAATTAGATATGATATTTGATCTTTTCACTCTTCCTCCATTTCTTCTCTTCCATATCTTTTATCTTGTTTTCTCTCTTGTCACATTCTGGGTACTTTTTTTCCTACCTCTGTGTTCCAGGTCAGTAATTCTTCCTTCAGCTCTGTCTAAATCTGTCATTTAACCCATTCAGTGAGGTTTTATTTTGACATTGCCTTTTTATTTTTTTTCCCTTTTCATTTCCAAATATGCTGTTTTCTCGTTTGGTCTGATTATTTTTGATAGTTTCTTGTTGCTTGTTTATTTTTTTATTTTCATCTTTATTTATATAAACATTTTACAATTTTATCCTTAGTTTGTGTCTGATAATTCCAATATCTGAGGTTCCCGTGGGATCTAATTCTGCTGTTTTTCTTCTGCTGCCCCTCAGAGGTGGTTTTTTTCCGTGTATGTTGTGGTGATCTTTGGTTGTGAGCTCATGTTTACATGATGCTAATCTCTGGGAATCTCAGGAGTTGTAGTAGAGGATGCTTTCTGAAGAAAAGGTGGATACTGCTTTTGCCGAGAATTGGGAGCCTACTAATCTGAGACCACTTTAACCTCTTTCTAGGGCACTGGCTTTATATAGGGGTCCACAGTGTGGTTTTCCCACGCTGCTGATGGCAGTGCTGACATAGGCATTGGCCTCGGGGTAACCCTGTCTTTGTGTGGCTTAATGCTCACAGCTGGGCCTTCAGCTTCTAGTTTTTTGTTTTGTTAGGGGGCCCTTAGAGGTTTCCATTACCTTCTATGAGGACAATCTCCCATTGTATAATGAGCCTCATACAGCTCTGGTTGCTTGGTGGGGTGTGACCCCTGTCAACTTATCTAAGGTCCAGGAAGCTGGAAGTGGGAACCCCCTCCCTCTGCCCCAATACACACAACTGCACCGAATCAGTTTGTTTTCTACTGGAGCCAGAGTGGCAGTTTCCAAACACCTCATTTGTTTCACTCCTCTGCTCGAAATCTTTGCTGCTTTAAAAATTCCAATGACTTCTCTTTACTATTCTCTTTGGTTCCTTGTGGGATATAATGAAGTTATATTTATGCTCCTATGAAGAAGACACTTATGCTTGGTATTTCAAGCATATTACATTAAATAGACATAACAAGATCGTGTGGCTTTGAGTTTTTTTAGATTGAAAAAATTAGAAGCTAATGCCAGATAGGGTACTTTAAGGGGGAATAAGTGTCAGTCAGACTAGCATCTATTAATAATAAATTTCTCTGGGGGTACCTGGATGGCTTGGTTAAGCGTCTGCCTTCAGCTCAGGTCATGATTTCAGGGTCCTGGGATTGAGCCCTGCGTCAGGCTCCGTGCTCAGTGGAGAGTGTGTTTCTCCCTCTCCCTCTGCCCCTCCCTCACTCGTGCTTGCTCACTCTCTCTCAAATAAATAAAATCTAAAAAATAAATTTCTCAGCAAGCATGGGTTTTAGGCTGTCTTATTGGTGATCTTTACTGGCAAATTGCTCATCAGTTATATGTCAGTGGAGTTAGATAAGTGGAGAGCTTGCTAAGTTATTGGAAAGCAAAGGTGGCTCCAGGCAACTTGGTACCTGTAGTCACTGTTCATGCTTGCTCTTTCCTATTGAGGGACCCACCACCCATCAGGTGTCTCTCTCCACACTGATGGGGGCATCTCCCCAGTTTTTTCCTCCTCAGTGCTGACCTTAGAGTGTACAACACAGGTGGCTCTCATTCAAGAGGAAAATGTGTTTTGGTCTTCTGATGCCTTGTGTTCTTAGCTCTATGCTAGAGTTCTCTGGGGGGTAAGGGCAAGGGGTGGGGGGATGAGTCTCCTCTGCAGTAACCTGAGGACCCACAGCCAGAATTGTGTGTGATGCCAACCATGAGCGAGCACTCATTTGAGTGAGTGGTTGTAAGATGTGGTAACAGGTTCAGCTGTCAACATATAGCAGACAGAACCGAGGTGCTGACTACATGAATGAGTTGTTGATTGTGTGACTGTTTTAGAAGCTAAAAAAGCTTTATGTTCTGTAGCTTGTGGCTTGGGAGGTAGAAACCATAGTATGTTAGCAGTGCATAAAGAAAAAGGAACAGTGTGCCCTGTGCTACCCAAGGATAATGCAGGATCACCGTGACTTTACCTGCAAGCCCAGACTCACATGAACTGCATATGGTGGCAGTAGTCACTGTTCATGCTTGCTCTTTCCTATTGAGGGACCCACCTCAAGTACAGTGGCTCCCGGAGTCCCCACTGTTACTTTTTTTTCAATTTTTCACACAGAATCGAGTTGGATAGACTTTCTGAAGAAAACTCATGGCTGAAAAATGAGCTGCGAAAGATTCAGCAAGAGCTTGAAGCTGCAGAAAGGACAAAGGATGCACAGAGGTAAGGACCCCGGCTCAGTGATTCCTACCTGAACTCCCAGTCTATAGCACCTTTTGATCTTTGTACAGTGAGCTTCGAAGGTATTGCCGTGGAAAGCAGGGAGTGTTGACAAATCCACTCTGTGTTCCAGAAAATCACAAAGAGGTGAGCCATGCTGACCTCTGACCCACCAGCCCTGACAGGCAGGGGAGAGCTTGGATCCCCTTCCAGACGTAGGCAGCCACCTTCCTTCCAGGGCTCCTAAGTATGACATAGAGCATGTATGTGCTGCAGCAGATCAACACCACGATGAGCTGCTCCAGCTTGGGCTACTTCTCTCTCAAGTCTGAATAAGCACTTTTCTTCCCCTACGGAGCTGCTCCACATCATGCCATGGGGTGGTATTTCTGAAGCAGTAAGGGATGCTTCCGGAGCCTTTCTGGAATCTGCTTCTTTATATCCTGATCATTGGTTCCACTTGGTTTCTAGCCCATGGATGATTTCAGTGGGTTAGGGGAAGGGGTTGGGGAGAGGGGTGGGAGCCTGAGCACTGAGGCAGGAGAGACTGTGTGTGTGGAAGGGGAAGGGCTTTCTGCTTTCACTACCATAGTCTTTTTTTTTTTTTTTAATTTTTATTTATTTATGATAGTCAGAGAGAGAGAGAGAGGCAGAGACATAGGCAGAGGGAGAAGCAGGCTCCATGCACCGGGAGCCCGACGTGGGATTTGATCCCGGGTCTCCAGGATCGCGCCCTGGGCCAAAGGCAGGTGCTAAACCGCTGCACCACCCAGGGATCCCTCACTACCATAGTCTTAGCCAAGAACAGTTGGTTGACCTTTTTTTTTTTTCCAGCTATGAAGTTCAAGATGATTAAAACATGACATCCAGGGCAGGTGGTCAACAAGTGATTGCTATTCCATTACAGCAGTTCTGAAATCTAAAAGGTTTTTTCCCCTCTAGAAACCATTGTTTCCTTAGTTTGCTGGCAGGACCCATTTTATAAGAGACCCCAGCTGTAGCCCCAGACAAGGCTGCTGTATCCTATTTATGCTGCTCGGTGTAAATCATCACATGTTTTGCTAGAAAGATATTGCTGTGTGTAGCTGAGAAATGCCATGGAGGTTCTTACTGTGTGTTCCTCTGGTTCTCAGAGTTGGGGGCCCAACAGGGTAGGAAGCAGCAGTGGAGAACAGTGACAGAGTGGTGGCTCTGGGCTCCCAGGGGCAGGAGTGAGAATCTGTTCTGTGGCTGCAAACCCGAGCCACTACTGTTATGAGGGCAATGATAGGGAAAAAGAAACTGGCTGGTCAGTGATGCTGTAAATTTTGCTTCTTCAACAGGAAGGAAATCGAGGTTTTAAGGAGAGACAAGGAAAAGACCTGCTCTGAAGTAGAAGAACTCAACAAACAGGTCAGGTATTGACACCTGCATGATGCTAACACCGCCCTCCTTTTTTCATTATTTTGAAATAGTGTCAAACTTACAAAAAGGAAGGACAGAACATTTTCCTGAAAGATCTGAGAGTGAGTTGCCAGTCCATCAGCCCCTTCCCTGGCTCAGAGTCAGGACATTAACGTGAATGCAGAAGTGCTGTCTGAGCCCGCACCCCACTGAGCTTTGCTACCTGTCCCCTCACCTTCAGAATCACATCGCCCCTTCAGTCAGTCCTTGGTTTTTAGGACTAGGCAGTTTTGAAGATTACAAGCAGTTATTTTGTAGGAAGGCCCCCAGTTAGCTTTGTTCCCTTTAGATAATGCCTCTTGGGCATGATTTGTCCCATTCCTAGTGATGCTGGCTTGGATTCCTGGTTAGGTGGTGCTGACTAGGCTTCTCCACAATAAGGTTACTTTTCCCTTTGTAACTGGTGAGTATTGTGTGGGTAGATACTTTGGCATTAGGTAAATACCCTGTTTCCTGTTGAACTCTTATCTCCTTGTTTTAGCGTCCTTTGTTTCTTGCTGTAATGGTAGCAGCTGGTAACTAATCTCACCATTCCTTTTATATTTATTGGTATTCTAGTGTAAAGAAGAGCTTTCTCTTCTGTTCACTTATTTATTCATTCCATCATCATGTTACTAACCTAAGTTCCTGTTTTATTCAGTGGGTTAATACATTACCATCAGTATTTATTCTTGTGCTCAAATTGTCCCAGAGTTGGCCAATGAGAGTCCCTTCACAGTGGTTTCTTGGTCCTCTAGATCAGATCCTGATCATTTTTTGAGCACTTCCCTTACTTTCTGGTATCCCAGATATTCCAGGTTCATCTAATACTTTCCCTGCCTCAGTCCTGTAATCAGCTACTTCCCCAAGGAGCCCCTGGTCACCTTTAATATAGAATGGTGTTTAGAGGCCAAGACCTGAGCACCAGGAGTGCCCACTGCTACTGGGGCATCAACTTCCTGGCACAGTCAGTGGATAGAGCTAAGTATATGTTGTTATACATACACACTGACATGCATATGGTTTCATTAATATTTATTTATGTATCTCTCTACTGAAAATCATGAATTCAAACCCCATGTATGCAATTCCCACCTAATATAATAAAGATGATCCTAGTTTTGTAACTCTTCCTCTTCCATGTTTGTAACTCATATCTCCAGCAGTGAGAAGTCTGGTTTCTATCTTCAGGAGATCTACTTACTGTTGATTAATTTCCCTTTACCCTATGCAGAAACACCCTTCTCGCTCTGTTTCAGCACTAACCCCACACTGTTCCTCTCTTTGCCCCCATATACAGATGCTTTTCATACTTAGTCTCATTTACTGGCTTTTGGATGAATTATTAAGAAGAAAACACACAAGCTGGGATGATACATCATTCTTGTTTCTTTTAAATTCTTTTTTTAATTGATATGTTATTGATTGTTGGAGACTCATATAGTTGTAAAAAATATAGAGTAATTCTTTAAATGCTTTGACCAGTTTCCTGCAATGGTAACATTTTTTTTTAAGTTTTTATTTTAACTTTAATTTCACTTAGTTAACACACAGTACTATATTAGTTTCAGGTGCACAGTATAGTGATTGTACTTCATACATTACCCGGTGCTCATCACGACAAGGGAAATCCTTAGTCCCCATTGCCTATTTCCATCCCCCCACCCACCTTCCCTCTGGTAGCCATGGGTTTACTCTCTGTAGTTGAGAGCTTCTAGATTTGCACCTCTCTTTTTTCCCCCAATACTCATTTATTTTTTAAATTCCACATAAGAGTGAAATCATATGGTATTTGTCTTTCTCTGATTGAGTTATTTTGCTTAGCATTATACTTTCTAGCTCCATCCATGTCATTGCAAATGGCAAGATTTCTTTCTTTTTTATGACCAAACAATATTTTATTTATATCTCACATCTTCTTTATCCATTCATCAGTTGATGGACACTTGAACGGTTTCCATAATGTAGCTATTGTAGATAATGCCGCTATAAACATTGGGGTGTATGTATGCCTTTGGATTAGTATTTTTGTATTCTGTGGGTAAATACCTAGTAGGGTGACTACTGGATCATAGAGTAGTTCTATTTTTAACTTTTTAAAGAACCTCCAAAAAATTTTGGAAGAATGTGCATCCTCACCAACAGTGCATGAGGAGGACCCCTTTCTCCATATCATCACCACACTTGTTGTTCCTTGTGTTTTGATTTTAGCTATTCTGACAGGTGTGAGGTGGTATCTCATAGTTTTGATTTGTATTTCCCTGATGATGAGTGTTTTTTTTTCATGTGTCAGCCACCTAGATGTCTTCTTTAGAAAAATGTCTATTCATGTGGTCTGCCATTTTTAAATTGGAATATCTGGTTTTTTGAGTGTTGAGTTTTATAAGTTCTTTATATTTTGAATACTAACCTTTTATCTGATATGTGATTTGCAGATATCTTCTCCCATTCCATAGGCTGCATTTTAGTTTTGTTGACCGTTTCCTTCACTCTGCAGAAGCTGTTTATTTGGATGTAATCCCAGTAGTTTATTTTTGCATATATTTCCATGCCTCAGGAGACCTATCTAGAAAGAAGTTACTATAGCCAATGTCAGAAACATTACTGCTTGTGCTCTCCTCTAGGACTTTTGTGGCTTCAGGTCTCACATTTAGGTCTTAATCCATTTTGAGTAAAATTTTGTGTATGGTGAAAGAAAGTGGTCCAGTTTCATTCTTTTGCATGTAGCTGTCCAGTTTTCCCAATGCCGTTTGTTAAAGAGACTTTTTCCCATTGGATATTCTTTCCTGCTTTGTGGGAAATTAATTGACCATATAGTTGTGGGTTTATTTCTGGGTTTTCTATTCTGTCCCATTGATCTACGTGTCTATTTTTGTACCAATACTATAGTGTTTTGATTACTACAGCTTTGTAATATAACTTGGAGTCTTGAATTGTGATATTTCCAGCTTTTTTTTTAAGATTTTATTTATTTATTCATAGAGACACACAGAGAGAGAGGCAGAGGCACAGGCAGAGGGAGAAGCAGGCTCCATGCAGGAAGCATGACGCAGGACTCTATCCTTGGTCTCCAGGATCACGCCCTGGGCTGAAGGTGGCGCCAAACTGCTGAGCCACCGGGTCGCCTTATTTCCAGCTATTCTTTTTCAAAGTTACTTTGGCTATTCAAGGTCTTTTGTGATTCCATACAAATTTTAGGGTTGGTATTTTCTTATTAAAAAATGCTGTTGGTATTTTGATAGGGATCGACAGATTGCTTTGGCAATATAGACATTTTTAACAATATTTGTTCTTCCGATCCATGACCATGGAATGTCTCCATTTCTTTGTCATCTTCAGTTTTTTTTCATCAGTGTTTTATAGTTTTCAGATACAGGTCTTTTACTTCTTTGGTTGGGTTTATTCCTAGGGGTCTTATTTTTTTTTTTTTTTTGGTGTAATTATGAATGGGATGATTCCTTAATGTCTCTCTCTGCTGCTTCATTATTAATGTATAGAAATGCAACAGATTTCTGAATGTTGGTTTTGTATCCTTCAACTTTCCTGAATTCATTTATCAGTTCTAGCAGTTTTTGGTAGAATCTTTTAGGGTTTCCATATATAGTATCATGTTATCTACAAATAATGAAAGTTTTACCTCTTCCTTGCCAATTAAGATATCTTTCATTTCTTTTTCTTGACTTTTTTAAAAAAGATTTTATTTATTCATTTATTTATTTGAGAGAGAGAGAGTGCGAGAGAGTGAGTGAGCATGCACAGAAGGGAGAACCAGATTCCCTGCTGAGCAGGAAGCCTGATGTGGGCCTCCATCTCAGGACCCTGGGCTTGTGATCTGAGCCAAAGGCGGATGCTTAACCGATTGAGCCACTCAGGTGCCCTTTCTTGTCTGATTTCTATGGCTAGGAATTCTAGTGCTATGTTGAATGACACTGGTAAGAGTGGACATCCCTGTCTTGGTCCTGACCTTAGGGAAAAAGCTCTCAGTTTTCCTCATTGAGGATGATGCTAGCTGTGGGTTTTTCATCTATGGCCTTTATTATGTTGGGGTATGTTCCCTGTAAACCTACTTTGTTGAGGGTTTTTAATCATGAATGGGTGTTGCAATTTGTCAAATGCTTTTTCTGTATCTATTAAAATGATCATGTGGGGGATGCCTGGGTGGCTCAGCTGTTCAGTGCCTGCCTTCAGCTCAGGGCATGATCCTGGAGTCCCAGGATTGAGTCCCACATCGGGCTCCCTACATGGAACCTGCTTCTCCCTCTGCCTATGTCTCTGCGTCTCTCTCTTTCTCTCTCTCTCTCTCATGAATAAATAAATAAAATCTTTTAAAAAATTAAAATAAAATGATCATGTGTTCTTACCCTTTCTTATATTAATGCAATGTGTTACGTAGATTGGTTTGCAAATTTTGAACCACCTTGCAACCCAGAAATAAATCCCACTTGATTGTGGTGAATGATTTTTTAATGTATTATTGAGTTCAGTTTGCTAGTATTTTGTTAAGGATTTTTGCATTTGTGTTCATCAGAGAAACAGGCCTATAGTTCTCTTTTTTGGTGGCGTCTTTATCTGGTTTTGGTATCAAGGTAATACTGGCCTCATAGAATGAATTTAGAAATTTTCCTTCCTTTTTTACTTTCTGGAATAGTTTGAGGAGAATGGGTATTAACTCTTCTTCAAATGTTTGGTAGAATTTACCTGTGAAGCCATCTGGTTCTGGACTTTTGTTTGTTGGGAGATTTTTGATTACTAACTCAGTTTCTTTGCTGGTTATCAGTCTGTTCAAATTTTCTGTTGCTTCCTGTTTCAGTTTTGGTAGTTTATATGTTTCTAGGAATTTATCCATTTCTTCTGGGCTGTCCAATTTGTTAGCATAGAGTTTTTCATAACATTCTTTCATAATTGTATTGTCATCTCTCCTCTCATTTGTGATTTTATGTATTTGGGTCCTTTCTCTTTTCTTTTTGATTAGTCTAGCCAGGAGCTTATCAAATTTATTAATTTTTCAAAGAACCAGCTCCTGGTTTCACTGATCTGTTCTACTGGTTTTTTGTTTGTTTAGTTTCTACATAATTTATTTTTGTTCTAATCTTGATTATTTCCTTCCTTCTATTGGTTTTAGGTTTTGTTTGTTCTTTTTCTAGTTCTTTTAGCTATAAGGTTAGATTTTGTATTTGAGGTTTTCTTGTTTCTTGAGGTGGGCCTGTATTGCCATAATTTTCCTTCTTTACTGTATCCCAAAGACTTTGGATTCTCTACTGGTAACACTTCATAAAACTGCAGTGTAATATCTGTATTAGTTCACTAGAGCTGACATAACAAAATACCACAATCTGAGTGGCCTACACAACAGAAATTTATTTTCTTACAGTTCTTGGGGTTAGAGGTATAAGGTCAAGGGTTGGCAGGTTAATTTCTTGAGCCTGTCTTTAGATGGCCATCTTCCTGTGTCCTCACATGGCCTTCCCTCTTACACATCTGTGTTTTTTTTATTTTTACAAGTCTGTGTTCTAATCTCTTCTTAATTGGACACTATCATGTTAGATTAGAGCCCACTCATAGGACGTCATTTTCTATTAATCACCTATTTAAAGACCCTGTGTCTAAATAAAGTCATATTCTGAGATACTGGGAGTGCGAACTTCAATATATGATTTGTGGGTGGACAGGAATCAGCCTATAACACATATCATAACCAAGCTATTGATGTTGACACAACATTATGTTGAGTGTCCTTCAGAATGGCCACTGTGTTTGTCTCCTCAGTGCCGTAACAAAACGTGGTTGGCTGGGGGACTTAACAGGAATGCATTGTGTTGCAGTTCTGGAGGCCAGAGGCCAGGACTAGGTGCTGGCTGGCTCTCCCATCTTCCTGACTCGCAGACAGCTCCCTGCTTGCTGCGTCCTCACCTGACCCTTCCCCCGGGGCCACACAGAGGGAGAGATGGTGCTCTGCTTCTCAGAAGGTTACAGTCCTGTCAGGTTAGGACCCTCCCCAGGGAAGCTCACTGAACCCTCATTAGCTCCTGAAAGCCTCATCTCCAAACACAGCCCTACTGGAGGCTTAGGGCTTCAGCAAAGGAATTTGGAGGGGTCACAGTTCAGTCCAGAGCAATTCCTTAGTCCCACCTGCTAGAGGCCTGAGGGGATTTTCTCTGATGTTAAGGGCAAGCACCTGGTGTGTCTCAGGAACGTTGGGGGCTCCCCTGAGACCATCACTTGCTAACCCATCAGCCGGCCAGCCGGGTACAGCCCTGGCCTTCATCCTTAGGGGGCACGCCCCACCCTCCTCACCCCCCCACCCTCCTCACCCCCCCACCCCAGTTCAGGCTCTGGCCCCTGCTCCCAGTGAGCTTTGAACCAGTTTCCAGGGTGTGGGTTTGCCCTGTGACAGCAGTTCTCTGATGGATTCTAGAGAGAGGCTAACTTCAGCTTTACCTGGCCTTTTTCTTAATGGGGAGACCAGAGGCCAGAACTAGTATTATGTTTCTGACTCGGGTTCTGTATGCTCACCGTTAGGATGCAGAGATACAGTGGGTGTTCGTCTCTCCTGTCCTGCCACCTTACCAAATGCAGGCCCCGTTCTCGGGGTGGGCCGTGTTGGGGGCACCTGCCATGTCTGGCTTCTCAGCCCCGCGCTGGCCCCAAGGGGAGTACCGCGGCTCTTCTCTCCCGGTGCCGCCTCTGTCACACAGGCCCCAGAGGGATTCTGCTGCGGGGACCATCTGGCCTGGCTCTGGGTGTCTGCCTCTGTGGAGAGTGCATGCTGGTCTTGCTTGGACCTTCTCCCTCATGAGGGTCCTTCCTGGGCTGATTGAAGATGAAAAGTTCAGACTGCGTTTGCCTGCAGACCAACTTCCTGTGAAACGACCCATCAGGGGCTTTCCTGGGTCATCCCTTTTCCTTTTGGGCTGATTTCTAGGACACACTTGTAAGGCATTCTAGGTATCCATTTGTTTTCTTTCTCTCCGCTTTTTAATATAAAAAGCTTTACACACATAGAAAAGTTGACATAACCCACACTCGTCAGCCATCATACTACAACCTTAGTTAGATGGTTGGTATTAATACTGTACGTACTTTGGTTAGTTTATGCCTGTCTTTGTAGCTCCCTGTACTGTGTGTCTGTGTGTGTTTTCAAGCCCATTTGAAAGTAAGTGACAGATAAGTGAGACTGTGCTTCTAAATAGTTCACCAGCATCTTCTACCTAACCACAGTGCTACCGTAACACCTAAGAAACTTAATTATCTGACACTATCCAGTATTCCAACCATATTTACATCCCTCTATTCAGAAATGTCTTATATGGTAAATTTTTTGGAACTACGATACAGTTGAGGGTGGCTCATTGAGCTATCGATGCTCTTCTGGTGACAGGAAACAGCCACTCTGTTGCCCTCACAGAACCTCACAGGTCAGGGGTTCAGATAGGGTATGGGGACAGGTGGCCCGCCTCTGCTCCATGTCACTGGGGCTGGGAAGATTGGCAGCTGGTGACCCAGAGGCTGGGGCTGAGGTCCTCTGGGGGCTTCTCCCCTTGGGACTTAGCTCCTGGACGGAGTGTCCCAAGGGGGCACAGGAGGACCACATGGCAGGCACAAGGCTTCTGCTCTCAGAATCCATTCTGTGCCACCCTTGCTCGGATCCCGCGAGGACAGGCAGAGACATCGGCTCCTCCGGGTGAGTGAGTGCCCAGGAAGGCGATATGGGATGAGAGATCCATCAAGGCCATCTTTGGAAGATATGGCCTACCTGCCTCCATGTGTCTCCAGTCTTTACAACCTGGAAGCCCTGATCCACCCCACAAGGCTGTGTCTTTGGAGAGACCTGGCCATCCCACATTCTGGATCTGTCCAACTGTTTCTGGATACTGTTGTTCAGTCTGCTCTTCTTTTCCTTATGCTGCTTATCAGCTGGACCCTGGGCCTTGAGGCCTGCTCAGATTCACAGGTGGCCCGGTAGCACAGACATCCATTTGTTTTAACATGTGACCAGATGACTGCTAGCATCTCATTTTGTCTTCTGCACTAAAACCCAGATGAGTACAAGTTAGAATTAAGAAGGTGATGGACACAGACACGGAGAGACAGAGGGCACTCCACACCCTCGGTGGGATACCTAAGGGGCATACGGTGGCGCCTGAGCCGAAGCACAGGGAATAGCAGTCCGGCCCCAGATGAGGAACTGCTGGTGGGGGGAGGTGGGGTGGGGCTGTGTCTGTCAAGATGTTCAGTGTCCTACGAGACGAAGCCTGCGGAAGCATCCCAGGTTTAAGGAGGCTAAGAGCCTGCCAGATTGAGGCACTGCCTGAGGGGCAGAAGGGGTGCTCCAGGGGTCATGCCTGGGCTGGTTGACAAAACTGGGATGCGGGTGGCATGGTGTCCTGAAGCCAGACCTACATGACAGTCATGTGAGAACACTCACCTCCTTAGGAAACACATAGTGCAGGGCCATGGCTCAGAAAAGCGCCTTGTGTCTGTGTGTGTGTACACACGTGCATGCACATGCACCTGCTGAGTGCATCCCCACAAAGCATGCGGGGAACCGCTGCAGCTGGGGCACCTGGGTGCGGGTGCACAGGTGTTCTCTGTAACAGCCCTGCACCTGGTGTATAAGTCTAAAATTCTTTCCAAACAAAGACGAAATATTAAGATACACAAGAAAATGGACTGAAGGGAAGTTCCATTTCTGGCTCTGAATAACATCAAGGAGAACAAGGTGAACATGTATCAAAACTGAGAATCCACAATAAAGTGTAATAAACACAAGAGAGTTCCATCCCAGACTCGATGGCTGTGAACTTATGATGTGTTGAAAACACCTCTTTACCCTCATTGCTGGGATTTTAAGGACAGGACGAGGGGACAATCTGTTCACGGAGAGAGAAGGAACAATGATCATGAGAAAAACATGTAGACTCACTAAGCACAGATAATCCACATTGAAACACTTTCAGGGTTACATCATCTGCTTCTCAAATCCTCAAAAACATGATAATGAAATGGTGGTTAGCACAGTGCGGGGACAGTGGCGCGTGTGTGCGGTGCTGGTGGCACTGAAAACCAGTTCGGAGGAGGCCAGGCCACAAACACTGAATGTCCCTGGCATTTTCCCGTGAGAGCCTGGGGGGGCCCGTTGGCTTGTCCACCCAGTGGGCATGCCCTGTGTGTCCACCATCTGCCCGCCAGCGCACTCAGAGAAAGCGGAATACACACCTTAATCACCTGCCCGTGCCCCTGGCCGGAAGCTATGTTTATGTGTGTAAGGACAAAGATCATAGAAGACTTTGAGAAGCTTCATACACTTCAATTAGGTTTTTTCCTTTAAAAGTTTAAAATAAGGGGATCCCTGGGTGGCGCAGCGGTTTGGCGCCGCCTTTGGCCCAGGGCGCGGTCCTGGAGACCCGGGATCGAATCCCACGTCGGGCTCCCAGTGCATGGAGCCTGCTTCTCCCTCTGCCTATGTCTCTGCTTCTCTCTATCTCTCGCTGACTATCATAAACAAATTAAAAAAATAAATAAATAAAATCTTTAAAAAAAAAAGTTTAAAATAATTGGAAATAACCATGAAAGAAATGAGAAAAATATGAAAGGTCTTCAGAGCAGTGGTTTGTATGTTCATGATGTAACCACCTCTCACGGTCCAGATGGGTCTCATTTCCTTGAGCCAGTGGAGCAAAGTTTCCCATCCTTGGCTGTGGCCATCTAGGGCCAGGTCTGTCCCGTGTTGGAGGATGCTGGGCTCCCCCACCACTAGAAGCCAGGAACCGTGCTCTTCCCCATGGTGAGAACTGGCGCTGCACTGGCTCCACACATAGCCAGATGTTCCTCTAGGAACAAAATTGGCCCTGGTGGGGAGCCACTGGAATGATCTGAATTGAGCTTCCAGTTTATTTTTTTTATTTTTTTTTTTATTTTTATTTATTTATGATAGTCACACACACAGAGAGAGAGAGAGAGAGAGAGAGAGGCAGAGACATAGGCAGAGGGAGAAGCAGGCTCCATGCACCGGAAGCCCGACGTGGGATTCGATCCCGGGTCTCCAGGATCGCGCCCTGGGCCAAAGGCAGGCGCCAAACCGCTGCGCCACCCAGGGATCCCTTTTTTTTTTTTTTTTTTTTTAATTTTGGCTTCCAGTTTAAAAAAATAACTTTGTCACCTGTATTTTAACCCATTTTGCTCCAGAGTCAGAAATGCAAGGATGAAGTATCCCAGCTCAGTCACAAGGTCCTTCAGTTAGGAGAGGAGGCTTCTATCCACCAGGCCCAGGATGAGAAGAACCGTGTCACCATTCAGCTGTTGACACACAGACTGGAGGAGGCTGGGCAGCAGGAGGAGCTACAGGTGAGTCGTCTGAAACATCAGGAGCAGCCTTAAAATGTTTGGAGCTAGACTCATCCTGCAGATAAAGAGGGAGATTTAACAAGTATGCACCCTGGAAAATTAGTAGACCAGCTTTTGCAAATCCTCACTATCTAGAGAAACTAGCAGGAAGGAGTTAAGCCCTGATGTGAGGAGAATAGACTGATAGACCTCTCTGGAAGACATTTGGGCAAAATATATATCAAGGGCCTTAAGAATGTCAGTGTACTCTGACTTCATAATTCTGTGTATGAGAATTTTATCTGAGCATCACGGAAGGGCTTTTAGCTGGAGTATTTTCATTGCTATGATATTCAGAATAGCAAAACAATTGGAATCAGCTTGAATCATCAAGAATACTGAATGAGTCAATAAGTTATGGTGCAGTCACTAAAATCATATTTTCAGATAATAATGTCATGGGGAAATGCTTGAGATATAATGAGGAAGACACACTATATGACATTAAGGCAGTCTTACTGTTAGAAATGCATGTGTGGAGAAGGGGCTGAGGTCACAGCACAATGTCAGGTGTAGTCCTCAGGCTGCTGGCATGATGGGTAATTTACATGTTGTAATTTTTGCCTTTCTGCACATTTCTGAAGTTTCTACGTGAAACATGTATGAGATTAAACATGCTGAGGAGATTTCTTATATTTGTGAAATTGATTTTTTAAAAACAGAGGGAGCAAATCCAAAAACTTGAGCTGGAACTTGAACACATGAATCAGGAATGTCAGAGCCTGAGACTGTCACAGTCACAGCTGAGAGAGACCCTTGAAGAAAGTCAAGACCAGGTGGGTGTGCATGATGGCCGGTGGCTTGGTCTCAGCCAGGAAGAAATTCAACGCTGTTGAGCACTGACAGCACATTGCCAGGACTGGTCTGGCCCAGAGAGGTTATTGGGCTGGCCTGAGGTTGCACAGCTGGGCACGGAAGTCGAGCGTCATACTGGGTTGGTCAAGCTATCCAGAGGCAGAGCAGTGCTCTTGGGTGTGCCACCTGTAGAACAGAAGAGCAACGGAGAGCAGCAGGTGGCCTCTGAGGAGAGGGCCATGGCAGATCCAAGGACCCAGGGTGCGGTGGTCCCATGGTGAAGCAGGCGTGGTGCCCGTTACTCTCACATGGGCCGCTGTGTGCACAGAAGCCCTGAACTTGCACACACATGTGGCTGTGGAGCTCTTGCCTTCTGCCGGCTCCCCTTTCCCAGCATGTATGCACCCAGTGGGCCAGGTTCTCAGGGCTCACGGAGGAGGAGGTAGAGGGCTTGTAGTCTGACATGAGTGGGGTGGGCCATTCAAGGACCTTGGGGTGCCCTGAGAGCATGAGGTGCAGGGACACAGGACAGGGGTGCTGGTCCTTCCTGGGGAAGCAGGAGGTGAGAATGGCAGGTGCTTGACAGCGGGAGGTGCCCTCAGGGCCCAGTGTGGATTCAGATGGGGGGCTCGGGGCTGGCGGCTACAGAAAGGGAAGGGGGGGCGTGGGAGAAGTCTCCAAGCCTGTGTGAAAATACTCCAGTCCCCTAGCCTGAGGCCCAGGACCATCCTTCCTTGAGCGTGGCACCTGTCTACCTCCCCCATCTGAGCCTCTTCACAGGCTCCCCAACTGGCCCCCCATGCCCCGAGCCTTATGAGGTGCTTCTGGGGGCTCGGATGGGCTCAGCCTTCCCGCTGCAAATAAGCATTCTCCCAGGGATGCTTGAGCATCTGGAGTGCCCCTCCTCTGTTTTTAAGTCTGGAAGGAACCTTGAGAAATTGCCTGGACCAGTTTGAGCTCTCTGAGGCTAGGAGGCAGCCACTGTCAACGGTGGGAGACCCCAAGTCAGGAGTCCTTTGTGACTTAGAAGAGGACCTCCCCCCACCGCACTGATGAAAGTTCACCTGGGGAAGTAAAAAGAGCCTACAGGGAACTTAAGGAGCCTCTGGACAGGCCGTGGTAAGGGGTTGCAGAACAACGTGGGGCAGCCAGGGCTGTCCTGCATCCCTGGGGTGGTTTTGAGGAGAAGGGTCCAGAGACAGAGCAGGTTAGACAGCTATCAGCAGGGGAGTGAGTTGGAGAAGATACTGGCTCAGGGGAGGGTGTGGGGAGCAGGGTGCTGTGCATTTCACACACCCCTGGGGGTCCCCATGTTGGTTCTGAGCTGCAGCGTATCATCAAGCCACCCCCAAACTGGGCAGCTCGTAGCACTGCTTATCCTTCTCCTTCAGGGCTGTGGGCTCACTGGCTGTCTTCACCTGGTGGCTCGGGTTGCTGTTGCAGTCCAGGGGGGTTGGGGCGGTTGTCACCTGAAGGCACAGCTGGGTCAGGTCGCAGAGCCTGTCCTTCATGTTGGCCGGTGCATGAGGGCCCAGTGGTGCTGTCAGCAGGAGCCTCACGGTGGCAGGGGGCACTCGGAGCACAGCACTAAAGCTCTGACAGGACAGGCCACCAGATGTCCCTAGAGGAACAGCTGCCAGGCTCACAGCATTACAGAGCATCACCCACCCACCCCCGCCCCGCCCCGTTTTCTTTCGGTCCAGCTTGGATTCTGGGGGAGAGCAAAGAGCCTCTCTATGGGGAGAGGACATGGTCCTCACCCGTCCACGGCAGGGGGGGGGCTCAGAGCCCTCACCTGTCCACTGGGGGGGGTGGGGAGCACAGCCCTCACCTGTCCACGGGGGAGGTGAGGGTCTCAGCTTTACTAATAACAAAACACCTGTTTCACGTCCATGCCTCTGAAGAGTCTTCAGTGTCTGTGGATGAAGACTGGGCGTCTCTGAGAGTGTGTCCTGGTCGTCTGACCTTATAGGTCATCAACATGGCACTTTCCCAGAAGAGCCTGGGAGTGGTTCTGGAGACTGTGTGCGGTGTGCCGCTCTGGGATGACCCCTGTCCTCGGAATAGCCACACAGTACGGTGATGACATGGTCCCTGAGACGGCCCCTTGGGGACATGGGGACACAGTGAGCTGAGGCCTGTGAGCTTGCTCTTGCCCCTGAGTGGCCAGAGCTGGTACCCTCCCCATCCCTCTGACCCTTGCCTTGGGTGTGACTCTTGACAGAGTTAAGACTGCCATCTGTGGGGCCACAGGGGTGTGTGAGGGCTGACATGGCCAGGGAGCGTGCCAAGGAAGTCCTGTGTGTTCTAGGGGAAGCCTCCAGAACCAAAGAGATTTAAGTGGTGTTCCGTAGAAGGACTGGCTGAATTGTGTACGGTTCAGTAAAAATGGTCCCACATGGCACCACTGCAGGGAAGCCTTCTGCCCCGTGGCTGGAGGGCTGGGTGCTGGGGTCCCTCCGGCCTCCACCGCGTCCTGGTTGCCCCCTGTGGCCCTGGCCCTGTCTCAGGAGTGTGAGCTCTCTGCCCCAGGGACAGTCACCATGCATGACTGCGTGAGTGGCAGTGGTTAAATGGACCCAGCCAGCAGAGCGCCATCCTCCTGGGCCGTGGAGGCAGAGCATCACCTCTCAGGGTGCCTGTGCAGAGGCACTGGGCCAGCGGGGCAGGGACCTGTGCGTGCTCTCCGGCTGTTAGCTGCGGTGAGCGTAGAGTGTCACCTGCCTGCTGTGTCGCCACGGCGGCATGATCTTGGGCTTCTCCCCGGCGCAGCTGCACGCAGCCCACCTGAGGCCAAGGTGGCGTGGTGTCCGCACCCCGGGAGGCTGCGCAGTTGCAGGAGCAGGTGCAGCAGCTGGGGCCTCGGGACCGTGTGGCTGGCCCGCAGCGGCTGCTGCAAGAGGAGTGGCAGGTAGCTCCGTGGCTCCATAAGGAGTGTGTCCTGCAGGAGGAGAGGGGGAGGCGGATGGGTGGGGACCAGGCCCTGAGGCCCTTCTCCCGGGCATGGGGTGATGAGGTAGGGCATCTGGCCACTCTGCCAGGAGCTGCCTCCCAGCTCCCAGAGGTCGGGTCGTACAGCTACCAGGGGTTCCCGATTCCAGTCTAAACAGTGTGGGACGGATGAGGGAGGAGCGGCAAGCCCTTTGGGGAGGGTGTCACCCACCCACCTGGACAACGATGAGCCAGTTGACCCGAAGGGCGTCTCCAGCAGGGGCTGCGCGTGCCTGTGGAGGCCACGTGGCTAATGGTTAGGGACCACACGCTCCCTCTGCTGACAGTGCCAGAGATGTGATGATGTAGAGGCCTAGATTAAAGCTGTGGGCGAGGTCCTATGTCGCCCTGGGGGAGTGCAGGCCCCATCTGCCAATTCTCCCGATTTCAAAGGAAAGCCAGAAACTAAGTTTTTACGTGAACACTTCCAGTTTACAAATGATGCATCTAATTTAAAGAGAATCTTAAACCATTTTGCAGAATGGAAAAAAACCTACCCACAGGCACACACGAGGACTGCAGAAGTTGTTTATTGGGTGCACACAGGTTTGGGGTATGGAGATACAGAAATGAACACATTTGGCAGAAGCCGGTGCCCTCCTGAGCCTACATTCCAGTGGTGGTAGGAAGACAAATGAAAACGAGTCATGAGGATAGCCTGTCAGATGGTGGTGAGGACGCCTCACAGTTTTTAATGGTGGGCCAGAGAAGGCCTCACCAATGTGTTCCTTGAGCCAAGACCTGAGGAGTTGAGGGAGTGAGCCATCCACTTACCTGGGGAGAGTGCTTGAGAGGTGGAAGGAGCAGCATGTGCAAAGGCCCTGAGATGGGTTTGTACTTGGCATGTTTAAGGATAGCGAGGATGAGGGGGAGGCAGGAGGAGGTGGTGGGACAAGAGGCCACTGAAGAGTCACACACACCAGGCCCTGCTCTAGGCATCTAGAGACCTAGAAACAGTCACTGCCTTAAAGGGGAGCAGGACCGTGCGGCTCAGGTCAGGGACCACAGTTGGGATCCAGGCCTCACCACCTCCCAGCTGAGCAAGCCTGACCAGCTCCTCAGCCGCTCTCTGCTTCAGTTTCCTCATCTGTAAATGGTGGGTGCCAGTGGTCCCCACCTCGGAGCATTCGTGTGAGGCATCAGCGAGTTAGCACATCTGAAGTGCTTGAATAGCCTGGCCTGGCATGCGTGCACTGTACGTCGGGGTGTCAGACTGAGAAAGTGCCCCCTGAAATGTCACAGTGCAGTTCCTGAGGAAGCATCAGGCAGGAGGGTACAGAGGTCAGAGCCTGAGGTTGGGGCTGGGGGCCCTCCATGGGGAAGAAATGGAGCCAGCCTTGAAAGGCAGGTAAGATTCGATGGTTGTGAAGCACACATTCTCTGGAAGAATAATCTTCCAGCATTGTGCAAAAATGTTAGGAGATAAGACCAGCCATGATAGAATATTGACAAAACGGGGAAATTTAACCAGAAATCCTTTAGAAGTATGCAGGAACACATTTGGGGAAACACACTTTGGAGCCATTGATTAAGTTCCCAGAAAAGCAGGGGTGCCTGGGTGACCCAGTGGGTTGAGCATTGGCCTGCGGCTCAGGTCACGATTGCAGGGTCCTGGGATCAAGCTCCCTGTCCCTGTCACTCCCTCCCCGCGCTTTCTTGCTGTTTCTCTCTCAAATAAATAAATTCAAATTAGAAAGAAATTGCCAGGAAAGCAGTCTGCTGATTCCCCTTGAACTACAGAGTACGGTCAGCCCTGTGGCTTGTGGCAGGACATTCTTTGTTTCTCTTTCCAAATGAAGGGTTATCCCCAGTCCCTCCCAGATTTGTACATTTTAGGTAATTTCCATTCTGAAGTAAGCAAGCCTGAGATGATTCTTTCTGGAATGTAAACTGTTGATCTGTAACCTCTTTTGGCAGGAGGAACGTGAAAAGGAGCTTAAAGACACCAAAGAGCACCTAGAAGAGGTGGGAATAGTTCTGAAGAATGTGGAAATGCTCCTACAAGAAAAAGTGGCCCAGCTGAAAGAGCAGGTCAGTGGTAGACATCTGTCACTGCCACGTGCACTCGACTTTTTCCTTTTGTGGTTGTTCAAGGAGCTCTTCTGGGGCGAGATTGTCCTCACAGAACACAGGGAACACTGACTACAACCTGCAGCTCCATCTAAACTCTGAGAATCTGAAAATACAGATTTTTTTTTTTTTAGAAAATTAACAGTTAAAAGCAACAGAAAAATTGATTTTGTTAAATACACACCCTATGCTATATTTGCACATTGTGTTTATTTTGTTTTGGGGATTCTTTAGGGTACATTTAAGAGGCCTTCACACAGTCTCCTGTCATTCATTCAGTCACTGGGCAGATACTGGCCGAGCGCCTGTTATATATCACAGCATTTATTGTCCCAGGAAGATTGACATTCTGGAGATGGAGACAGACCGTAGCAAGATGAAGGACCTCAGGTGGTGAGAAATGCTCACCCTAAAGGAGAGGAGATAGATGGTGGTGGATGGGAAGTGGTGGGGGTGGTCAGGGACCGCCCTCTTCAGATGAGGTGGGAGCAGACACCAGGAACAGCCATGGAGGGTCTGGCTGAGGCCAGGTTCGCTTTTTGGGAGGGATGAGTGCTGCTTGGGTGTGTCTGTCGCATCCCGTGTGGGGCTGAACGCCTCAGCACCTCCAGTTGATGGGACGGCCATAAAAAGGCACTGTGTCTCCATGTGTATTGGGGGACATGCCGGAAGCTCAGAGAAGGGCATCCCGGCAGAGGAGTGGTGCAGGCACATGTCCTCGGGTGGGGCCCCAAGTGCAGTACTCAGGCAGGGGCTGCGGAGTTGCAACTCCTGTGAACTGGCTGGCAGACAGACTCCTTCCAGGTCAGGAGTTTGCTTTTATTTTTTCATTTCATTTCATTTCATTTCATTTCATTTCATTTCATTTCATTTTTCATTTCATTTCATTTCATTTCTATTTTATTTTTTATTTTATTTTATTTTTTATTTTATTTATTTTATTTTATTTTATTTATTATTTTATTTTATTTTATTTTATTTTATTTTATTTTATTATTTTTTTGCTTTTATTTTAGTTGCAGTTAGAAGTAGTCCTTTAAGCAAGAGCATGATATGTATGATCTGTGTTCTTAAATGAACCACTCTAGGGGACAAAGGGCACATGTAGGCTGCTATAGGGAGCAGAGACCAAACAAGGAGGCCTTAGCTGTTGTGCTCCAAAAAGATTACAATCTCCTTGGGCTGCAAAAAACCAGCAGCTGAGCAGCCAGCGCGATGGTGCCGGGAGGGGAGGAAGGCTGCAGACAAGCAGGAGCACACAAGAGGCTCAGCTGAACACCAGCTGCTGAACACCAGCTGCTCCAGCAGCATTCTCCTCAGACCTGGAAGGAATCAAGTGTGCAAATCTGTAGAAATATGTTTATTACAGTAATCAAGTGTGTTAGAGGGCTCCTGAGCTGAGCTCAAATAGCATGAAACACCTGTGACCCTCTTGTTCTCAGTGGGAGTCCCCTCCCACTCACTGACCATCTTCCTGGCTTTGCAGCTCCCTCCCCACCGTCCACTGACTTCTCTGGTGGCCCTGGCCCGGTGTCCCAGACTCTCAGTGCCCCCAGATTTGTACATTTTAGCTGACCCTGACCCTGACCCTACAGTCATTCTCTGGCCGGCCCCTCGCTGTGCTTCCTCTTGCCTGCACAGCCTCCATCCTGCTTGGTCCTTTGGCTCCTGCACACCTGGCCCTGTGCGGTCCAGGCCCATCCACAGCCCTACGCCAGGCCCAGTGCTCCCAGAGCTAGCCGGCGTCATAGTGGAGGGAGCCAGCCACCTGTGCCTGTGTGTGTGCCCCCGGGCCCAGGCCCTCCCCTCAGGGGCCCTCACTGCCCCCTGAACCTCAAGCTTAAGGGGCCTGGCCCTGCCTCTGCCCCCTTACAGAAGTACCCGGAACGGCTTGTCTGCACACCCTCACCGCCTTCCCATACGCCCACCCATGCCATTGGCTCAGGTCCAAGCCATGGAGGCTGTGGTAGATGTGTCCCCCACCGTGTCCCCAGAGGGTCTGTCAGTTCAGCCTTAGGAAGGGACGTGAACCCCGCACCACAGTCCCACCTTCCTCTTCTGTGCTCTGTTCTCAGTGCAGGCGTGACAGCAGTGCTTTCCCAGCGTGACTGAGGGGCTGGCTCCTCTACCCTCCAGCCCTCCCACAGCTCACAGGGACAAGGCAGAGGGGCCTCCAAGGCTCTCGTCCCCTTCCCTTGGTGCCCAGCCAGCGTGGCGGCTCTGACTTCCTGTCAGTGGCCTCCGGCACCATGCCCCCAGCCACAGGCCTCTGGACATTCCCGCCCCCCAGCCTGGCCAGCCTCTCTTTGCCTGGACAGCCTCAGCACTCCTCCCTGCTTTACTCAGATCTCTGTTCACATGTCAAGAGAGAAGCCTTCCCTCTTCACCCCAACAAGAGTAGGGACTCCCTCCTCTGCCCTCTGTCCCCTCCCAGTGGAACCAGTAACCAGAGTTAATAGGACTGCTAAGCGTGTAGCTGTAACTTTTCACCCAGACCTCTTTTGTTCTAGTGTAAACAACCTGACCCCTCTCCTTGGGGGAGGCAGGTCTGGGTCTTACTCTCCCATCTCCCATCTCCCATCTCCCCCTCCCTCCCCATTTAGCTTGCTCTCCTTTCTTGCCACGCACTCCCTCAGTGATTATCTTTGCTGCACATCAAACAGGCAGACTCAGACCTGGTTACACAGTCCTCCTAGCACTTGTCTCGCCTCAACACCCATATTTGTTTCTGGTCTGTCTGCCTCCGTCTCCTGCAGGCAGGGCCACCTCGAGGCGCTGGCATTACTTGTTGAATGAATACATGCAGTATTGACTTCCCAAGGCCCTTGTATCTTGAGCAAAGGCTCATAACTAAAGCGGCCTTGTATCCGCATCACTGTGGCTGTCATGTCTGTGGAGACTGGTCTCCTCATTCAGGGCTTTGAGGGTGGATGCGGTGCCGCTGTGCATCCCGGGTCACTCGGTGGGCCTGCTGAGCACACTGAGATGAATCAGAATGACATGTCTTAACGTTTTGACATTATGCTGGATAGTCCTTTTTAAGGTTGGTGATTTTGGTTTATTTATATCTTCATTTCATGGTAAAATCAACTCTTACACAGTTGAGTTCAATGTTCTCTACCACATAGTTCGTCAGATTCTCCATTTCCTCTTTCATGCCAGGGTAACAAATTGTCATTACACCCAGTGTTTGTCTCGGATGTGTAACAACCTAATGCTGGTCTGAGCACAGGTGGAAGCGGGGGAGGGAGGGAGGCTCCCATGCAGTGTTTCTGCAGTAGATTCACAGGAAAGTCTGGTTCTTTCCTTTCTAGTTTGAAAAGAACACAAAATCGGATTTGCTGCTCAAGGAGCTCTATGTGGAAAATGCTCACCTGACAAAGGCACTTCAGGTCTCTGAAGAGAAGCTACGAGGTGCTGAGAAGAAAAACCGCATCCTGGAAGAAAAAGTTAGAGCTCTCAACAGACTTGTCAGTATGCTTGCTTCAGCTTCCCTCTCTGTGTGACGGTTGCTTGCTTTCCGGGAGCTCATTTCGAAAGAACATCTTTTAAAATTAAGCCACCGTGGTGCCATAATTTTCTAATGTTCATTGGCTGTGTACTGGACATAGGAGGTTTCTGAGTCTTTGTTCACCTCATACACATTGAAACATGTCTGTTGTGCCAGATGCTCAGGAAATAGTCGTGCTGGAAAAGTCTACATTTTTATTAGTGGTCCTGGGTAATTTCTGTAGGTAAAGTTCCCAGTTTTGCTACCAGTGGGTGAAACCCATTATGGAAGGGCGAAAAGAAAATGGTAAAATCAGCATTAATGTTGTACTCCTGACCTTAGCTACAGAGAGTAAAATGGAAAAACAGTGCTCTGGACAGTGTCATCCTTTCACCATTACTGCTTTGGCTTTAGATCATTAGCATTCTCTATCTGGGTTGGTACAGACCTTCTAGAAGGACTACTCGCTGTGACTGTCAACCCTGCTCCACCACAGGAGGATGTTTAGAGAGTGCTTACTGTAGGTCTGTGGACTCAGGGACGATTATATGTATTGCAAATGCAATCTTTTCCTCAATGAAATGTCATCACACTGGAAATTGTACTATATGTAAAGAAAAAAAACTATAGTTTTATATCCAAAATATATATATAAGTTATGGTCATTTGGTTTATGAGAATAAACTACTGTACTATGAAGAGTCACTGTATTAACAAAAACTTTTCTATTAAAATTGTTTTACCTTCTGAGTTTTTTTAATTAAATCTTTCAAATAGAAAAATAGTTTTATAAAAACACTCCTGTGCTTATAAATTAGATATATTAAAATAAAAAAAATTAATGTATTAAAATCTTTCTGCTACATTCATTATAGCTAGAGGTGCAGACCCTGTTGCGTTTGTTGCTCTCAACCTCCTCCCCCTTCCTGGAGGCAGCCACTCCCCTTCTGTCTGTACATTTATTATATGTGCTCGTATGAGAAGAACCTTAAAGCACCATGGAAAGACACAGAAGACTGGAATGGGGTACCTGGCTGTTTCAGTTGGTAAAGCATACAACTCTCAATCTAGGGGTTGTGAGTTCAAGCCTCACATTGGGCATGGAACCTACTAAAAAAAAAGACCAGAATAGGTGGGAAGATCAGTTTTTGGATAGGAAGTTGGTTCTTCTAAACTAACTGGTTGATGTAACATAGCCCCAATAAAATAAAAGTGGGTATCCCCTGCCCCAATCAACCCCTTGTCCAGTTGGACAGTTCTAAAATTTATATGTATCGCTAGATAAATGAATAATAGGGAAAACTGAAAAAAGAAGACCAATGAGTGGGAACTAGTTCTAGTTATTAAACAGTCTCAATAAAGTTTGGGTTACATGGCTGTATACATTTATCAAGGGCACACTTCATTCACTGTGGGCTTCTGGCTGAGACTAGAGCAACAAGGAGACTGGATCTAGTAGTCCTGAACAACACTATCAAACAACTGACATTTATAGAACCCAACAATAGCAGAAGTGCACCAGGATATTTACCAAGATAGATCATATTCTGGGCCTTTAAAAAAGTTGCAAAAAAGTTAAAAGGATTTATTTATTTGTGATAGTCACAGAGAGAGAGAGAGAGAGAGAGGCAGAGACACAGGCAGAGGGAGAAGCAGGCTCCATGCACTGGGAGCCTGACGTGGGATTCGATCCCAGGTCTCCAGGACTGCTCCCTGGGCCAAAGGCAGGCGCCAAACCGCTGCGCCACCCAGGGATCCCAGTTAAAAGGATTTAAATCATACAAAGTATATTCTCTGATCACAAAGGAATTAAATTTGGAATTAAGACCAGAATAATTATTCGGGAAATCCCCAAATATTTGGAAACAATAATACAGTTAAATAACCCATGAACCGAATAAGAAATCAGGAGAAATCAGAAAATATTTTGAACTGAGTGAAAATGAAAACACAAAATACCAAATTGTGGGGTGGAGCTAAAGCATTACTTAGGGAAAGATTCATTGGCACTAAATTCCTGTATTAGAAAAAAAGGTCTCAATCAATGACCTCAGCTTCCACCTTAAATAACTAGAAAAAACACGAGTGAAACCCAGAGTAAGCAGAAGAAAGGGAAAAAATGAAGACCACAGTAAAAGTCGAGGAATAGAACAGGAAATTGCAGGCTACAAGTTAAGCCTAGCCTGGGGGCCTGTTTTTGTGAATAGTTTGATTGGCACAGCCACACCCATTTGCATATGTACCATCTATGCCTGCTTTTGCGATCAGCATCAGAGACCATGTGGCCTGCAAAGACTAAGACACAGAAAAAGTTTGTTGACTTCTACAATAGAAAACAGGAAAAAAGCCAAGGCCATTGAAGCCAAAGGTTTTTTTTTTTTTTTTATAACATTGATAAACCTCTGGCCAGAATGATCAGGATAAAGGAGAAAAAAATTTACCAGTATTAGGAATCAGGTGACATCACTGCAGAATCTACAAGAAGCATAAGGCAATATTATGAATAACATTATGTAAATAGCTTCAACAACTTGGACAAAATGCAGAAGACAAAAATGACCAAAGCTCATCCTGGAGGAATCAATCACTCTAGATCTATAAAAGAAATTGAACCTTCCAAAAAAAGAAACTCCTAGCCTAGATGTTTTAAAAGTGAATTCTACTGAACATTTAAGAAGGAACAAATGCCAAGGCTATACAAACTTCCAAAAAATCGAGTATTTACCAACTCATTCTATGATAGGGTCTTTGCATGGTCTTTAGACATGACAAGAAAACCACAGACCAATATCCCTCATGAACACAGATGCAAAAATTCTCAATATTTTAGCAAATCAGATCCTACAAAAAAGTATTAGTGCATCATGACCAATTGGGGTTATGCTAGGAATGCACAGTTGGTTTAATACTGGAAAATCAATCAGCCACTGAAATTCACCACACTAACAAAAGACAAATATCTCAGTAGATGCATTGGGGGGATATGACAAAATCCAATTATCTGTTTGATAAAAATGCTCAGGGAACTAGGAATAGGTTTCCTTAACCTGATAATGGACACCTACAAAAAACTCAGCTAATGTTATATTTAACAGTAAAAGATGGAATGCTTTCCTCTTAAGATCAGACACAAGATGTAGACCACCTTTATCTAGTACTCTCCTGGAGGTTCTAACCAGTGGAATCAGACAACAAAGAGAGACAAGTCCTCCAGGGTAGAAAGGAAGGAGTAAAACTATTTACAGAAAACATGACCATAGATGTAGAAAACTTCTTTTTTTTTAAGATTTTATTTATTTATTCATGAGAGACACAGAGTCAGAGACCTAGGCAGAGGTAGAAACAGGCTCCTCACAGGGAGCCTGATGTGGGACTCAATCCCCCAACTGGGATCATGCTCTGGGCCGAAGACAGACGCTCAACCATTGAGCCACCCGGGCGCCGCAGGGTAGCCTTTCCAATAAATGATGCTAGAAGAGGAGGATGGCCACATCCTTCCACTTTGGTAGCCTTGGTCAATACCTTGTACCATATACAAAAATGAACTCAAAATGGATCCTAGACCTAAGGGTAAACCTAAAACTATAACACTTCTAGATGAAGGAGAAAATCTTTGTGACCTTGGGCTGGGACAAGATTTTTTTAGATATGACACCAAAAGCATAAGAGAAAAAAATGGATAAATCAGATTTTTATCAAAACTAAAATGTCTGCTCTTCAAAACATACTGTTAAGAAAATGAAAAGATGCCAGAACCAAGATATTTGCAAAGCATACATTAGTTATAAAGGACTTGTATTCAGAATATATAAAGAATGCTCAAAATTCTAAGAAAACACAGATTTTTGTTTTTAAAGGACAAATTTTTAGAAAATTCACCGAGGAAGATAGATTCCAAATAATCACATGTAAAGATGGTCAACATTAGTCATTAGGGAAATGCAAATTAAAACCTCAACGAGATGGCATCAGACACTACACACTATTAGAATGGCTAAAATTAAAAAGACTAACCAATACCAAGTGCTTGGCTAGGGTGTGGAAAAATAATGCATACATTGCTGGTGTGAATACAAAATGGACAACCACCTTGGAAGAATTTAGCAGTTTCTTAAAAAAATAAAAATATATTTGGGCGCCTGGGTGGTTCAGCTGGTTAAGCGCCTGCCATTGGCTCAGGTCATGAGTTCAGGGTCTTGGGACTGAGCCCCTCATCTGGCTCCCTGCTCAGCAGGGAGTCGGCTTCTCCTCCTCCCTCTGCCCCGCCCCTGCTCTCTCTCTCCCTCTCTCAGAGAAATAACAATCTTAAAAAAAAAAAGTTAAATATATTTATATATCTTCTACTCCTAATCATTTGCTGAAAAGAAAATAGATGTCCATTCAAGACTTGTACACAGATGTGCCTGGCATATTTTTTTGTAACAGCCCAAAATGGGAAAAAATGCACTACTAGCAAGGATGGAATGGGGAAGGGCACAGTTACCATCACTCATTTCTGGTGATAGTACAAATTATTAGAATTCCTATATATTTTGGCAAGGGCAATAAAAATTATAATTATCCTACAGATTAAGCCGCATGTTTAAAATGATATATGTACCAGGTTACTTACATTAGCTTTGTCAGTTAGAGTAGCAAAAGGCTGGGTACAATTCAGTGTCCATCAGTGGAAATTAATTTTTTTTCAAGGTTTATTTATTTTATTCATTTATTCATGAGAGACACAGAGAGAGAGAGAGAGAGAGAGAGAGAGAGAGGCAGAGACACAGGCAGAGGGAGGAGCAGGCCCCATGCAGGGAGCTGGACGTGGGACTCGATCCCGGGTCTCCAGGATCACGCCCTGGGCCCAAGGCGATGCTAAGCCGCTGAGCCACCCAGGCTGCCCCGGAAATTAATTTTTAAGGAAAATTATTTAACATCCTGTATTAGTTTGCTTAGGGCTGCCGTAACAAAATCACAGACTGGGTGGCTTGAACAGAAATTTATTTTCTTGCAGCTCTGAATGCTGGAACTCAAACATTAATTACAGTGTCAGCAGGAGGTTCTTGTTTTTTTGAGGGCCTCTTGACACCCACCTTTTCTGTGTGTGTTCACATGGTCAACAAAATCAAAATGAAAAATGAGGTTATATAAATATTAGAATGTGGCCAGGTCATCATGATTTGCTGCTCTTTACATGTATCAGCCAAACTTGGTTAAGAAATATAATAGAAAAAAAAGATTGCATTCACATTAGGAACAAAATCTAGAACATAACTAGGAAATTGCTTAGAAGGAAATGGAATTGGACTTTGTGTGTGATCAGTTAACAGTGAACACACTGGGTGGTAGGTTTGCCAGGGAAGGGGGCACTTACTTTCTCACTTCCTACGTTTTCTAACTGCACATATATGTAATATATATAAGCATATATATCATATATAATAAACATATATGTAAGAATAATCATGTTTAGGGGATCCCTGGGGGGCTCAGCGGTTTAGCATGTGCCTTCGGCTCAGGGCATGATCCTAGAGTCCCGGGATCAAGTCCCACGTCGGGCTCCCTGCATGGAGCCTGCTTCTCCCTCTGCCTAGGTCTCTGCCTCTTTCTCTCTGGGTCTCTCATGAATAAATAAAATCTTAAAAAAAAAGAAAAGAATAATCATGTTTAAAATTCTAACCACAATTCTAAATAGAGAGGCAGTTGATATAAATCAATAAAACATCCAAAATTTCATATTTCCAACTCCTATACATTGATTTCAAATAAGGAATATACTTACTATTCTATTTAGGAAATTAAATGTAAGTTCGGGAATGCTGCTGGGCTGGCAACACAGCAATATCCCTCACAGCCGCTTATCCTCACAGTGGACTCTTGTGGACTACAGGGGTCACCTGGCTGCATGTTTCCACATGTCGGGGAGTAGAATGAGGGCAGTGGCTACAGACCCACAGTTAAAATATCAACATCCATCCCATTCACTTGGGAAGTTTTCCTTATTGTTTATCTGCAGAGATTTAGATGAAAATCTGATCTGGCCACAAAAAGTATGGAGAAATTCTTTTCAATAATGAAAATAATCTGTAAAGGGAAGCTACAGACCTCAATAGGTATGAAAACATACAACTCCATATCCCAAGTAAAGCCATTCTATAACTTGATTTCTTTATATAATTTTGACCAGATATTTCCCCTATGTAATAATGAAACTGCACATTTAATACATGCCAGTTCCTGGGCTTATCTGGACTTTTACACAGAATGCCTCTTTCAGATTACCATACCGGCTGTGGGCCGTGGAGGGGGCTGGGGAAAGGCCACTGCCCACCAGGCAGGAGCACTCTGCTTCTCCAGCCCCAACTGCCCAGAGGTCACCAGACAACAGAAGGTGCCCCCCACCTTGCCAACCAGCTTCATGTGATTTACAGTGTGAATCTGGGGTGAAAACTGTACAAAGTTCCTGTTTTAGCCCCCATTTCTATTCCCTTCTCCCACATGATGATGCTGGTTCCCACCCCACAAACTTGCAGGCAAGAGCCAGATCAATTTTGTTGGAAATGGGAAAATCCAGTGTCCTTTTCTGCCTTCCCAATTAGCCAGATAATAGATCATTAAACGTTACGTATACTGGGGCAACCCTCTCAGGTCCCCTCCTTTTTCATGAGCTTTGTACTAGGACTTTACTATCACTCAATAAACTTTGCTGCCTACCACTCTAAAAAAACACATACATTGAAAACTTGGATAGACCATCATCTCCATCTGCCCATGTGATGTGGAAACATCACAGGTATCCCAGGGTATCCCAGAAACCTAGCTTCCGGGTTTGTATAACACACACCACCAGAAACAACACAAGATGCAGAGACCTGCCTTTTCCCTATGCAGCAAGAGATTATTTAAAATTCCAGGACACCTGGGTGGCTCAATGGTTGAGTGTCTGCCTTTGGCTCAGGGCATGATCCTGGAGTTCCGGGATTGAGTCCCACATCGGGCTCCCTGCAGGGAGCCTGCTTCTCCCTCTGCCTGTGTCTCTGCCTCTCTCTGTGTCTCTCATGAATAAATAAAATCTAAAAAAAAAAAAACAACAACAAAAAAACCCCCCAAAACTATATTGATGTTGGCTAATTGAATTTAAAAAAACAACCATATTGTAGGTAGGTTGTTTTTTTTTTCTTAATAAGCTTTAGAAAAGCTATAGGACTTTTCATCAAAACAAAGAGGTATAGGTTTTCTAAATAAAAGGGACCATCTGAAAGTGGTATTGTTTGAAATGACCACCTAATTTTGATGATTCCAGTATTTATGCAGAAATTTCATGTTTTTTGAAAAGTACCTGGAAATCATACTGGTATATTAATCTTTAAGGTAGAATTTTAAAGCTTGTCACTCATCGGAACTCTTACAAGGCAGAGCCACCGGAATACATACAATTACTCTGCTGTGGTAAACCTCACAAACTTGTATGAGGGAATGTTCTTTATTTTTAAGTCTTATTTCAATTTAATCTCTATACCCACTGTAGGGCTCCAACCCACAACCTTGAGAACAAGAAGTGAGCCCGCCAGGCACCCGGAGGGAATGCTCCCTACAAGGAAGCATAGCTTCCTGCATAGCTCAGGTGGGTGCGCATCTGACTCTTGATTTCAGCTCAGGTCATGATCTCAGGGCTGTTGAGATTGAGCCCCGCCTCAGACTCCATACTAGGGTGTGGAGCCTGTAAGATTCATCCCCCCACCCACTTCTTCTTTAAAGTAAATAAATAAAAGGAGAAATTATGTAGTTTTTTAAAAAGACATATTAATTTGTATAAAATAACTTGTCCTGCTATAAACCACCATTATAAACCACAGTGTTTTGTTTTGGTACTTAACTGACACTTTTGTAGTGAAAATTATCAATAAAGTAATACAGGACTCCAAAAACAAAAAAGGATTTTATTGTATTTAAAGAGTACTGTATTAATTTGCCAAAGTTTTGTAACTTTAGAAAGGTATTACCTTCCTTGGATTTGTACTTTAAGGCGGTATGCTGTATTGTGGGCTGGAGACATTCACTGAAAAAATAAAGTCATTACTGGGGAGAAAAAAAATAAAAGAAAATCAAACATAACAGATGTTTACTTTCATTAAAAAAAAAAGGTCAAAAAACCATATTGCAGTAACTGAAAGAATGTTATGATTATAAATACAGATATAGCTTTCAGTTCATTACAAAGCGGAGGATGAATCCTCACCCCTCAGCCACACACTTCTGGTTATCTTACAGAATGTTTTAACTTTTAAAGCTAAAGAGGCAAGGTCAGGAGGGACGCGTAGAATTTTCCATGGTGTGGTTCCCCCTTGTGCTGCCGTAGCACAAGATCAGGACAGCACGTGCTCCAGAACTCCCTGTCTAACCAGCTGCTCACACTTCCATCGGGGTAAGAAATGCTGAGGGGAAATGGGGAGACGAAGAGAAAGGATTAGAAAGGAATTTAAAGTGACATTTTGCATCACTAAAAAGCCACAACCGATTACATATTTTTCAACAGCTAAGTAGCTGAAAGCTAAACTTAAGTATATTTGCTTCTACTTCAGTCAACTGAAATTGAAGCCACTTAAAACTATACTGAATTCTGAGTTTTATAAACAAATTCAGTTTGCTTCCATTGAGCTTAACTCCAGTAGGAATTTTGCTCAGTGTCTGCATTTTGGGATTTATGAACAGTAAACCCAGGGGTGAGATTCCGCAGCAGTGCGTCACAGTGGGACAAGAGCTGGTTGGGAAGATCAGAAAGGAGCATCTTCTCCATGAAGCCTTCTCTAGTACTACCCTGAACATTTATTCTTGTCATAACAAGAGTGGCCACCTTCCTCCTGTATTTTTCAAGGATTAAAAGTACGTGTAATCTGTGACACGGGTGCTGTTCATATGCTGTGCATGAAGATACCCAGCTACTGCTCATGACTGTGTCCTCCCAAGAGGAAACCACTCTTGTTCTGGGACCTAAAGGAGCCTCCCTGTCGGATTCCCTCAAAACACACAGGCTTAAAATGAAGCATTTCCTGAAGTCTGGGGTGGGGAGGTGCAGACAGCAAGGCAGAAAAGCTTTCCAAGCTCACAGGTAACCAAAAAAATCTCAAAGAAAAGATGGACATACTTGGTTAAAAACAAAAAATGGTATACTAGGAAGTTCAGAGCAAATAGTCTGAGAGAAGAACTTTAGCATGAGGGATTCTCACACTTGTTCAGGGAGGCGTGCTGTGGCTCAGCGGCCCTACGCACCTAATGGGCCTTCCACACCAGCTCACAGGCCTATCGTGGGACCCAGGACCAAATAAATCCCTCCTGACCAATCAGGAAGACACAGGGCTGTTGAAAACACCCTAATTTGTTAAATAAATTTTTAAAATGCTTTAAGAATGTGAAATGTAGGGACACCTGGGTGGCTCAATGGTTAAGTGTCTGAGCCGTTGGCTCAGGGCATGATCCTGGAGTCCAGGCATCAAGTCCCACATCGGGTTCCCTGCATGGAACCTGCTTCTCCCTCTGCCTGTGTCTCTGCCTCTCTCTCATGAATAAATAAAATCCTTAAAAAAAAGAAAACTTGTTTTAGATGTGATCAGACATTTGAGAAGTAGATGAACATATACTAGGTAAAAGACATATAAAACTGTCCTCTATTTTTATAATTGAGGGTAGGGCAATACTGAGAGACAAGTTAAAAACATCTCAAAGGGAAGGCTTCTGCATGGTCCACAGAGTGACAACTGTCTAGCACTGGAGCAGGAAGAGGGCCTCAGCTGGCTTCTACCTGCCCCAGTCCCACTTGGGCACTCTGGTGGGGAGATCAGCTATAGAGCTTGAGAAAGAAATTCAAACATAGCATGGTGTTTGAGATGAAGTTTTCTTCTATCTTGCTTTATGAGGATAGCTTTGTTGTGAACCAAAGCTTCCTGCAGGGTCCTCCAGAGATACAGATATTTATGAGAGCACTTCTTTACCATCTGCTTTCTACTCATTAGTATCCTACTTCTTTTTTTTTAATTTTTATTTATTTATGATAGTCACACAGAGAGAGAGAGAGAGAGAGGGGCAGAGACATAGGCAGAGGGAGAAGCAGGCTCCATGCACCGGGAGCCCGACACAGGACTCGATCCTGGGTCTCCGGGATCACGCCCTGGGCCAAAGGCAGGTGCTAAACCGCTGCGCCACCCAGGGTTCCCTAGTATCCTACTTCTAAGAGAATACCTGGGAGGGAAATTTTTGCTCTAATAACCAAAGATTTTGGGTCCCCTGAAAATTTGCCTTTAAAATGCTCAACCTTTGTTTAGGAAACTATTTATTATAGCTTACATTTGTTATATATGTTTATATATATGTTGTAAACAAGGTAACATTTATTTTGCTAGTGATTCTAGCATGTCTATCATTCAACACTCTCATAAGACTTAAAGTATCTCAAGATGTAGGGATCCCTGGGTGGCTCAGCGGTTTAGCACCTGCCTTTGGCCCAGGGTGTGATTCTGGAGTCCCGGGATTGAATCCCACATTGGGATCCCTGCATGGAGCCTGCTTCTCCCTCTGCCTGTGTCTCTACCTCTCTCTCTCTCTGTGTGTGTGTGTCTCTCATGAATAAATAAATAAAATATTTTAAAAAAAATAAATAAATTAATTAAGTATCTCAAGATGAGAAATACCTGGCTATTTTTTTTTAATAGGACTGAAGTACCATCATCAACTTCAAATTCTCCATAGTCTTTTAGACACCGCACCTGAAAAGAAAAACTGTGTTTTATCCAAATAATTTTTAATATGTAGTCACCATAAAGTAAATAGGGGTTATAAAAGTACCCACAGTACAAATACTAGGCTTTCTGCCGGTCTATTCCATCTCTGTGTACCTGGGCCTGGGCCTCCTTACTGAGGTACTGATTGTCCTGTTTGGATGGTGAGGAAGAAGAATGGCAGGATCTCCAAATGTATGTGTATGTTCGTGTCAACAGCAAGGAGTCTCAGGGAGCTGGTGGGGGAAGACAGTGTCACGTACTGTGTTCCCTCTGCAAATCCTGATCAAAATATGTACTTACTAAAAGAGAATGCTTTAGATCGACTCCAATTTGCCTCTTACAGATTCTTCTATAAACTATCAGTATCTGAGATCAGGACACAGGTAAGTTTCCACAATTTCTGTTTTAAAGAGATTCATCCAGGGATGCCTGGGTGGCTCAGTGGTTGAGTGTCTGCCTTTGGCTCAGGGCATGATCCAGAGTCCCGGGATCGAGTCCCACATCAGGCTTTCTAGATGGAGCCTGTTTCTCCCTCTGCTGGTGTCTCTGCCTCTTTCTCTTTGTGTCTCTCATGAATAAATAAATAAAATCTTAAAAAAAAAAAAAAAAAAAAAAGATTCATCCAATTTCCTTAAATATTCAGGTTCTTTCCCAGGAATACATAGAAGTATATCATGGAAGAACAGATGCAAACACGTCATAAGAATCAAGAGAAGTTCTTGGTCGAAGGTGGGAAGGGTAAGGCAGCCTTCTGGTAACCACTTGTTACCAGCCAAGATCACCAACAGCCTTTGGCTCTCAGGCTGCCACAGGACACCAGAGGGGCAAGCTTCCAGTCCCATGGGAACTCAGGACAGGAGTTGGTGCCCCAGGGCTTGCACTGGTATGAATGAAGCCAACCCAACAGTAAGTTCCGGTTTTCTACTCTTCCTAGGTAATTTCATATCCTATAACACTTCTGGAATCTTAACATGACCTCCAAGGGTACTCTTAGTTCAAGAAATATCACTTAAGAAAAATCCCACCACTACTACCACCTTTTTGCTTCTTGATAATACTAATTAAGAATCATTAATAATCAAGGATTATTATTAATAATATAGACTTTAATTATGGGCAATCTCAAACACTCCAAAACTGGCTTCAACAAGTATCAACGTGTGGCCAGCCTACTTCTGGATTATTCTGAAGCAAATCCTACATACCATTTCAACTATATTTTGGTATCTATTTCTACAAAATAAGATCCCTTATATTTAATTTTTTAGAGGGTTATTAATTTTATTCTTTGTTCATAAAGAATCAGCTTTTGGTTTCACTGAATTTTTTTTTTTTTTTTTAGTTTTTATTTTAATTTTAGGTAGTGTTATGTTAGTTTCAGGTATAAGATTCTTTTTTAAGAAACATAATCGTGGGATCCCTGGGTGGCGCAGCGGTTTGGCGCCTGCCTTTGGCCCAGGGCGCGATCCTGGAGATCCGGGATCGAATCCCAGGTCGGGCTTCCGGTGCATGGAGCCTGCTTCTCCCTCTGCCTGTGTCTCTGCCTCTCTCTCTCTCTCTCTGTGACTATCATAAATAAATAAAAATTAAAAAAAAAAAAAAGAAACATAATCGTAATACTGTTATCACATCTTAATAATTTATTTACTATCATGAAATATCCAGTTAGTATCCACAGTCCCCTCTTTGTTTCATAAATGTTTTCTTTAAAGCTGCCATGTTACATCAGAATCCAACGAGAGCTACACAGACACATTTCTGAGAGGTCTCCATGTCTTAATCTATGCAGTAGTTTTCTCCCTTTGCCCCCTTCCCCTTGGCAATGTATTGCTAAATAAAATGGGTACTTTGGGAGTTTCCCACAAACTAGATTTTCTTGTGGGTCCTTGTGGGATCACTTAACATGTTCCTATACACTGAAGTTACATCTAGAGGCTACGTCAAATCAGGTTTGATTTTTTGACAAAGGGTGTTATACACTTCCTCTTGCAAGACCTCATGAAGCACAAAATGTCTGATTATTCCTTTCTGGATGTTAAGATTGATCAGTAGGTCTAGGTGTTACCTGTACCCATCCATAAACCTCACCATTATCTCCATTAACTTTTTACCTACCTAATGGTTTTAGAATCTATTTGCCTCCATGCGTTATGGCTACAAAATGGCATTAATTAACTTCTTTTATTCCTACTGCATTTGTAAGCTGGAATTCTTCTATTAAGAAGAAATTTCCCTTGTAAACAACTTGGTTACCCTGAGATACAGTTTGTACAGTAAAAGCCGACGGATGCCTGATCCCATACTTTTTATTCACCGCTTTTCAGAATAGCTGCATCCCTCATTATTCTCTAAGGGGGACCAAAAAGATTTTTCTTACGTTGTTATTATTTGGTCTCATTATACATTCATGCTTTCGACATGACCAATGTGATTCAATTCACTGCTCCTTAATTGGCATTCCCCCCTGAAGTCCTTAATACTCAATACACTGTGCTTTCTAGGAAAACAAGTATTCCAAGCACAGCTTGTGCATTTTTATTTAGGATCTGGAATCAGCCTTTTATCTCCCCTCTAGTTAAGTCTGGTTTTCTTTAGTGGGAAATGGCACTAGACTCCAGAATTTGGATGTTTGCGGCTCTGGGCTGTTGGTGTTTCTAGGTCTGTCTAGTGGACACAGCTAAAAAACACTTTTTTGAAAAGAGAGATGATTCAACATGAGTCCATGCTGATTCTTCAAACTCCAGTTTGGGAATATAGGACTTTCACTTAACTTTTTCATTTTAATATTCGAAACTCTAGTCCTTTATTTTGAAAATCTTGGCTCCTGGTACCACTACTTTTTTGCTTAATTTATCAATATATAAACTGTTTCAAAATAACAGTAATAGTAACAGTAATATTATTACTCTTATTATCACTGATATTATTACTAATAATATGATTACTAAAAACAGGTTAAGATTTCTCTGTAACTCTTTTCATCCCTAGGACGTATCTACTAGGGATATACAATCAATTTATGTATTTTAAAGTAATTTAAAATAATTCCTGTTTGACTAATCTACCAACTTGAAACACAGGTTCATTTCTTTCATTGTGCTTTCAAAATCTGTGGGCTGGCTTTCCGTTTTGATTTAATTTTTAATAATATGTAAAATATTTACATAGTTCCAAAGTTACAACTATTAAAAATATGCACACTGAGAAACCTTCTACCCTATTCACAGCCCCCCCGAGAGGTAGTATTTTTGGTTTGGATATATGTTTCCTTTCTTTCTTAATGTGTATTAATATATATTCATATACTCTTCCCTCTTAGACAACAGTTTCTAAGCATAATCTATGCATTAAAGAAAAATCCATTTTCTTTCTTTTTTCTTTTTTTTTCTAAGATTTTATTTTTATTTATTCATGAGAGATGGGGGGGGGGAGAGAAAGAGAAAGAATGAGAGAGAGAGAGAGAGAGAGAGAGGCAGAGACACAGGCAGAGGGAGAAGCAGGCTCCATGCAGGGAGCTCAACATGGGACTCAATCCCAGGTCCCCAGGATCACGCCCTGGACTGAAGGTGGCGCTAAACCGCTGAGCCACCCAGGCTGCCCTAAAGATTTTATTTTTAAGTAACCTCTACACCCCACACAGGGCTCAAATTCACCACCCTGAGATTAAGAGCCACATGCCCTACCAACTGAGCCAGGCAGGCACACCAAGAAAAATCTGTCTTTATTTTTTATTTTTTTTTAAGATTTTATTTATTTATTCATGAGAGACAGAGAGAGAGAGAGAGAGACGGGAGTGGGTGGGGGGCAGGGGGGCAGAGACACTGGCAGAGGGAGAAGCAGGCTCTATGCAGGGAGCCTGACATGGGACTCGATCCTGGGACTCCAGGATCAGGGCCTGGGCTGAAGGCGGCGCTAAACCGCTGAAACACCAGGGCTGTCTGAAAAATCTGTCTTTAAGGTACACTTACTTCTATATATAGGCTTTTCGGAGGTTTCATATCCTGCGTGATGTCCAAACCTTCGTCTCCTCCCAGTGACCTCATATAAGTAGCAAGGGACTTTTTATAATGATTGAACCACTCCACCTGTAAACATAAAGATGGTCATTTGACAAAATTATAAGAAAACAAACTTGCAGAAATTGTATACTCATCCTTTCATAAACAGCACACTTCCCCACATAGATCATTACTGACCATGCACTAATTTAAATCAAGTATTACTGATTGCTTGCTATGAACACCACTGGTCTGGGGATTTAGGATGGATCATTTAACAAAGTGAATAAAAATCTCTATTCTCACAGAAGTTACATCCTAGCATAATCACAGACTTAAGGATATTCCACCAGGTATAGAACCATGAAAAATACACCATTTCAGAATTATGATCTCTTCAAACTCTGCATTGGCAGATTTTCTGAAAACTATAAAACCTGCTGAGAAAAACACCCAAATGTCCATCAACTGATGAGTGGATATGTCTATCTGTACAATGGAATATCATTCAGCCATATATCAATATTATTCAGCCATATATCAATGAAGTTCTGATATATGTCAACACATAGATGAACTTTAAAAATATGCTAAGTGAAAGGCACAAAAGGCCACATATTGCATGATTCCACTTAAATGAAAAATCTAATATGTAAATCTATATATACAGAGAGGGACACCTGGGTGGCTCAGTCGTTGAACATCTGCCTTTGGCTCAGGGCGTGATCCCAGAGACCCTTGATCAGGTCCCACATCAGGCTCCCCGCATGGAGCCTGCTTCTCCCTCTGCCTGTGTCTCTGCCTCTCTCTCTCTGTGTCTCATGAATAAATAAATAAAATCTTTAAAAAAAAATCTATATACAGAGAAAGTAGATTAGTAGCTTTCAGGGGCTAGGAAGAGGGGAAAGAATATGGAGTAACTGATAATGGATACAAGGTTTTTTTTTGGAAATGATGAAATATTCTGGAATAAGATGATGGTAATAGATGTACAACTCTGAATATACAAAAAACCACTGAGTTGTATACTTAAAAAAATTTTTTTTAAGATTTTTATTATTTATGAGAGACACAGAGAGAGAGAGAGGCAGAGACACAGGCAGAGCGAGAAGCAGGCTCCATGCAGGGAGCCCGACGTGGGACTTCATCCCAGGTCTCCAGGATCAAACCCGGGGCCGAAAGCAGTGCAAAACCGCTGGGCTACCCGGGCTTCCCGAGCTGTATACTTTAGAAGTGTAAACTTGATGGTACAGAAATTATATCTCAGTAAATCTGTTACTTTTTCATTGTTGAGAGATTAAAGAAGACCTAAATATATGGAGGGATATACCACATTCATGATTCAGTATTATAATAATATCAACTCACCTATGGATTCAATTTAATCTCAATTAAAAAAAAAACAGTAGAACCTGACTGAGTCTAAAATTTACATGGAAAGGCAAAGGGACAAAAATATTTGAGACACTTAAAAAAAGAACAAGATGGCAAGACTTACACAAGACTTACAATAAAGTTACAATAATTAAAACAGTGTAGAATTGGTGAGAGGATAGATTAAGAGAATAGAAGAGAAAGTTCCCTATCCCAAATCCTGATATATTGACACTCAATTTATGACAAAAGTGGTACCACACATAGAGCAATGGGGAAAGGAGGACCTTTTCAATTAAGTGGTAATGGATCATCTCCATATCCATATTTAAAATGCAACTTGACATTATACACAGACATCAATGCCAGTACCATAGATCTTCTCATGAAAGGTATAGCAATACAGCTCCTAAAAGACTACACAGAAAAATGTCTTCATAACCTCATTAGAAAGTGTGTGTATGTGTACGTGCGTGTGCATGTGCATGTGTCCCTGGGTTCAATAATGCACCTGAATGACTCACAGAACTCTGGAGAGCAATACACTTACAATCACAATTTTACCATAGTGAAAGGGTAAGAATCAGAACCAATCGAAGGAAGAGACAGGGTGAGATCTGGGAAGGTACTACAGGGTAGCCCCAAGATGGGCCAATTTGGCATAAAGACTGTTTTGAATTAAAAAGCAATCAAAACCCAGCAGATTCAGGAAAAGTTCTTTACCTCCCTTACAAATGCCTTAAAACAATTTAGAGGACTTGCTCTAGGAAAAGAGTGACCACCATAGACAACTACATTATACCACAAACAAGATAGACAGGAACCTAGCAAGGCCTGCTTACTCAAAGTCCTCTCTTTCTTTCCTTTGAAGTCCTAAACCTCTAACCCTTGGGGCACCTGGCTGCCTCAGCTGGTAGAGCATATGACTCTTGATCTCAAGAGTTTTGAGTTCAAGCCCCACATTGGACAGAGCTTACATTAAAAAAACCAAAAAAAAAAAAAAAAAAACATATATATATCATTTTGCCCGTTTTTGGAATTTCCATGTGTAGATTCCTTGTATGATGAAATTTGATTTTCTCCTGTTGGTCTGTTTCATGTTGGGGCACCAGGGTGGCTCAATCAGTTAAAGGTCTGACTCTTGATTTTGACTGTCATGATCTCAGGATGGTGAGATCCAGTCCCTGTGCACAGGGACTGCTCGAGATTTCCTCTCTCTCCCTCTCCCCTCCTCCCAACTGTGCAAGGGCACGCACTCTCTCTAATGAATAAATAAATAAGGTTTTTTTTTCAAAAAGTATCATGTCAATTTGATTCTTAGTCTGGCTAAAAGGACCTTGATGGGGACAGGATATTCTTGCTCCCTGACAGTAAGCAAACATGAAACTTCCAGTGTCCTCTCCCTAAGGAATCATGACACACTGACCTGGCACAATGATGTGTAACAATATACACAAAGTACTATTGACAAGGGAGGCTCACACAAGTTTTCGTGTCCAGGATTTTTACCGGGTGTTCATCACACAAGGATCATTGCTCAATCACTATCCATGTGACAGCTCCGTATCTAGCTCTCTGGAAGTTTGACCTCAACGGATTCAAAGCTCCAAACCTAAGATAGCAAGAACCCTCAAGTTTGAAGCCAGTGATTTAGAAGGGGGGTAGCCCTGGGAACCCCCAAACCTGCGGTTGGTGTCTGCAGTTAAGGGCAGTCTTAGCCTGTGAGGTTTAGTCAAACTCTAGATAGTATCGAAGTCATCGCAAGCCTGTAGTAGGTATTACCATCTTCATTCTGTAATTGAGGAAATGCAGGCATAGAGAGAACTCAAGTCACTTGCCCAAGATTAGACAGTGGCAGAAACAACATAGGAACCCAAGTTCATGTGACTCTAGGCCTATGTCCTTAAATATTAGGCTAGCTTTGAGCCTTAGTGACTAGACAAATGAAGAGGTTTTTTTTTTTTAATGATATATTTTTTTTCATTTAAGTTCAATTAATTAACATACTGTATTATAAGTTTCAGAGGTAGAGTTCAATGATTCATCAGTCTTCTATAATACCCAGTGCTTATTACATCACATGCCCTCCTTAATGTCCATCACCCAATTAGTCCATTTTCCCATCCCCCTCCCCTCCACCAACTATCAGTTTGTTTGTTAAGAGTCTCTTATGGTTTGTCTTCCTCTCTGATCTTAGCTTGCTTTATTTTTCCCTCCCTACCCGTATGATCCTGTTTTCTTTTTTTTTTCAAGATTTTATTTATTTATTCATGAGAGACACACAGAGAGAGGCACAGACACAGGCAGAGGGAGAAGCAAGCTCCATGCAGGGAGCCTGACGTGGGACTCGATCCAGGAACTCCAGGGTCACAGCCTGGGCCAAAGGCAGGCGCTAAAACCACTGAGCCACCCAGGTGTCCCAGATTTGTTTCTTAAATTTCACATGAGATCATAGAATAATTGTTTCTCTGATTGACTTACTTTGCTTAGCATAATACCATCTAGTTCCATCCACAACGTTGCAAATGAGACGTCATTTTTTTTATGTCTGAGTAATATTCCATTGTATACATATATATATGTATATATATGTGTGTGTGTGCATATATATTCCCACTGGTGGTATCTCATTGTGGTTTTGATTTGTATTTCCCTGATGCCGAGTGATGTGTAACATTTTTTCATGTGTCTCTTGGCTATCTGTATGTCTTCTTTGAAGAAATGTCTATTCATGTGTTATGCCCGTTTCTTGACTGGATTATTTGTTATTTGGGTATTGAGTTTGATAAGTTCTTTATAGATCTTAGATACTAGCCCTTGTTGATGGTATTTTGATAGGGATTACATTGAATGTATAATTTTTCTGGGAAGCATAGACATTTTAACAATATTTATTCTTCCAATCCATGAACATGGAATGTTTTTCCATTTCTTTATGTCCTCTTCAATTTCTTTCATGAGTGTTCTATAGTTTTCTGAGTACAGATCCTTTGGTTAGTATCTTACGGGTTTTGGTACAATTGTAAATGGGATTGACTCCTTAATTTCTTTTTCTTCTGTCTCATGGCTAGTGTATAAAAATGCAACTCATTTTTGGGGCACTGATTCTTTTTTTTTTTTTTTTAAGATTTTATTTGTTTATTCATGAGAGACACAGAGAGAGAGAGGGGCAGAGACACAGGCAGAGGGAAAAGCAGGCTCCATGCAGGGAGCCCGATGTGGGACTCGATCCCGGGACTCCAGGATCACTGATTCTATGTCCTGCCATTTTGCTGAATTCCTGTATGAGTTCTAGCAATTTTAGGGTACAGTCTTGGATTTTCCACATAGAGTATCATGTCACCTGCCAAGAGTAAGAGTTTGACTTCTTTGCCAATTTGAATGCTTTTTCATTTTGTTGCCTGATTGCTGAGGCTAGGACTTCTAGTACTATATTGAACAACAGTGGTAAGAGTGGACATCCTTGTGTTCCTGATCTTGGGGGAAAAGCTCAGTTTTTCCCCATTGAGAATGATACTCATTGTGGGCTTTTTGTATATGGCTTTTATGCTATTGAGGCATGTTCCCTCTATCGCTACACCATGAAAAGTTTTTAGTCAAGAAAGGATGCTATACTTTGTCAAATGCTTTTTCTACATCTATTGAGAGGCTCATATAATTCTTGTCCTTTCTTTTATTAATGAGTATATCACATTGATTATGTGGATGTTGAACCACCCTTGCAGATCAGAAACAAATCCCACGTGGTTGTGGTGAATAATCCCTTAATGTACTATTGGATCCTATTGACTAGTATCTTGAGGAGAATTTTTGCATCCATGCTCTTTAGGGGTATTGGTCTGTAATTCTCCTTTTTGGTGGGGTCTTTGGTTTTGAGATCAAGGTAGAGCTGGCCTCATAGACTTTGGAAGTTTTCCTTCCATTTCTATAAAGCAACAGAATATGCATTCTTCTCGAGTGCATATGGAACATTCTCCAGAATAGATCATACACTGGGTCACAAATCAGGTCTCAACCAGTACCAAAAGATTGGGACCATTTCCTGCATATTTTCAGACTAAAATGCTTTGAAACTTGAACTCAAACACAAGAGGAAATTTGGAAAGAACTCTAATACATGGAGGTTAAACAGCATGCTACTGAACAACGAATGGGTCAACCTGGAAATTTAAGGAGGAATTTTAAAAATTTATGTAAACCAATGAAAATGAAAACACAACTGTTCAGACAGATCCTTTGGGATACAGCAAAGGTGGTCCTAAGAGGCAAGTATACAGCAATATAGGCCTTACTTAAGAAATGAGAAAAATACACAACGCAATGTGGCACCTAAAGCAGCTGGAGAAAGAACAGCAAATAAAGCCTAAACCCAGCAGGAAAAGAGAAATAAGAAAGAGTAGCACAGAAATCAATGAAATAGAAACCAAAAGAAGAGTAGAACAGATCAATGAAATTAGAAGCTGGTTCTTTGAAAGAATTAATAAGACTGATAAACCCCTGGCCAGACTTATCAAAAAGAAAGGACCTAAATTAATATAATAATGAATGAAAAAAGAGAGATCACAACCAACACCAAGTAATACAATTATATGAACACATTATGAGCAACTATTGGCCAACAAATAAGGCAATCTGGAAGAAATGGATGCATTCCTAGAGATGTATAAAACCGAATGTACCAGGGATTCCTGGGATTCCTGGTGGCTCAGCGGTTGAGTTCCCCTCTTTGGGTCAGGGCATGATCCTGGAGTCCTGGGATCGAGTCCCACATCAGGCTCCCTGCATGGAGCCTGCTTCTCCCTCTGCCTGTGTCTCTGCCTCTCTCTGTGTCTCTCATGGATAAATAAATAAAATCTTTAAAAAAAATTAAACAACAACAAAAAAAAAACCACAACTGAATCTACCCAAACTAGAACAGGAAGAAATAGAAAACCTGAACAGACCGATAACCTGCAAGGAAATTGAAACAGACATCAAAAATCTCCCAACAAACAAGAGTCCAGGACTAAGTGGCTTCCCAGGGGAATTCTACCAAACGTTTATTTATTTATTTTTTATTTTTAAATTTTTTTCCATTTTTAAAAAAAGATTTTATTTATTTATTCACGAGAGACACAGGCAGAGGGAGAAGGAGGTTCCACCCAGGGAGCTCAACATAGGACTTGATCCCGGGACCTCAGGATCATGCCCTGGGCTGAAGGCAGCGCTAAACCACTGAGCCACTGAGCCACTGAGCCACTGAGCCACCCAGGCTGCCCCTCTACCAAACATTTAAAGAAGAATTAGTCCCTATTCTTCTAAAGCTGTTTCAAAAAATGAAGAGTTTTGTTACAGATATTCACGCTAACTAGAAAAATGCACATGTGCGCCCACACACACAACACTCTCTCTCTCTTTATGGAAATCCCTAAATAATAATGCCAGTTTTTTATTCCTACTGATGGATCACTAATAAGTAACATAATGGGACTTTTTTGTTAATGAGAGAGGTTTCCATGTAGCATTTAGAATTACTCCATTCTCATCACAGTATATACTAAATACATACAGACCAAAAAGTGCTAAAAAAACAGATGTTAAAGACAAAGAGTAATACTATAAATGCCATTACAGAACAATACCAGAAGCATTTTTTCATATTCAGAAATGGGAACAACAGCACGAGCTTACTTCTTCGGCAGACATGTGAAACCGTAGAGCGTTGGGCAGGACACTGCCATACTCCCATCTGAGCGCTCTGATCCGAAGCAATCGGTCATACCTGGGATATAAAGAAGGTATGAGACTGCATCACCCTAGGAGACACCTTGGGGACAATGGGGAAACTTAAGTATGGACTGGATGGGTGTGGGGAAGGGTTCTTGGTTTCTCTAGGTTGAGAATGGTGCCATGGTCACAGGATAAAAGGCCCAAATGTCCTTATTTCTTAGAGATGCATACTAAAATATTCAGTGGTAAAACCCCATCATGTTTTCGAATAGTTTAACACAGATGAATAAAACACGATGAAGCAAATACAGCAAAATGTTAAAAATTGTTAAACCTATATGATGGCTCCATAGGGGCTCATAATATTATTTTCCCTAGTTTTATGAATACGGTAATTTTTCATGATAAAAAAATTTAATGGAAAAAAAAGTATTTAGAATGCTTCTGTAAAAAAATAAATCTAAGAATTTCTGTCATCCATTTGAAGTAGTTAATTAGGAAACCACATGGAAAGCCCTCCACTGTTTCCTGCCACACCAAGCAAAAACTGAGAAGCTCACAAATACGCTACAGCACAGCGTCGATTCCTCAACAAAGAGCAGTGTCGAAATTTGATGGTTGGTATCAAGTCACTTCGTCCACCTGACTTTACTTCATTCCTGGTTAAGAATATATAAGAAGAAAAGAACAAATATGTATATTTCAGCATAAGGAAAATTTTCAAAACCATCTAACAACTGATTTGCATGTTTGTATCTATTTATAATTACCAGTTAATCTAACCAAATAGTACCTGCCTCCACATCAGAGCTTTTACTAGTATATTAAAAGATAAAAAAGCCAAAAGCCAAAAGTGAACTAATCTACCTAAGATCATGCTGTCAATGTTTTGTTTAAGCATTTGGTATTTTGAATTTTTGCACACTGATTAATCTCCATTATTTTCAAAAGATAAGCATTATGCTTGCTTACTTTTTGGAATTCCTTTATCATGATGGGATAAGAAACAAACCTAACATCATGGTTCACAAGTTTATGGTCTTATGTCATGTTTTTATTTGAAATGGTACTACTCTTGTGGTTTTTCCAAATCCTTACAATAAAGTGAGTTACAACGGAGTCAAAATGGTTCTTCATTTATCCCACAAATATTTATTGATCTTCAACTATGTACATGTCCTATACTGCAGTGTTCTTCACATAGAGAGGGAAAAATTTTGGTTTTACTCTATAAAATGCACATCCTCTTAGATATTAGACAAGTATCACATTTAAAAACCAAATGTATAATTAATGGGCAAAGAGTTTCAGAATTACACGATAAAGGATTATGAAAATGGATGGTGATGACAGCTGTGTAACATTATGCACATATTTAATACTACTGAACTGTACACTTAAAATGACTGAGATGACAAATTTTATGTTATTTATATTTTACCAAAACAAAAATTATGGGGAAAGAAAAAACAAAGACAGATGTACAGAATGAGGAAAACTCTACTTTGGAGTTTTAAAAGGAATTGGATGAATATGAAAAGGATTCCTTCCTGCAGTGCCTGCTCTAGGCCTTGAAAATAGAGGCAAAATCTATGTCCCTGTCCTATCAAGTCTTCTAGATCTGCTGTATACACTTGTCACTCTCTGAAAGTCAGATTTGTTCTCCACATTGTTTACCATGTGTTCTGGATTATAAAGAAACAGTACAGGGCAGGCCGGATGGCTCAGCGGTTTAGCACCACCTTCAGTCCAGGGTGATCCCAGAGACCCCGGATCGAGTCCCATGTCGGGCTTCCTGCATGAAGCCTGTTTCTCCCTCTACCTGTGTCTCTGCCTCTCTCTCTCTGTGTCTCTCATGAATAAATAAATAAAATCTTTTAAAAAAATAAAAATAAAAAAATAAAAAGTACAAAGATAACATCAGAGTATTTTTTTTTTTTGAGTATTTTGTTAAGTACATAAGGACTTCCTAAAAAACCGTTTTTTTACATCAGTAATTAAAAAGGAATAGATCTTTTCTGACAAATTTTAACAGAAACTGGTAATAATGAGTGGCTTCCATCACCCACCAAGGAATTAGGAGGATGGGGCATGGAATTTTGGATCACAAATTTGCAAATGGTACAAATAGAGCAAATACAGGAAAATCATTCCCTTACTGGACTAAGGCCTATTAAGCTACCTCCTAAATAAATTTGTCTTTAATCTGTTCACTTTCAACTAAGTCAAGGTCACCTCTGCTATCACCTGTGAGACCAGGATGTTATCACCTGGTTATCACCTGGCTGACCAGCATGCTTCCCTCTCCTCTTGGTCCCCCTTGTCTACTGTCCATATAGCAGACAGGGTTATCTTTTATATTTATCTATTTATTTTTTTAAGATTTATTTTTATTTATTTATGATAGACATAGAGAGAGAGAGAGAGAGAAAGAGAAAGAGAGGCAGAGACACAGGCAGAGAGAGAAGTAGGCTCCACGCCGGGAGCTCGACGCGGGACCTGATCCCGGGACTCCAGGATCACGTCCTGGGCCAAAGGCAGGCGCAAAACCGCTGAGCCACCCAGGGATCCCCTATTTTTATCTATTTAAATTCAATTTACCAACATATAGTATACCGCCTAGCGCTCATCACATCACGTGCCCTCCTCAATGCCCATTACCCCATCACTTCACTCACCTCCCCTTTCAGCAATCCTGTTTGTTTCCTAGAGTCAGGAGCCTCTCATGGTTTGTTGTCTTCTCAGTTTTCCCTACTCAGCTTCCCCCCTTTCCTTATGGTTCCTTCCACTACTTCTTATATTCTACATATGAGTGAAACCATAATTGTCATTCTCTGATTGGCTTATTTCACCCAGCTTAATACAGGGTGACCTTTGAAAACATAAACATGCCACACGCTTAAAAATCTCACCTGATGTCACCCTTAGCCTGCTTGCTAAGCTTCAGCCACACTGGCCTTCTTTATCTATCACTGTCCTGATCATCCACCCTCCTTCACAGCTCAGGGCCTTTGCATATGCTGCCCCTTCCACCTAGGATGCTTTCTGCCTACAATCACTGCCTTATTGAAACCAGCTTCTCCTTTAGACCTCAGCTGTAATGTCTCTTCCTTGGAGAGAACTCCTGGATTCCTCAATCCTAGCCTATCTTTGATTCATTATTCTCTCCCCTGGAACTCTGTTGTTTTCCTTCACGGCATGTATCCCAATTCGGTGTATCTGTATTTACATCTGTCTTCTGCACTGGACTGTGAAGGCCATGGGGGCAGACATCTTGACTGTGTTGTTTACAGCTGAAATACCAGAGCCACTTATCAGCACAGTCATTGAGTACTGTAATTGCATGAAATAATAAACAAATTGCTTGGGAACTTGAGATTAGGACTTTACTTCTGCCTTATACTTATTGTAAACTGGCTGCAATTCTGGTTCTCATTCCATCTGTGAAAATTTTTCTGTATCTGTCCTTAAACATCGCAGTTGGAAAATGCTCCCATTGTTCATGTGTTCCACTAGATCTTACCAGCACGTTACTGATTTCTATGCCCAAGTAACTGATAAAAACACTGTACCTAACAAGGCCAAAGATGGAACTTCACGTCACAGACAGACTTCTCTCTAGCCTGAGATCTGAATATCTCACCTTTGATCCTGGAGTTGGTGGTTCTTTTTGTCTTACTCTTCACCAAATCACAAGAACCTATCAACTCTGTCACACAGCTCACTGTCTCCACTGGGCCACCACCATGCTCAGCTCCAAATGTTCTCTAAACCTAGAGCTCTCTCATTCACCAGGCTGTAGCCTTCCATTAGCATTGGTTCTTGGTGAACTGTGCACAAGCTTGGAAATCACGGCTGCTCCTACCAAGTCTATAAATTGAATGTTCTCCCTTTAATGCACTAAGGCAGCTCTTAGTCAAAGTGAGCAGTGGAAACTATTTTGTTTCATTGTTAGGATCTTTATTTGCTCCTATCTCATCTCTTCTAGATTCACTCTAATTCCCTGCAAGTCATATCATTCAAATAACAAATATTTATTGAGCATCTACTATGTACCACGCATGATTTGAATTTGTATACATTTAGGGTGGTCAACACAAATCCCCTCAGTCCTGTATAGCTACAGTATGATCAGGCTCACAGAGAATTAAAAAAAAAAAAAATCACGGGGCACCTGAGTGGCTCAGTCGGTTAAGCATCGACCTTTGGCTCAGGCCTCGCATTGGGCTCCCTGCTCAGTGGGGAGTTTGCTTCTCCCTCTCTCTGCTCATTCATGTTCACTCTCTCTCTCAAATAAATAAAATCTTTAAAAAATAAATAATAGAAATTTTTAAAAATCGTATCTAAAAACTGATGTGACATTATCTGATTTCAGTATCATATTTCTTAAGTTTTTAAAAAATATCAATCTCATCAAAACTTACACATCAGACTGGTTTTGTTCATATAAAGCTTTCATCTCCTCCAGAACTTGCCTGAGTCCATCCTCCTAGAACATATAAAATGATATCGATACACATCCATTAATTCCTCCAAGTCTATAGCAACATGTGATCTACTCTACACTTCTTATTAAAAAGCAATAATCCATTTATGCCTTAGAGGGGTGGCTATAGCAAGTGTCGGTAAGGATGAGGAGAAATTAGAACTCTCATACATTAGAGGTAGGAATATTAAATGGTACAGCCCTATAAAAAGCAGTATGATAATTCCTCAAAAAGTTAAACATAGAATTACCATATTACCCAGCAATTCCACTCTTATACACTTGAGACTTGAAAATATATATTCATTCAAAAACTATGTACATAGGGGCATCCCTGGGTGGCTCAGCGGTTTAACACCTGCCTTTGGCCCAGGGCGCAATCCTGGAGTCCCGGGATCGAGTCCCACGTCAGGCTCCCGGCATGGAGCCTGCTTCTCCCTCCTCCTGTGTCTCTGCCTCTCTCTATCATAAATAAATAAATCTTAAAAAAAAAAAAAAAAACTATGTACATAAATGTTCAGAGCAGCATTATTTATGGCGGCCCCAAAGTGAAAACACCCATATATCCCTCAACTGATGAACCAATAAACCAAATATGGTATATCCATTCAAAGGGCTATTATCTGTAGAGAAAAAGGAATGTAGTACAGTGTGCAACAACATGGATGAACTTTGTAAACAGTATTCTAAGTGAAGTTAACCATATACAAAAGGATAAATATTGTGTGATTCCACTTACCTGAAATATCTAAAATAGGCAAATTCATGGAGATGGAAAGTAGATTAGAGGTTACTGGGGGCTGGGGCAAGGGGGAAGTAGGGAGCTATTGCTTAATAGTTACAGAGTTTCTGTCTGGGTTGATGAAAAAGTTTTCAAAGAGGAGTGATAGTTGCACAAGGATATGAATGTAATTGACAGCGCTGAAGTGTACACTTAAAAATGGTTAAAATGGGTGCCTGGGTGGCTCAGCGATTGAGCATCTGCCTTTGGCTCAGGGCGTGATCCTGGAGTCCCAGGATTGAGTCCCATATCGGGCTCCCTGCATGGAGCCTGCTTCTTCCTCTGCCTGTGTCTCTGCCTCTCTCTCTCTCTCTCTCTCTGTCTCTCGTGATAAAGAAATTAAAAAATCTTTTAAAAATAAAATAAAAATGGTTAAAATGGAAGATTTCATGTTATATATATTTTACTACAATAAAAAAATAGACCAAAAAAGCATTATAGGGATCCTTGGGTGGCTCAGTGGTTTAGCGCCGCCTTCAGCCCAGGGCGTGATCCTGGAGTACCGGGATAGAGTCCCATGTCGGGCTCCCTGCATGGAGACTGCTTCTCCCTCTGCCTGTGTCTCTCATGAATAAATGAATAAAATCTTAAAAAAAAAAAAAAAGCATTATAAAAGGGAATGAAGTACCGACAATACAACACCATCAACATACTGATTAAGGATATTCTCAAATACTTCGTACTAAACAAAACAAGTCAGATACAAAGGAATACATACTGTATGATCCCTGCTGGCCCTTTATAGAAAAAGTATGCATCTCCTGGCACACTGAATCTAGACCCTCCCCCTCAAAAAGACAAATATAATCTGTAGTCACAGAAAGTACATCTGTGGTTGCCTAAGGCTGGAGGTGGTAGGGAGCCACAGAAAGGGAGAAGGGAATTCTTGGGGTGACAGAAATCTTGACTGTGGTGCTGCTTACAAGGACGTACACAGTTGTAAAATTAAAATATTCTGCTAATTAGAAACGACAAATACCCACCATTTGCTTCAATGTGGATGGAACTGGAGGGTATTATGCTGAGTGAAATAAGTCAATCGGAGGACAGTGTATGTTCTCATTCATTTGGGGAATATAAAAAATAGTGAAAGGGAATATAAAGGAAGGGAGAAGAAATGTTGGGAAATATCAGGAAGGGAGACAGAACATAAAGACTCCTAACTCTGGGAAACGAACTAGGGGTGGTGGAAGGGGAGGAGGGCGGGGGGTGGAGGGGAATGGGTGACGGGCACTGAGGCGGACACTTGACGGGATGAGCCCTGGGTGTTTTTCTGTATGTTGGTAAATTGAACACCAATAAAAATTAATTTAAAAAAAATATTCTGCTAAATTTTATTTTGTTGTTATAAATTAATATCTCAATAAAATTAACCACAAAAAAACCCACACAACAGTCCTATATAGAAGCAATAAGGCATGACAAAAGTATGTAAATAACTTTAATGAAAACAGATCTCAAAAAGATTACTACAAAAAACAAACAGTTTTGGTTTGCAACAACGGAAGGACCAAAGGAATTTCTCTACTACCTATCTTGGGACAAATTTTTTAAAGATTTTCCTTTGGAAGGATACAAACATTAAAATTTTGGAGTTCAAAAATGTTACACAGTAGGTCTGTCAGCAATCCAAAGATAAGTGACCCAACTATTTTTAGGGCCAACATATATGTATTAGCAAAAACATTTTGGCATTATTAATATAACTGCAAAATAAAGAACTTAACCCTGTTCAAACATAAGAAAATACATAACTCCCAATAAAAAACCTAAGCATGACCTCTGTCTTCCCTTTCATTAAGTAGTTAAAAAGAGAGCATGGAAAAGTCTGATTTATTAGAATTCAGTTAAATAGGGGTGCCTGGGTCGCTCAGTCGATTAAGCATCTGCCTTGAGCTCGGGTTATGATCCCAGGGTCCTGAGACCAAGCCCTGCATGGGGCTCCCTGTTTTGTGGGAAGCCTGTTCCTCCTTCTTCCTCTGCCTGCTGCTTCCCCTATTTGTGCTGTCAAATAGATAAATAAAATCTTTAAAAAAAAAAAAAAAAAGAGAGAGAGACAGAGAGACAGACACACAGATGCCTGGTGGCTCAGTGGTTAAGTGTCTGCCTTCAGCTGAGGACATAATCCTGGAGTCTCAGGATCCAGTCCTACACCTGGGGTCCCCTCAAGGAGCCTGGTGCTACCTCTGCCTATGTCTCTGCCTCTCTCTGTGTGTCTCTCGTGAATAAATAAATAAAATCTTAAAAAAAAAAAGAATTGTTAAATATTTCTTTTATCAGCAAATAATATTTTAAGGAATAGCTGAAACTCCTGCATGATAGATCTACAGGTATACAAATAGATCTACAGGTATACAAAGGTGTGTAAAATAGTTCTATAAAAATAGACAATTTTATAAAAATGATTTCAGATTTAATTTTTTTTTTAGAATCTGCAGTGAAAATTGCACAGTTTTGTGCTCCCATGTCAGGCTGGGAGCTATGATAATTTTCCTAAAAACTCACTTAAACTATTACTAGTTCTGCATATAGAAAGTGGGCAATCATTTCAATTTGCTGAACACAGCAACTAACCTTGAGAGATCCTGGAATGAACAAGGCAGAGTTCCTGCTCTAAATCCAGTGACTATCATCTTCCTGGGAGGAATGATTCTTGAAGAGTCATGTGGGTAATGGGCCTATCAGCCCTCAGATCAATCAGATGGATTGGCCTGTCCCTGCTTGGCTGTGTCAGAGCGGCCAGCCTCCTCAGGCTGAGTCTTCCAGGCTACTGAGTCAGTCACCTGGCTGGCAGGTGGGTCTGTCAGTAGAAGGTGCATGTGCAAAAGGTGCTCTGCCAAACTAAGACCTAGAAAAAGGAGTGATTTTATAACTTCTAAGTCCCGCCCCAGCTCTCCCAAAAGTGGTAAACCAACACTTAAAATTTGTGTGAAACAGAGAGCTGGAAAGACTAAGGGTCTGAAGAGCCAGTTGCAAGGCTGGTGTGGCCAGTTTCTGCTGACAAGCCTGTGCCTCTTTGGGCTTATTTCCTCTTATGTTAGATGACCTTCAAAGTGCCCAGTTGTCTGACTGCAGTATGGAGTCATATTTTACAGCCTACACACCTTGGCATTCCAGAATCTCTGAAGTTCCCACTACTGTCTCCTAGCTTTTTAAATGAGGTAACTGTTCTAAAAGAACAGGAATCTAGGAAACCTGTGTCCGAGGTGAGGCTCTGCTCCAATATGCTGTATGTTCAGACAGTCCCTTAACTTGATCTTTAATTTCTCTTGGCTCAGTCTCATGTGCAAAATGACCTGTTTGACCAGGCGCTTTTTAACGTTCAAAACAAAACTCAGGGCAGCCCCAGTGGCTCAGTTTAGCGCCGCCTTTAACCCAGGGCATGATCCTGGAAACCTGGGATGGAGTCCCACGTCGGGTTCTGTTTGCCAACTCGCTGGCAAAAACAGGGGTACTCTCTTTTTCCTGCTAAACTCTGTTTTTCCGTGTTCCAAAATTTCTGTTTCCGACTTCAGAGCAGGCCCCGCGAGAAAACCCAGCCTCCAAGATCTCAGGACCCAGTCCCACATCCGGGTCTGCAGGGACAGGGCAGAACCCCAGGGTCGCCGACCCGCCCCGGCCCCGCCCCCCCGGCCCCCGCCCCGGTCCCGGCCCCCCGGTCCCCCGCCCCCCCGCCCCGGCCCCGGCCCCCGCCCCTCAGCAAGACTAGCCCGCTTTACCGCGTCCTCCCTCACATTGAAGGCCGGCAGCTGCCCTTCTGGCGCGCGATGCAGCTCGCGGACCAGTTCCATGGCCTTCTCGCAGAACATATCCCACGCGCTCCGGTCCCGAGGCCTACGTCAACCGCCGGCTCTCGCGCCAACGGTCCCGGGGTCACGCACGCCGCGCAGGGCTCCCACGGCCCCCGGCCCCACAGCTGCCGACACTCGCCTCCGCCCGGCTCTTTGGCGCCAAACATGCCCAACCAATAGAAACGCGCTCTGGGCCTCGCGGCCTACGGCGGCGGCCAAGGGACAGTTGCCGCCGCTGCGCAGCCGCACTGCAGGAGGGGCGAAGGCTGGGGGTGGGTGCTGCGTGCTCCCCCAGGTCGGCTCCCGGGCTGCGAGAGGCCGCATCCACCCCGGCCTGCGATCCACCTAGTCTGAGCAGACTCTTTTGAGGCGCAGCTCGCGATATATGCATATCTCGCAACTTCTTTTTTCCATTTATTCGTTCATTTTTATTTATGACCAAGGGGGTTCACTCTGAGGTCGAGAAGGAATGCTCGGAAACTGGGTGTGCTTTAATCTTAGGACATAGCATTTCGTTTTAGTTTTGCAGGTGGGTTTTTGTTAAGTAGAAAAGGGAAACCAACTTTCATTGGGTATCTCCTGTGTGGTAGGGGCTGTGACATTCATTTAATTCTCATGATTAATCGTCAGGCGGTGCTTCTAAGACTCCTGGTACTGATTAGAAAGCAAGTATGTAACTTCTTTTTCTTCGAGTGGACTCCGAGCCGACCCTGGGGCTCGCACCTGGGACACCCGGGACTGACTCAGCCAGGGAGCCAACAACAGAACTTCCAAGGTCACACAGCTTCTGAAGTCACTGACTTTTTTTTTTTTTAAAGAGCTTTATTTATTTTTTTAAAGACTTATTTATTTATTCATTCATTCATAGTGACACAGAGAGAGAGAGGCAGAGGCACAGGCAGAGGGAGAAGCAGGCTCCATGCAGGGAGCCCGACGCAGAACTCGATCCAGGGTCTCCAGGATCACGCCCTAGGCCGCAGGGGGCGCTAAACCGCTGAGCCACCGGGGCTGCCCAGTCACAGACTTTAGATTTAAGATTTCAACTCCCGGTACCACCTTTGATGTTATAGGAGTGATTTTATTTATTTTTTTTAAGATTTTTTATTTATTTATTCATGAGAGACACACAGAGAGAGACAGAGAGACAGAGAGAGAGGCAGAGGGAAAAACAGGCTCCATGCAGGGAACCTGACACGGGACTCGATCCTTAGTCTCCAGGATCAGGCCCTGGGCCAAAGGTGGCACTAAACCGCTGAGCCACCTGGGCTGCCCAAGGAGTAATTTTAAAACGCTTTTAAAATAACTCTAATCACAAAGTCTACAGAAGGGGAAAATACCCTAGATTAACACAAATTCACACCGCCATAATCTTACCTACATGATTACGGAAATTTTCATTAGATTTGATTGATTCATTAGATTTTCATTAGAATTGATAGATTTGATTCTATCAAAGAAATGACTGCTATACAAACGATTTGTTTTATTTGGCTACCTTTTACAAAGCAATATTTTTAAAAAGGTAATATTACTGGATTCATTCCAGCTAACTCTAGAAACCTTCTCTTTTGCAAATATATATACAATAGATGTGTAATCTGGAGAATGAGCATGGGAATGGCCTACAAAGCCTTTGAATCTTTAAATTAAGTGACATTTCCTTTTCAGCTCTACAGTAAGGCATAACTTACCTAAGTTATTAAATACACAGATCTATAATGGACTGTGCTACAGGATTGCATGCCAAAAATTGCCAGTATCCACAACCTTCCTGTGTCATAAACCTTTTTAATTTCAGGTCCTTACCTATACAATGGGGCCAACGGTATGGACTTCTGAGGGGTTGTAATGACTCTTTACTCCTTCAGCAAATATTTATGAAGTGCCTACTATATACTGCGCATTGTTCTAGACACTGAATATAAAGTAGTGAACAAAGTTCTTGTTCTCAGAGTCTATGTTCCAGTGTGGGATACAGATATATTGATGATAAATTTATTAGTTTCGTGCTAAGAAGAATAAGCCAGGGCAGGTAAATAATTCTGTGGTCAGTGATGATGAGAGGATCTGAGGGTTTGGAGTTAGTGTTCAGAGAAGGCACAGACCTGTAGTGGGGAGGGAATAAACCATGTGCAGATGGGGCCATAGGATAGGCAGAGAATTACACGTGCAGCAGGAATGCAAGTACAAAGGTCCCAAGGAGGGGGACTGGGTGACTCACACAAATGCCAACCATACCTCTCCTTGGGGCCCCTGCATCAGCAAGGAGGCAGTGACACTGGAGCAAAGTAAGGGAGGGAGGGACTCCTGGGTGGCTCAGGCTCCCCTCAAGGAGCCTGCTTTTCCCTCTGCCTATGTCTCTGCTTCTATCTCTCACGAATAAATAAATAAAATCTTAAAAAAAAAAAAAAAAAAAAAGGGAGGGAGACTCTAGTGGCTGAGATCAGAATGAGGGCTTGAGGCCATGCCAGGTAGGACCCTGTAGGCCCTATCATAAGCTTTCTGTTTTAAAGAAAACTTGAATGAGTATTTTTGAGCAAAACAAGTGACAGGACTGGACCTACATCTTTAAATGGACCTTTCTGACAGCAAAGTAAGCAAAAGTTGGCAAGGGTGGAGGCAAGACACCACTTATTAAAATTATTGTTAAAATAATTCAGGTGAGAGAGGATGGCAACTTGGCCCAGCGTGTGGATGGAGGAGGTGGTGAGAAGTGGTTGCATCTTGGATAGATTTTGAAAGGAGTGCTGAATCAGGCATAAGAAGATTCAAGGATGATCCCCGAGTTTTGGCCTAAGGAAATGCAAATACAAGGCTACCATTCCTGAAGCAGGAAGGTTACACATGGAGTAGGGGTGGGGAAAGAGTTGGGAGATCAGCTTTGAACATAACTTTAGGTGAAATGAGTGAATGAGTAAACCATTAGAGGAACATGCAATTCAAGGAAGGAGTGTGGACTAGAGATACAATGTGGGTGTCATCAGTGTAGGGTTGTATTTAAAAACAGACCACATGGACAGTGAATGTGGAATATCAGAGAGCAAGAACTTCCTATCCCTTTCTAGGTCCTCTTCTGTATTAAGAACCAAATTGCTATAGGACAGATTAACAGGAGAAAACCAAACTTAGTTTCCTGCCTACAGGAAATTCACACTTATATGGAAATTCCAAGGACAATTGGGCAAAATAAAGTTATATATTATCTATATTAACTAAAGAGAATCCGGTAGGGGTCTGGGACTTTGAAGGGAAAGAATGCAAGTCACAGGCTGAAGTCTGGTAATTAAATGCTTGCCTTGCCATATAGATGGGTCACTCAGGTAAAATTTGTCTCTGGTAATAAACATTATTCTGGGAAAGACTCCAATTTAGATTCTCCTGTGTAGTTAAGGGAGGGACAAAAAGCTTCTTCCATAGGGAGGAAGTCCATAGGGTCTTGATGGCCTTTAGCTCAAAATAATCAAGCCAAAGTGTCTACCTTGGAGTGGCCTGGCCCTTCGCCCCTCCAGGACCAAGAGCTGAAGACTAGGCCTAATGCCAGCCAGGTTCAATATCCCTCACTTTGCTTTTTTTTTTTTCTATTAAAGAGGATTTTGTGAGTAATAGGGTCAAATTTTTTTTTAAACTCAGTTTCTGGATTCCTAATCTTCCAATATGTGCTGGTATAACACTTTAAAGAATTCACCATTTAAATTCTAAAAGAGGGGACACCTGGGGACATGGGGCTTCTTGAGGGAAGCCTGCTTCTCCCTCTGCCTGTGTCTCTGCCGCAGTCCCTGGGCCCCCTCCTCTCCGCGAGTTTCTTGCTGATGAGAGTGCCCCTCTGTCGACCCTCTACCCTCTCTGTGTCTCTCATAAATAAATAAATAAAATATTTAATAAATTCAAAATGAGTATTTGGAGATATCCACACAATTATAAACGCTGGTTGTGGAATTTCTGCCCACAGTCAATGAAATTCTTTGGCAATTTACAAGTATCATTACAAAGCTAATAGGAGCTATTGAATTTATAAAAGCATTCCTTTTTTTTTTTTTAAGATTTTATTTATTCACGAGAAAGAGAGAGAGAGAGAGAGAGAGGCAGAGACACAGGCAGAGGGAGAAGCAGGCTCCATGCAAGGAGCCTCATGTGGGACTCGATCCCAAGACTGCAGGATCACACCCTGGGCCCAAGGCAGGCGCTAAACTGCTGAGCCACCCATGGATCCCTATAAAAGCATTTCTAATTGATTTTAAATTATCAGTTTAATTGTTGAAATGGTGAAAGTTCACTTTATAATAAGTAAGCAAATCTCTCAGTTGTAGATCGTTTCTAAGAAATAATGCCATATTAAAGAATGCCAAAGCTGTAAAATTAGCTCTGTGAAACTACTCTTTGTGAGATGAGTTGAATTAGTTCTTAGCTTGGGTTTCACATTTGAAATAGATTTTTTTTTAAGATTTTTTTAAAAGATGTATTCATTTCTTTTTTTTAAATTTTTTATTTATTTATGATAGTCACAGAGAGAAAGAGAGGCAGAGACATAGGCAGAGGGCGAAGCAGGCTCCATGCACCAGGAGCCTGACGTGGGATTCGATCACGGGTCTCCAGGATCGCGCCCTGGGCCAAAGGCAGGCGCCAAACCGCTGCGCCACCCAGGGACCCCATTTTTTAAGATTTTTAAGTAATCCCCACACCCAATCCAGGGCTGGAACCTACAAGCCCAGATCAAGTTTGACTCTATTGAGTGCGGAGCAAGGCGGACCGCCACCAGCTGCTACTAAATTGCTTCACAAAAATCTAAAATGAAATGGTTTTTAAGAAGTTAATTGTTAATTCAGTTTTCATATGTTCAGCCCCAAAGTTAAAAGTTAAATTACTTATATGCTTGTGTCTAACAAAAAGTACCTAAAAGCATATTTTTCATAGTAAACTGTTGTGGGAAAAATAGTTATAAGTCATGAGGATGGTGGTTTGTTACCCTCTGCTTTCTGTCCTCATAAACAGGTTTCCGAGGGGTTCCCTCCCACTGGGTCTCCAGCCCTAGTGAACACGAGCCAGAGCGGGAGATGAAAGAGCCAGCTGTCCCCGCGGCGCGGGCCCTGGACCCGGGGCAGGGCCAGGCGCGTCCGCTCGCGGCGCGGGGGACCCTGGCTCAGGCATCCCCGGCCCTGCGCCCACCAGCCCACACCCGCCAGCATCACTGGTCCCCTGGCGCTGCCCGCACCGTGACGCCCTGCAAGGCTTCGGCCGCCCTTCTCCAAAATGGCCGCGGGCGTGCGCCGGCGCCGCTGGGCGCGCTCCCCGCGGAAGCACGGCGGGGGCGGGGCCGGCGGGAGCCGGGCGCCGATTGGCCGGCGCGGCTGCCCTGTCCCGGGCGCCGGTCCGTACGGCCGCCGCCGCGGCCTGGGGTTGGGATGCTAGGGGCTGCGGGCTCCCAGCGGCTGCGGCTCCCGTGAGTGGCGGCGGCTGCGGCTGCGGCTGCGGCGCGGGCGGGCGGGCGGGCGAAGCCAGCGGGCACCGTCGGCAGCTGGCCGCGTCGGCCGCGGGATGAGGAAGCGGGCCGAGCCCGTCGCCTTGGAGCATGAGCGCTGCGCCGCCTCGGGCTCATCCTCCTCCGGCTCGGCCGCCGCGGCGCTGGACGCCGCCTGCCGCCTGAAGCAGAAGCTGCGCCTGGCGGGCAAGGGGCCAGCGGAGCCGCGCTGCGCCGCGGACGCGGGCATGAAGCGAGCGCTGGGCAGGTGAGGTAGGGCGCCGGGAGTGCCTGCCCCCGGCTCCCCGCGAGGTTCTCGCTGACCGCAGCGCCCCCGTCCCTCTACCCGCCGGTGCCCTCTCCCAGCCTCCCCCGGCGCTCTCCCTCGCCTGGCCCGCAGGTGTGGCCCGCGGGCATCCTTCCCTCGGTTCCCGCCTGCGGGAGCGCCCCGACCGCCCTTCCACCCTCCGGTGCCCTCCTCTGGCCCTCCGTGGAGCCCAGCGCCGTGCCCCTACCCTTCCCGGGTGACCGGTGGGACCCCGTCCGCGGGCTGGACCAGCGTCCCTCCCGGGGGCTGCGAGCCGCAGGCGGCCACCGCCCGGCCTGGGGGGAGGGCCCGGGGGCGCCCCGGCTGCGGCCCCCGGACGCCCCGCAAGGAGGGGACGCGGGCGGTGGGCTGCAGGTCCGGGCCTCGCTGGCATCCTTCGCCTCAGCTCTGCGGGGAACCCGGAACCGACCGCGCCTCTCGCTGGGCTGGCGTCTGCGAAGCTTACCTGGTCCCGGGTCTCACTTTGCTGAGCGTCTCCGGTGACTAGTTGTCAAGAAGTGGCATTCTCTGCCCAGAACGAATGAGGCCTTTGGGGGAAAGGTTAAATGGTGTGCTGTCGCCCAGGGTACGCCGCATCCTCGGCTGTTGCAGGGAAGCCTGTGGGTGCGTGTGCAGACGGCTAGTGCTGCTTGAAATTTGTCTGCGTGGAGAATCTAGACTTGGAGAACCTGGAAGTCTTTTGGTTTCTCCCTCTGAGTAGGGGATGAATGTATCCAGGTAGAGCTGATTTCAAGACTAAGGTACTGTATTTCATAGGGACAAATTTCTCCCCCTTTGCTGGCTCCATAATTAATCTGGCTGTTCTCAGAACGTTATCGTTCAAGGCAATTTTGAAATCTGGATCTTTCATGGTTTTGAAGAAGTTAGTATGTAACCTTCTCAGGTGTTGCAGAGTCATTTCTTTTGGGGTCAGCTGGAATGTCCTTAATTGACACTGGCTGCTTCAGTGTCAAATATTTATCCAGATAGTCCCTAAAAATATCATTGCCTAAAAGATCATGAAATTGAAAAAAATAGAAATATGTATCCAAATAGACACCTTAATATTTTAACCTCATTGTTTAAAAAGTCATGGAACGAATTGTAGTCTCCTCTGTTAACATTCTTCCTGAAGGGCAAGAACTGACAGTATTTGTGTGTGTGTGTGTGTGTGTGTGTGTGTGTGTGTGTGTGTGTGTGTAAAGTTACCTTTACACTGGGCAGTGTCTTTTGTGAAACTAATTTGTTCTCTTTTTGTGGAAAGGTTATCTGCACTAAAGACTCATAAGTAGCTTTGATGTACTTTTGTGGTTTTTTTTGTTTGTTTGTTTAATCGGTTTTATCTAACACCTAGATAAGTTTGGGAATTCTTCCTTTGAAGAAATGAAATTGTTAGGCACATTAGTGTTTGGGGAAACAGTGCTGGCCTGGTACCTTCCTGGAAAGATGTACGGTATTAAAATGATATGCTTTGTTTGTGTTTTTGTTTTTTTTGTGTGTGTCAGGAGAAAGACATTCAATTGGTACTCATATCCTTTGGAGGAAGGAAGGGTTCTTAGGTAATAAAAAGTAAAGCAGATGGCAGGAAAGCCAAATTTGTGTTACCTCATGTCTTCCTTCCCTATTTCTTGGAATGCTCTCCTGGACATTCGTCTCCTTTTGTTTTCTCCTTCACCCAGGTCTCTGCTCAACTGTCACGTCCTCAGAGAGGCCCTCCCTGAGACCAGCCCATTCAAAATAGACTTCTTGCCACTCCCAACGCTCGTGGTCTATTTGCTTTTATCATCACACTTTATCTCTCTCTCTCTTGACCTTGCAGTTGTCTGTGTAGTTGACTTGCTTTATTAGTTGTCTCCTCCCCTATAAGGATGGAAGCCCTAAGAGAGCAGGGGCATTGTTTCTTCCATTTTTCTGTCTCCAGTGCATGAACATAGTAGGTGGCAGAAAATACGTATTCAAATAGTATACGTAGAGTAGATAACTAAGAAGTGGAATTGCTGGACCAAGGAGTGTGTGTTTATAATTTTGAAAGGTGAGGCCAAAGTGCCCTCCAATGTACTGATGGGTACTTTCCCCAGCAGTGTCAATTGCCTCCCCTTCCTGTCAATATTTAATGTTACCAAATATTTTAACCTTTTTTTCTACCTGATTGATGAAAATGACATCTGATTTGTAGCTTTAATTTGCATTTTTAATTGTTAGGTGGCAATTTTTGTGTGTTTTTATAAGCCTATTGTATACCTTTGGGTCTTTCATTACTTGCCTTTGTTTGGCACATTTCAGATAGACAAAAGGGAAGACAATATAATGAACCTCGATGTATCCATCAGGTCTTCTTAAACAGCCATATTTTGCTGATCTTGAATCATTTGTCTCTCCTCCCTCCATATTTTTGTAGGGTGGGGGACTGGAATATTTTAAAACAATTTTATACATAGCTACTTCACAGTATAGCTTAAATAGGGACTTTTGAAATATATATAATCTTATTGCTATATTTATCAAAAATTCTTTATATTTATCAAAATTAACAATTTATTATTGCCTCTTAGTAATTTAATACCCAATATACATACACATTTCTCCAGTTGTCTCAGAAACGTCTTTTAAAATATGGTTTGTTGGGCAGCCCTGTGGCTCAGCGGTTTAGTGCCACCTTTGGCCTGGGGTGTGATCCTGGAGACCTGGGATCCAGTCCTGCATCGGGCTCCACATGGGGCCTGCTTCTCCCTCTGCCTGTGTCTCTGCCTCTCTCTCTGTGTCTCTCATGAATAAACAAATAAAATATTTAAAAATAAAATAAAATAAAATGTGGTTTGTTTAAAAATCCTGTAATTTGTTTATTTCTAATTACTTGATCTTTTTTGTTGTTGAAAATAGAATCCTTCCTTATATTACGTATTTACTAATTTTGTAAGCAGCAACTTATGTAATCATTGTTTCTAGTTGTTTTTGCAGTTGGTTCTCTTGGAATTTCAGATATCATATGTCAGTTACAAATAATATGAATTTCATCCCATGTTTTCTACTTTTTTATATCTCTTGTTTCTCATTTTTTGGTTGCATTATATTTCTAGAACAGAATATATACAAGGGATGATGTCTTGTTCCTTACTTTACTGAGAATACTTTTAATATTTTTGCCACACTAGTTATTTTACTACAGGGTGTGTTGTTGCTGTTTGTTTTTTAAATCAAAAATGGTTCTTGAATTTTATCAAATGCTGTTTTAGTGTCTGTGAAATTATCATGTAGATGTCTTTCCTTGACCTGTTAATATGAATTCTAGTAACAGTTTTTATATTATTGAATCATCATTGAAAACTCTGTTAATGTGTAGCCAGATTGTATTAATATTTAACTTAGTCATTTTACATTGTCATTTGTGAGACTAGTGTGTAATTTTGTTTTTAAATGTAATCCTTGGGATCCTTGGGTGGCACAGCGGTTTGGCGCCTGCCTTTGGCTCAGGGCGCGATCCTGGAGTCCCGGGATCGAGTCCCACGTCGGGCTCCCGGTTCATGGAGCCTGCTTCTCCCTCTGCCTGTGTCTCTGCCTCTCTCTCTCTCACTGTGTCCCTATCATAAATAAATAAAAATTTAAAAAATTATATATTAAATGTAATCCTTATCAAGTTGTTTTAGTACTTTCTTTAGCTTTATTTAAAGCTTTTTCTTTGCTTTGCTTTAGCCAGTTTAAATGCTTTTGAAATGATTTGTTTTTTCAAATTTTGGTGAAATTGCCCTGTAAAACTACCTAAGCCTGGTGCTCTTTTAGATTTGCTCTCTTTCTGGGTTTAGTTTTGGTGATTTATGCATTCATAGAAAATCATCTGTTTTATCTAACTTTTTCCTCTATATCTGGGGCTGTTCCCTAATTTTGTGTGCTTATATGCTCCCCCCCTTGATTATTTAGTCTAGCAAGTAGTATATCAATACAGAGATATACACTGAAATTTCTTCTCCCAAAGAAAATATTTTTTTTATTAATTAATTCTGGGAGACCAGGATGCTGCTGAGGGTTCTGGAGAAGTGGAGAGAACATCTTCTGTCTGAAAGCAGCTACTGCACCCTCTCCTGTCACTGACCCTGGCAAGAAACGTGGTCCTAAGATGGCCAGATCACCCAGTCTCTCTAGAAGAGTAGCTGGTTGTGTGTTTGTGTGTGTATGTGTGAACTCAAACTTTGTAAACATTGGCAACTAATTCAGATAAAAACAATAACTTGGGAATAAAACAAAACATTTTTTGTTTTTTAAAATTTCTGGATTGGTCGTTTTTAAAGGTAAATGTTTATCTAACTCATATGTTGACCCTGGACTTCCTGAGAGGAAGGACTAGATATTAATTTTGTACAATATCTGGTAATTTTTGGCAAAGAAGTGATTCATGAGCCTTTTCTGTTCTTTTTCAGTAACCCCCAGAGTTTTGGGGACTATGCTTTAAAGGCTTAAGTGGTCTAATTTGGACTCTAGGAAGGTGATAGTGAGATTTATGGGTCTGCATGCTTCAGTGAATTAGTCTTTATCCTTCTACCCCCAGCTCATAAGTGGTTCTGCCAGTGACTGAGGTCAGTGGGCTGCATGGGAGGCTGCATTTCATAGCTGCTGATCCTTGCATGTAAATACAGGGAACCTGAGGCATCACCCTCAGTCCCTCTTTGACCCAAAGCAAGGAACTTCATCCAGCTGCTAATGGTTTCACTGTAATCCAGAAAGGCAGGTGGCTGAGGTTAATAATACTCATCTCCTTCAACATCAGCCTTCCTGAGCTCACCCCAGAAGTTCTTTGCATGGTATCTCTTTGTATACTGAGAGGTTAGAATGTGTTTTCTTCCTTTATATACTGAGAAGGTTAGAAGGTTCTGAGCTAGCTTTTGCAGTTAAAGTTTACTTTTTTTTTTTTTTTTAAAGATTTTATTTATTTACTTATTCATGAGAAAGAGAGAGAGGCCGAGACACAGGCTCCATGCAGGGAGCCTGATGCGGGACTCGATCCTGCGTCTCCAGGATCACGCCCTGGGCTGAAAGTGGCGCTAAAGCGCTGAGCCACCCAGGCTGCCCAGTTTACTTTGTTCCATTCCCCTTCTCCTTCCACTCCCGAGAATACGTTCTGTGCCTGGACTGGGACAAGCAAGGGGGCAGGCTTTGTTTATGGCACCTCAGCTGGGGCCCCCAGCCTGGTCCATCTCTTCCCAGTTGTGGTTTATCTTATCAAGGCCACACTCCAACTCCGGACCCAGGACACTGGGATCTAGCGCTTCTCTGATGTCTCCCTCTTTGGTGGGACTTTGTGCCCTGTATCTTTGCTTCCTTTCCAGTTCCTTTTTAGCCAATGCATACTTTCCTTTCTCAAGGGAGTGTCTGTCTTGTAACTGGGCAAACACTGCTCATATCTTGGAGATATTTTTGAGTAGATTAAAGGCTCCTAAAGACATTATCATAAAGGTAGCCTTGGAGAGAGGTGTAGAAGATGGGTCATTTTTTGTTTGTTTGTTTAAGATTTTATTTATTTATTCATGAGAGAGACCGAGAGAGATGCAGAGACATAGGCAGAGGGAGAAGCAGGTTCCATGCAGAGAGCTCTACGCAGGACTCAATCCCCTGTCCCCAGGATCACACCCTGGGCTGAAGGCGGCGCTAAACCGCTGAGCCACCTGGGCTGCCCAAGATGGGTCATCTTGTCAGGGTTATACTGACAGCAGTGGAGATGGGCTGCCTTTCCAGACTTGTGATATTCCTCCTCAACCCAGTAGGGCACTTTTCTTTCCAAACTGAAGTCTACAGGAAAAATTTTTACTGTAATATGATATTGGAAACTGGCAGATTAAAGTCAGTGCTCTTCTCCTAGAGACGATGCCACAGAACTTGGGTTTGGGTGGGTTTGTGCTTTGACAGAGGGCTCTTTTAGCACCAGGAGTGGGTAAATCATCTTGTTCTGAACTGAAGGATTACTTAGGATGGGGGATGCTGACACAGGGAAGAACAGTAGCAGGAAGCTTTGGCTGAGATGTCCATTTAGCCAATAGACCCATTATTTGGGCCTATTGGGCCGGTCCTCCTCATTGTAGTATCATTTGATATCTTAAAGGAAAGCCCACATAGATGACGGAGCCCCAAGTGTGTTTTCAGGTTCTGTGGCTTGGGGAGACTTGTTTACCTTTTGAGTTTGTTTCTTCCTCTGTAATGGGCTAGAAATACCTTCCCTGGAGGATTGAGGTGAAGCTCAGGTGTACAGAAGAGCTGGGTGCACGGTGAGCATTGAGTCAGTGGCACCTTCTACTTTGGTCACCCCCAGGATTATTACTAATATTGTTAGTTGGGAGTACTGAGAAAGCTCTGTTAAATTAGGTCAGGAGGAATTTATCCCCCTCTTCTCTGCCCCCAAGTTATTTCAGTATGTCTTCCCAGCCAGTTATCATCATGATCAGTGAATGTATCTGTGGCTATTACAACATTTGTAACAATACTGTTGGGTTATTCAACACTTTTTTCACCTGTTCACTTAGCAGAGTTTGAGTACCTGTTATATAGAGTAACTTTCAGTGCTGAGGCCATAGCAGTGGATGCAGGTCACATCTCATGGACTTTACATTCTGATAGGGGAGGCAGATAACAAACAAGTGAGAATGAGCTGTGTCAGGTGCTTGGGGTGCTAAGGAGAAAAGTAGGCCAATAAGGAGCACCTGTGACATAAGCATGATTTAGGTGGCAGGAGTCCCTTCTGATAAGGGCTTCCATTTGAATGGAAGCCACTGGCTTCTTTAGAGTGGAGAAATGCCTTGATGTGATGTGTGTCATTACCGTGTCACTCTGACACTTGTGACAGGTATGGACTGGAGAGCCAGAGAGAACAGGAAGACCAGTTAGGAGTCATCCAGGCAACAGAAGATGGGGGCTTGAGCTGGCAGTAGCTGTGGAGGGAAGAAGTGCTGCAGTCTGGATCTCTTGCAAAGGAGAGGTCAACAGGATTTGCGGTAGTTTACTGTGAAAGAGCAAGGACGGTCAGAGATGCTTCACCAGTTTTCTTTTGAGCAGCCAGAGGCAAGGAGCTGCCATGTGCTGAGATGGGGCAGTTGTGGGAAGAGCAAGTGCTCTGGGAGGTTATGAGTTTGGTTTGGGGCATATTGTGGTGTCTCCTCTTGCAGATTCAGTAGGTAGGAGGAGCCAGAGATCCAGGCAGTTAGGCTGACTTCTGACTGTTACCTGAAGAAGGTATTTAGAATCACGACGGAGTCTGAGGGCTGGGCTGCAGGTCCTCAGTGGTTAGGGGCTGGGAGAAGAAGAGACCTGGAAGAAGCAAAAGAATGGATTAGGAAGAGGATTCGGATGGGCGGCAGCTGGGTGAAGAGAAGCCTGTTGCAGAGAAAGTTGATCTGCTTTTGGATTTGGTGACATGGAGTTGAGTGATTGACAAGAGTGAGTACTTGGAATGATGGGGGTAAAAACCTGAAAGAGTGGCTCAAGGGAGAGGTGGAGAGAAGAAATGTAGATAGCTTTTTAAAAGGAGTTTTACTATAAAAGAGAACAAAGATAAGGGAGAGGCTTCTGACCAGTGCTATTGTTGTTAAAGCTTGTTGCCATGCTTAGTGGGATGGTCCAGTAGGTATAGGCTGGCCTTGTAGACACTGGTGGCGTGGTGTCTTTGGGACCCATTGCCCCAAGGCTAACTGGAGGATCGCCAGACATGAAAATTGGCCAAGCGGCCCATGAAGGTGCAGGGGGGTGGTTAGATTTGTGGAGGGAGTGTTCGAAGTTGTCTTCTGCGTTTCTGCTTTCTCTGTGAAATAAGAGCATGGTTATCCACTGAGGGCTAGTGGGGGCGGAGGCGCTGCAGGTGTTTCCCTTTCACTTCTCCACCTGGATAGTCCTAGTTCTTTGTCCTTGACCTAAACATACTGTTCCACCATATTTGCTAAACATTAATGTGAATAATCATGCTACCTAGCAGGGACTCTTCTTTCTGACATGTAACATTTCAGAAGTGGCTGTCACGGGAAGTCATTTCATCTGTGAGCTGCGTGTCTGAGAAACCATGCTTGTTCCTGTACTTGAGTGCTGCCTATTCTGGGGGCCTTGAGCAGGAGGGCAGTGGCTCCACAGGGATCCTGCACACATCCCCATGATGAGGGGGTTACAGCTGGATTAGAGGTGGAGGTAGGAAGAGGAACAGCATGAACTGAGGTCAACATAGAGTGACTGTATGGGACCCAGGCAGAATCCTTACCTCTCAGGTTTTGCTAATACACAAATAGCTGTTTTTGAGTAGAATTTGTTGAGATGGCACTTGTGGAGTTGTCGTAATATCTGTGCTCTGTTATGGAAGTGTCCAAAAGCGTAAAAAGAAGGTAAGGTTGATGAGTGTCCATGTGAATAGTTTTCAGAAGAGTAAGACTCTTCGTTTTGCAAAGATGAAGATAGAGAAGAGGCGTCACAGAAGGAATACAAGCAGATTTCAGGAATGCTTGACTTTTGGATCTGTTTCTGAAGCTTGAAAACAGTTGCCCTGAGCTTTAGGGCAAGAAGAGAAAGTTCAGATTGTTTTCAGTTCTTACCAAACTTGTGGGATCTCCATGCAAGGTTTAGGTGTATTAACTAGACTATTCATATGGGAAGGGAGGAATGTTCAGGGCTGAAGCAGGCCATTTTGATGCAGTAGTAGTAGTTCCAGGGGTCCCTGAGAGACGTATATGGCTTTTAACTGTTTTCTTCTCCTGGTCATGTGTATAACAGAGACTTCCCACCCTTTCTTCTTTCATCCTTGACTTGTGCCATTCCTGGTCCTGGAAGATCATTTTGCTTCTACCTGGAAATGGATGCCCATAGGTTGTTTTATTCAGCACATAGTTACATTACTTGGGTTGTTGGTCACATGCATGCTAGGCACTGGGAATGTGAAGATGGAAGGAAACAGTACGTATTCTCGGGGAGTTCGTTGTCTGTCAGTTTTTCTTATAGCAGCCATCAGTTCTTATGCTCAAATATTTTAACGATATCTACAGTAAATACAAAATGCAGGCATGGCAGGAGATGGTGAGTCTGATCTCACTTTTGTCTTTTGTTGTTCTGACTTTTTTTGTGTGTGCCTATTTATCTTCAGAGAATTTCATCTTTCAGGCTCTGACTTCATTGACAGGATGTAGTACATCCTATCAATGCATCCCTGGCATACTAAGATTTCTGTAGGTATAAGAAAAGAAATTCTCACAGTTTGGGGACACAGCATGCTTCAATAAGATACGTCGTGGCAGAACCTATGGGAAAGAAAATAAGACAGGACATTTGATATTTGGCTTAGGGTCCCAGAAGGAAGGGACTGTTAGACCAGCATAGGCCAGCTGGGAGCCTGCCATTACAGCCCCGGGGCCTCAGGAGACCGCACAAGGGAGATTCTGCAGTCACCAAGGCAAGGATCTCCACATGTGACCCTACCCCAGGGGATGGTGATCACCATGGTGAAAGGCAGTCCCCACGGAACCCTCTCTCTCCCTCTTAGTCTCTCATTTAAATTTTTTTTCTGATGATAAAAGTAATAAAGATACCTTAATAAAAATTTAAAACAGTGAAGATAATGATAAAGTGGAATTTCCCTAGATAATTAGTATTAACAGTATTGCTTGCATGCTTCTTCTTTCATTCATCTGACAAATACTTGTTACACATACCCCTACTATGTGCAAGGGGGTATGGACAAATGTTGCACAACAGCCAGACAGGTCCCAGCCTTTACAGAGCTTACATTGTCATGAAGGACAAAGGCAGTGGAAAAGGCAGTGCTTAAATACACAGTAAAATTGAAGGGGTGCAAGTTGGTATAAAGAAAAATAAAACAAGGGGGTGTTAAACACGAGACAACAGGCCTCAAATGGAGTCCCTTATGCTAAGCCGTAGGTTGCCAAACCAAGACCTAACTTAATTATAGCTTCAGCGCTCCCAAAAATGGAATCTTAAACCACTTGTTCAGGAAATGCCTGATCAGCACTAGTGAGTTAATCTGCCTTAACAGGCCCCTGCCATCCCTTAAAGGAAAGGGACCAGACAAAAAACAATCCACTTTTTTGCCCATTGTAACTTCCTTGTTCATGCTCACTTCTGCCTGTAAAAGCCTTTCATTTTGTATAGGTCTTCATGCTCCTTTCTGTCTGCTGAATTAGATGCTGGCTGAGTCATGAATTGTTGAATAAAGCCAATAAGATCTTTAAAATGCACTCCGTTGAATTTTTGGCTTTATGTAACAATCGGTAATGCAGTTGTGTGTAAAGCACCTGAAAACAAACTATACTGTAGTGTAAAACATTCTGGTCTCTGGCAGGAGAATAAGGCCTTTTCACAGCAGCACAATTCTGCCAACATCCTCATGAGTTTTTGTTTTCTTCTCTGGGAACAAAGAGACATTTATGGATTGTTCTTGTGTATTTTATTAAGGCCTTAATGTTTTCTTTTCCTTTTCTTTTTTTAGAACATCTTAAATTTTTAATCCGTTCTTTACAAGTTACCTAGACCACTTTTGATTAAGAAAACTGTAGAAAGTTAGTAACTGCCGCAAGCAAAAGCCAGGCGGCGGCCCGTGTCCTGCTTTGCGGGGGGCGGGGGGGTCTCGGCTCACGGGAATCTGGAATCGGTGGTGGCAGAGTTCAGTCCACAGGTCGCTTCTCCCCATATTTCTTTGTAGGCTCTTCAGCGTTTTACGATCCTTAGAGTATTTGTTCTTCAGCCAGGTCGGCCCGAAGTGGGTCCCCAGGCTGGGGGTCGTTCACCAGTGCTCCGAGGGCCTGATTGCTCGCTCGGGTTTGGGTGCTGGCTTCCGGTTCTCAGCGCCGAGTACTGGCAGACACACCTGCCCCTTCTCATCGATGTTCGGGTGATAGATCTTTGTTTTAAATGTGATCTTCGGTGGTTTTTTTTTTTTTTTAATTTTTATTTATTTATGATAGTCACAGAGAGAGAGAGAGGCAGAGACACAGGCAGAGGGAGAAGCAGGCCCCATGCACCGGGAGCCCGATGTGGGATTCGATCCCGGGTCTCCAGGATCGCGCCCTGGGCCGAAGGCAGGCGCCGAACCGCTGCGCCGCCCAGGGGTCCCCCGGGGTCCCCAGATCTTGGGTGGTTTGAGTGGTCTGAATGTGTACTCTGCTGGAAAGTCGATTTCGATTCTGAAGGCCCCTTATCATGTGGGGGGTTGTCAGGAACAGTAAGCCCTTGCCCAGTCAATGAATGAGCTTCATCAGCCTGGACGTCACGGAAGTTTGTCATTCCACAATTGCGGGTTTCTTCGAGCTTCTTCATCAGCCTCCTGCTGGCTGCCATCTTGGATCTGGTACTGCTCTTTTTTTTTTTTTTAGATTTTATTTATTTATTCATGAGAGACACAGAAGGAGAGAGAGGCAGAGACCCAGGCAGAGGGAGGAGCAGGCTCCACGCAGGGAGCCCGACGTGGGACTCGATCCCGGGTCTCCAGGATCAGGCCCCGGGCTGTGGGCGGCTAAACCGCTGAGCCACCGGGGCTGCCCAAGGCCTTAATGTTTTCAATTCTATTGAGTGAAATTGGCCCCGTTACTCCCTGTGTTCGAATAAGATTTTGAAGATTGTTCTTCAGGTCTCCACCTGTGAACTAAGAAAAATGTAACCAACTCTCAGTCTTGGGGAATGAATCCTGGCTTTACATGTTATGGAAATGTTTACATATTATATATTACATATATATTTTACATACAGTTTACCCTTGAACAATATGGGGGATGGGGGTACCCAACCTCACATGCTCAAAAAACTGTATATAACTTTTGAGTCCCCATAGCTTAACTAGTAGCCTACTGTTAACTAGAAGTCTTCCCAATGAACAGGTGATTAACACATATTTTCTATGTTATGTGTATTATATACTGTATTCCTACATAAAGTAAGCTAGAGATAAGAAAACAATATTAAGAATGCCTAGGTAGCTCAGCGGTTGAGCATCTGCCTTTAGCTCAGGTTGTGATCCTGGGGTCCTGGGATCGAGTCTCGCATCAGGCTCCCTGCCAGGAGCCTGCTTCTCCCTCTGCCTATGTCTCTGCCTCTCTCTTTGTGTCTCCCATGAATAAATAAATAAATAAAATCTTTAAAAAAAAGAAAATTATATTAAAATCATAAGGAAAAGGTAGGAGGGGTGGCTGTATTAATATCAAAGTAGATTTCAGAGCAAAGATAATTATCAGTGATAAATCATTTCATGACAGAGAGATCAATTAATTAAGAGGACATAACTTTGAACATATTTATATGCAATTGACAGAGCTTTAAAATCTGTAAAGCGAAATAGAACCGTGAGGAAAATAGATACATCCATGATTATAGCCGGAGATTTCAGTAACTGATAGAAATAGGAGGCAGAAAATCAGCAAGAATGTAGTAGACTAAACAGCACTATTCACCAACTTAACTTGATTGGCAGTTCATCCAACAAAAAGCAGATACGTGTTGTCCTCAAGTGCACATCAAACATTTACCAGATAGGTCATACTCTAGGCCATAAAACAAGTCTCAATAGTTTTAAGAGAATTTAAGTCATGCAAAGTCTGTTTTCTGACTATGAGGAATTAAATTAGAAATTAGTAAAAACAAGATGTCTGGAAAATCTTGAAATGTTTGAGAGGTGAATAATATACTTTTGATAAAGCCATGGGTCACGGAAGAAGTCAGAGAGGAAATTAGAAAGTAGTCCACATTGAATGAAAATAAAGACATGTGTATGCTTCCAAAGCATCCTTGGGGAATTTATGGCACCAAATGCCCATAGGAAGGAGGAAAGGTCTTCTTCAATGACTTCAGTTTCCATATTAAGAAACTGATAAACAGAAAATGTGAATTAAACCCAAAGTAAAAAGAAAAAAAGCCTATAATAAAGATCAAAGCAGAAGCCAAAGAAATAGGAAACAAAAATATTAGTAATAGCAGGTTTGATCTTTAATAGGCAAAAACTGGAAATGATCCTGGGTGCCAGGCTGGCTTAGCTGGTGGAGCATGTGACTCTTGATCGCAGGGTTGTAAGTTTGAGTCCCACGTTGGAGAGATTACTTAAAAATAAAGCCTTTAAACAAAGAAAACCAGAAAGTCTAAATACCCATCAGCAAGTGTGTTTAAAATTGAGTAGCATAGCCCTACAGTGGAATATTACTCAGCAATCAAAAGGAATGAACCACAGAGGACATTTAGGGCAGTGAAATGACTCTGCAGTATACTGTAGTGGTAGCCACATGCCATTATGTATTTGTCAGAACTCTTAGAATGTGCAACACCAAGAGTGAACCCTAGAGTAAATGGATTCTGGGTGATAAAGATGTGTCAATATTGCTTCATCACTTGTAACAAACATACCACTCTGGTGCTGGTGTTGATTGTAGGGGAGGCTGTGCACGTGTGTGGGGTAGAGGTATATGATAAATCTCTGTACCTTCCTTCCACTCAGCTTTGCAGAGCAAACTCTAAAAAATAAGTTGTTTTTTTTTTTTTTTTTTTTAAAGGAAAGATACAGGCAATAATGAACAGACAAGTGAGTTTCAAAATAATTATGCTGAGTGAAAGAAACTGGTCAAAAGATACTCATTGATATGAAACTAGTCTGTAGTTGCAGACAGTAGGTCTGTGACTTTTTGGGGGTGGGGAGTGGGGACCAGAGAGGGGCAGAAGGGAGGAATTAACAAGGAATGAACCTTTTGGGATGATGAGTATGTTCACTATCTTGATTGTGATGATGGTTTCAAAAATGTTCACATGTATTAAAACTGATAAAATTAGAAACTTTAAACAAGTGCAGTTCATATCAACTGTATCTCAAAGCTGTTTAAAAAATAAAACAAATGTTATAGAGCTTTTATGTGAGCATTTTGAAACAAAATTTTCCCTAACTTTCATTCTCACCTGTGTACTTGACACCACCCAGAACTTCTGTGGGTTTGGCTGCCACCAGCCTTGGGGATTCTGAGCATGGTTGGGTGATCTGAAACCCTAAGGAGAAAACCCAGGGGGACTGAATTTTATTCTCTTTCATTCTAAAAATATTCTGGATATCATTCCAAATGAGGATTTTGTTGGATTGGAAGAGTAGACCAGATCCAAGGACCTGAGCTCAGTCCAAGGACTTGAGCTCAGTCCCCATCAGAGGCCTTATCTTGAGCGAATTATTTAATAGCTATGAGCTTAGTTTCCATATCTCTATACTAGGAGTGTTCACTGTCCTGCCTGCTTCACTCAGTTGTGCTAAGATTGCAACAAGATTAGATCAGCATTAAACAAGTATAAAGTGGCATAATGCTTTTCTTTCTCTGTCTAGTCATTCTACCATTTCTGTTAATTTAAAAGAACTTCACAGGAGACATCTATTTTACATGTTAATTTGTTTTCCCAGTATGTATATACTTCTTTGAGATATTAAATTACTTATGTTGCTAATACATGTTCAGTTCTTGTATTTTTGCTCTGCATTGCCACAGGTTTCAGAACTTTCTCAGATACCTTTTTTGGTGTGAAAGTAGGTTTGGAAAGCAGGTACTTTATTGTTCTGGTTGGTAAAAAGTACTTAGTTCTGATAAACAGTTCTAGAGCAAGACAAACAGAATGCTTCTTGAGTGAACAGCTAAATGAAAAAGGAGCTAAACTAATTTCCCAAATGAGACAGCCTTTTGGAAATATTTTTTATTGTGGGAAAATACACGTAACATAGTTTACCATTTGTAAGTGTACAATTTCTTGGCATTAAGCACATTCAGAAGTTGTGCAGCCATTGCTACTCTCCGTCTCTAGAACCTTTTCATTTTCCCGAACAGAAACTCTGTACTTATTAAACACTATTCACTCCCAACCTCAGCCCCTAATGACAACTGTTAAATCTTCTGATGACTTCAGGTTCCTTATAGAAGTAGAATCAGAATATTTGTCCATTTGTGTCTAACTTATTTCACTTAGCATAACGTCTTCAGGGTCCATCCACAGTGTGACATATGTCACAGTTTTCTTCCTTTTTAAGGTTGAATAATATTCCATTGTGTGTACATAACCACATTTTCTTTGAGACGGCTTTATTTTTATTAGGGATGAGGAAAGTTAAAATTATTTTCTGTACTTGCACTGTTGATAAGATAGAGAAGCAGTGTATAAAAAAAGGAAAGCAGTGTATTGATATTTGCCAGTATAAACCTTCCTATCATTTGTGCAGTAGCTCTTACCACCATCGAAAATCCAGGACTTGTGCTGTCCTGACTGGGCCAGGAAGAGCAAAACCCCATATTAGATGCTAAAGAGATGTCATTATGCTAGCTCCGTTTGAGGAGTGAGGCCAGAAATTTATCTTCTTGCCTGTAACCAGTAATGCTTCCATAAACGAAAGAAAGCATACAGGAACAAGAGCCCTGAAGTGAGATCTGGGGGTTTTTGGAACGAGTTTTGCCCTGAAATGAGGTCCCTCTTGTGTACAAAGCAAACAGAAAACAGGACAACAGGTGTGAAGAGGAAGGCAGGAAAAATGGAAGAAATCTGTGGAAGAAACCATTCCTGAGAAGCAGGAGTCCTGAATATTGGCTTAGGGGCCATGGCAGTTTTTGAAGTAAATTTTTGCTGCATGGAAGAGAAATGAAAGAATAAGGACAGTATAGAAAGTATCTTATAAAGGTAAATTTATGTAGTGTTTGAATACTGAGACCGGTGTCCTTTGTATCTTTTTTTGGTATTAAAATGTTATCAGATTAGCTAGTTTTTGAAATCCTTGCTTGGTAAACCTAAAAAATTGGTTAACACTGTGTCAGTCCTCACTTTGTGGAAAATTTTGCTAGTTTGTAGCTTACAAAAATCTAGGAACTGGTGTGTGTGTGTTTGTGTGTGTGTGCGCCTGCACGCGCATTTGCATAGTGGGGGACAGGTAGGGGTAGGTTGGGAGAAGCCACCTCTGGAGAGGTGAATCAAGCCTGCTGCTGATTCCAGGCTCTGACTGCATATGAGGGCTGGCCACAGAAAGATCTGATGGGTGGCTGCCACTTGTGTGCAGTGGGCAGGTATGGTTCCACTGTACTTAAATGCCTGTGTCCACTCAGTGGACCTTTGTGTAGGAGCTGAGGCTACCACACCAGGTCTTGATCTGAGGCCCCTCAACAGTAGGAACGCTATGTTTGCAGAGCTTTGAAAGCAGCAGTCTTCCTGATCAGCCTACATATCTTGTGTCTTTCAAAAACCGCATCTAACAAGTTGGTGATTGCTGATGATGGGTGAAAGGAAGGTAGGTGAAGGAGCTACAGAGTGCTAAGGGGTGGGCTTCTGAGGTCACAGGCCTGTGCAGAGCCTTTCCTCGGGTTGATGGCCTCCTTTGGGACCTTCTCAGTAGTTTAGCAGCTCCCATCTTATCAGTTTTGCCAGAGTGGCTGGCAGGGTCTGGATACCTGCTGCAGAGGCTGTGGGGAAAGCAGACCTCCAGGGAAAGCACTGCATGAAGCTCACCTTGCCAGCCCCTCTGGCTGTCTGGTCAGTGACTGTGAGTCAAGGGGACCTTCCAGTTCACAGCATAAGTGACCACGAACATTGAAGGATGAATCTGTCCGGGGTACCTGTAGTCAACTCCAGTAATGATTTCTGTGTTATCAATGTACACTCTTTTAATAGAGTCTGGAAACTCAGTCTTCCCAGATAGGAAAATTCAAAGTATGGGATGCCTGAGTGGCTCAGTTGGTTCTGACCACTTCTTGATTTCAGCTCAGCTCTTGATCACAGGGTTGTGAGTTTTAGCACCACAATGGGCTCCATGCCCATTGTGTCTCCACCACAGACCCTAACTTTATAAGATATAGTCAGTATGGAATTGAGCTTATGCAGACATACTACATTAGTACGTTGACAGTGCTTGTTTAGGATCATATGATACAAGATGATTTTTATTCTTTTTAATGCTTTGTTGACAACTTGCAAATTTTCTACATTTATCTGTTAATCAGCTTTTTTCATAAAGCTCTGAAAAACTAATCCCTGTTGAATCTTGCAAGTATATTCCCTTTTTCCCTTTCCTTCTCACAGACATCTTTGCAGTTATTTTATTTATTTATTTATTTATTCATTCATTCATTCATTCATTCATTCATGCATGCATGCATGAAAGACACAGGGAGAGAGAGAGGCAGAGACACAGAGGGAGAAGCAGGCTCCACTCAGGGAGCCCGATGTGGGACTTGATCCCGGGACTCCAGGATCATGCCCTGGGCCGAAGGCAGGCACCAAACCGCCAAGCCACCTGGGCTGCCCAAATAAAATCTTAAAAAAAAAAAAAGAAAAAGAAAAAGGTCTCTCTGGATGTATGATAGGAGGGTAGTGAGATAGAGGTTTCATTTAGATGTTTCTTTTGGAAGGCCAGGGTATTGGTCTGAAAGTGGGGTGTGTTCATCCAGAGAGTATATGAAACATGGTCAATGGGGTATGGGAAGGAAATTTTGCAACTTACAATTATATTCATATTTGAAATTAACCAACATACACATGCAGACCAATTATACATGCGTATAATTTAATTTTAAATGCATACATACAGAGGGCATGCTGCAAAAAATGTTGGTGGAAGGTATAGTCACAAAAGTTTGGGCCCACTGTTCTGTGCAAGGTATGTTGTTGGCCTGCCCCAGAGAGACAGCATTTGGGGTGGTTAGAGACAGATGGAGTTGAGATATGTTTTGGAGACTTGGTATAGGTTGGAAGTGGAGGGAGGTAGGGGTGAGGGACTAGTGTCAGGAATGACTGCTGGGAGCCTCTGTGGGTCTTGGGCACATGGTGTTTGCTGAGGTGGAGAACTTAGAGGAGAAGCAGATTTTGGGAGTAGAAGATCAAGAACTTGGTTTTGGACGTGCTAATTTGAGTGGTCTGTGAGACTCCAAATGGAGATGGTGAGGAGACCATTCAGTCCTTCAGGTTCCGCATTGTTGGGTCTTACCCTAAACCCCCTGGCTTTCAGGTATGTCTCTCGCTCCCACTACATGTCCAGCCGTATGTCCATTGTAGGCTTGCCTCACTGAGGTCACCTGGGGAGCCAGGCCAGGGCAGGGGCTTCCTCCCTTCCTCCATCTTGCCCAAGGTTGCTGCTCCTAAAGTCTTTTCTTGCTTACATTTCCTCAGTCTCTAACTTTAAAACGGATGGGGATGGCCATCCTACCATGACCCCGGTAGGCGGGGGTGGGGGGGGGGTGGGGGGGTGGGCGGAGAACCAGAGATAATTGGTGAGCAGCACTGGTGACTGCAGGTAATTCTGCAGAGGGGGCTCATGGGCTTGCCATCTTTAGTAGTTGATAGTGGGGGAGCACCCGGCATGCATAGCAGAGAACACCGTGCCCTCCTGGCCTTCTTTTGGCTTTGGGCGTGCCCCAGAGGGACTCGGGAAGAACTCTCCTCAAGGAAGGTCCTTTGACTCAGTAGAAGGTTCAAGTATTCTCAGGCCCAAGGGTCCGACTGTCAGCTGTTAGGGCTGGGCAGAGACCACCCCTGAGGAGCCTGCTGGCCCCACAGCAAGACCTGTACCTGGTCTGGCCTCACTTCCTTTCTGATGCTACATAAGGCATTGCTGGAGTCATTTCTGCATCAAACTACTGCTTTCGAGCACTGGTGTGGTTAAAGAGTAATTGTAATTTAGGCTACCAGAGCAAGAAATTAGAGCTCAGGTGGACAATTTGGCCAAGGAAAGGGCCCCTGTCAGGGCCAGATGTGGCCCTCAGGATGTGTTCACCCACTCCCAGCCCCACAGAGGCCCTCTCCATTCAGTTTAACATTGCTTGCTCCATCTGCAAGGTACTGAGTTAAGCATTTCGTTTCCTTGCTCGTTTACTCTGCACAATGGGCCTTATAGGCAGATTCCCCTACAGTTGAGGACACTGAGGCTCCAAATTGGTTTGCCCAGGGCTCTGGGCTGTGAGGAGTGACAAGCCAGCTCAGCCCTGCTCTGGTGCAGTGTCCACCCAGAAGGAATCACAACACACTAAGACCCCAGTTGCCTGAGAGGGCTTAACTGGGGGCCTCTCTCTGGGTCTTTGCCAAGCCTGTTCCCTCCCCTAGTAGAGGAATCAGGGCAGGTTGTTTGAACATCTATCCTGGGAATAGTAAAATGAAGAGCTAATCACTATCAATTGGGAGGCCAGAGGGGAAGCAGGCAGCACTCCTGTAGCACCCGACTCAGCAGGGCCTGCCCAGTTGTCATTGGTTTCCCACAGCTGGAGAAGGTAGCTCGGCCCTTCTACCAGGCAGTGTGTGTTCTTCATCTGTGGTGCATCTGAGGGATGTTTATGGAGCCTGTGCAGGTGGACTCATTCCCCGGTGCAGTGCATGAAAGGTCCTGATTGTGGGGAGGTGAGCAGTCTGGGGCAGCAGGGGCTGGCTGAAGTCACACCCCCAGGAAGGCCAGGGCGGCCACATTCCCCACAGTTTTAAATGCTTGGGTGTCATTGCAATATGGAAAGCCACCATCTGGGAGCACACAGGTGTGACTTGAATAGAGAACCTTGCAAGTGCTGGGTGTTGATTGATTTGTGGCATCTTGAGGGGAGTGTGGGCATGTGCCAGCTGCCCCGTGGGGGGCCCATGGACTATGCAAACCTCAGCAGTTTGGGTACCAGGAGCAGAAAGGAACCAGCAGGAGGAGTGACTGGTGGGTCCTGACCTTGGGGGTCATTTTCCCCTGGATGTTTTGCAGATACTACTTGACTGGAAGGTTCTGGATAATACCCTTAAGCTATACTTTCCTTTTTTCAGCTCGAAGTGCAGGAACTGCATGTATATAAGCAAGCTCATTCACCCAAGATTTCCTCATCTGTGGGGCTTCCTTGGTTCCTGGATTTGGCTCTCCTCTCTCAGGAGGAGGACTTTCTTTATCCACCATCAGTACCTCATACTATTACCCTCTTCTATAGCTCAGAGTGGGGAAAAAGGAGACTGCTTCCTTAAAGTATGACAGTTTTTATTTCGTGACATGAAATCAGAGATCTTTTAAAAAATAAGGCCTTTTGAATTTTCTCAAATATTTTGCTCTTTTACCAGGAAATGGTAAAAATTAAAACGAACAAATGATAACTTCATCCAATAGGAGTTTTCTTAGCTTGAGTTCAGAGAGACAGTATTTCTCCTTAAGCATGACAAACTCAGTCTCATTCTTTTTTCTGTATTGCCATTAAAATTGAGGACAGGGATCTGTGTTTTAATAGCTTCATTTATTTAAAATCTTCCAGTTTCTTTGTGAAAGGTGATAGAGATAATGAAAATAAGGCTCTGCTAGTCCTAACAGTCTAAAACAGACTCACTTCCTAATACCATTTGGCTCAGAATACCCAGATATAGCTGCTCAGAGAATGTGATAGCATTTATATGAGGGTGGGGGCCTTTTGGGAATGACTGTACCATTATTTTTTCTATCTCCTGGTCCAAGTACAAAGTCTTGGACAACTCAGACCTCTTAGAGAAAAATAACATCTCCATTGTTCAGTTATGTTTGTGTATCTCTTTAGAAGGCCCAGAAGGAGAAGATAGGAAAGAGAAAACAAAGTTGGGTTAAGGTAAGAGACAGACGTGTGATTGAGGCAGGTTTCTAATTCTGAGCTTCTGGAGAGGCTTGAACACTGTCAGCCTAAGAAAGCGGGAAGGATGGGCAAAAACTATGCAGACCAGACAGGTTCATACATATATGTATATTTATATATGTGTTTATATATATATTTTATATATACTTAAATGTATGTATATATATTTTTTAAAAGTTAATTTTTTCTGACAGTACAGTCCTGTTTTGCATAGGATTTTGTGGACTTAATTTTTTGACTTGCAAGACTTCTGTGGTATTGCCATGTTCCCCAGACTGCATAAGATCCTGTGTATCTGTATAAATGGTGTAACCCAAGAGTATCCTTGTCTTGGACATCAGCAAAAATGGTCTGCATTCATTTCCACATGGACAATGTCTCTTATATACAAGCTGCAGTTTTCATCTGTAATATGTGACATGCAACATTTTAGCTCAGAAGGCATGAGGCCTGGCAGTTGATGCTGAAAAACCAGATGCTTAAAGATTCTGAACTGTTGGGCACCTAGCCATGATCTCGGGTCATGAGATGGAGCCCCATATTTGGCTCTGCACTCAGTGAGGGAATCTGCTTAAATATTCTCTCTTCCTGCCACCCCCCCCACTTGCGGCAGGCACTCTCTCTCAAATCAGTCAATCAGTCCATCTTTTAAAAAAAGTTCTGAGCTGTAAAGTGTGAGTAAACTTCAGTGGAAGGACATGTTCTGGTGCCAGAGCTGAGTCCAGTTTGAAGGTCCTCCTGCTGTTGGCAGTAGGAGCCAGTAGGTACAATGCAACCTCCTTTGTTTTTTTTGTGTGTGTGTGTGTTTTAAAGAATTTATTCATTTATTTGTTTGTTTGTTTGTTTGTTTATTTGTGAGAGAGACACACACAGAGGCAGAGACATAGGCAGAGGGAGAAGCAGGCTCCCTGCAGGGAGCCCAGTGTGGGACTCTTATCATGGGACCCTGGGATCACAACCTGAGCCGAAGGCAGACACTCAACCGCTGAGCCACCCAGGCACCCCTGCAACCTCCTTCCTGACCCTTCCTGCTTCAGGCTCTACCCACACCCTTCTACCTGCCAGGAACCCCTGTGTCAGGCCTGTGGATTGGCATTGCAGGTCGGAACAGCCTTTTGGGCCAAATTCTAGTTATTAGGTTTTGCTTCCTGCCAAATGATATGTCCTGCTTTATTAAACTTATTTGATTTGTTGAAGCCAGAAACTCCTATCCTTTTTGTTTATTTGCTTATGGTTTAAGTCTTGAAAATAAGAACCTTTAGATCCTAGAGATAAAGGATTAAAGAATTCATTTGGCCACTCTAGGATAGACTTCCTTTGTCCCCAAATTCTCCATCCCTCCCAGGTTACACAGAGACTAGGGGTGAAAGAGTCAATCATCCTTAGCACCCTTCTTAATGCTGGGGAAGGAAGATACCAATTAAAACTCGGAGATTCAGGGGGCAACACATTAATGATTACAGCCATTCTTTTTTTCTTTTTTAAAGATTTATTTAGAGATCAAGTGAGCACCTGTACACAGGTGGTGGGGAGGGGCAAAAGGAGAGACTTCAAGCAAATTTTCTGCTGAGTGAGGAGACCGGTGGGGCTCCATTTCACAACTTGTGAGATCATGGCCTGAGCTGAAACCAAGAGTTGGAGGCTTAACTGATTGAGCCACCTCGATGCTCCTAAGGGCAGTCATTCTTATTCTTTATTTTTTTAAAGATTTTATTTATTTACTCATGGGAGATACAGAGAGAGAGGCAGAGACATAGGCAGAGGGAGAAGTAGGCTCCCTACAGGGAGCCCGATGTGGGACTCTCTATCCCTGGACCTGGGATCACTCCATGAGCCAAAGGCAGATGCTCAACCTCTAGACCATCCAGGCGTCCCAAGGGCAGTCATTCTTTGATGAAATATTGATTGAGCACAGACGAGGGTCAGCACTGAGTTTGGCTCCTCAGGTAGAAGGAAAGGCACTGCAGGTGAAGTGGGCAGCCAGGCCTGAGGTCTGCAGGGAGCTGCTGGCATGGTCTCTAGATCCAGGCCAAATATGCTTGTTTCCTCAACTTCCATGAGATCACAGTTGTTCTCCAGCAGGAGACCTGGGTCTGGTTTCCAGGGACAGAAACTAATGTTCCCAGGTCCTGCTCTGAAGTGCGCCCAGCCGCTGCTTGGCCAGCACAGAGGATGCATAGGACCGGCTTCGGTTTGGCTCTGTTTCCCCCTCTGGACTCTGCATTTCTGAGTGTGCATAAAGAAGTTACCATATTCTCAAGCATGTGTTTTGAGTTGGTTATCTTTTTGTTTGAAGTATAGTTGACACACAATGTTACATTAATTTCAGTGCAACTAGTGATTCCACACAACTTCAGTCGGTTGTGCTTCGCTGAACCACAAGTGTAGCTACCATCTGTTACCAGACACCACTGTTAACCATACTGTGTTCCCTGTGCTGCAGCTTCCATCCAGTGACTTACTCATGTCCTTCTGGAAGCCTGCACCTCCCCCTCCCCTTCCCCTATTTTGCCCATCCCCCACCATCTGCCCCCTGGCAACGATCAGTTTGCTCTCCATCAGTTTGTTGAGTTTTAATAAGTTCTTTATAAATTTTGGATACTAACCCTTTATTGGATATGTTGTTTACAAATATCTTCTTCCATTCTGTAGACTGCCCTTTAGTTGTGTTGATTTTTTTTTTTCTGTGCAGAAGCTTTTTTATTCTGATGTAGTCCCAGTAGTTATTTTTGCTTTTATTTCCCTTGCCTGAAGAGACATATCTAGAAAAATGTTGCTATAGCTGATGTCTTATTGCCTGTGTTCTCTTCGAGGATTTTTATGGTTTCAGATCTCACATTTAGGTCTTTCATTCATTTTTTTTTTCTTTTCTTTTCTTTTTTTTCTTTTATTTTTTTAATTTTTTTCTTTCATTCATTTTGAATTTATTTCTGTGTATGGTGAAAGTGGTCCAGATTCATTCTTTTGCATGTCACTGTCCAGTTTTCCCAACACCATTTGTTGGAAGAGACTTTTTCCTATTGTATATCTTTTCTTTATTTGGGAAGATTAATTGACCCTATAATTGTAAGTTTATTTCTGAGTTTTCTGTTTTGTTCCATTGATATATATGTCTCTTATTATGTTAGTTCCATACTGTTTTGATTACTACAGCTTTGTAATATTAGTTGATTCCATAATTGTGATACCTCTAGTTTTGTTTTTCTTTTTCAGGGTTGCTTTGGCTATTCAGGGTCTTTTGTGGTTCCATAAAAATTTTAGGATTGTTCTAGCTATTTGAAAAATGCTGAGGTATTTTGATAAGAATGGCAATAAATATGTAGATTGGGCAGAATGGACATTTTAATAGTATTTGTTCTTTGGATCCTTGAGCATGGAATGTTGTTCCATTTCTTTGTTTCATTTTCAATTTCTTTCATCAGTGTTTTATACTTTTCAGAGTACAAGTCTTTCACTTCTTTGGTTAGGTTTATTCCTAGGTATTTTATTCTTTTTGGTGCAATTATAAATGGGATTTTTAAATAAAGATTTTATTCATTTATTCATGAGAGAGACAGAGAGATAGAGGCGGCGGCACAGGCAGAGGGAGAAGCAGGCTCCACACCAAGAGCCCAATGCGGGACTCGATCCTGGGACTCCAGGATAACGCCCTGGGCCAAAGGCAGGCGCTAAACCGCTGAGCCACCCAGGGATCCCATGATTGGAGTGTTTACTCCATTTATATTCAAAGTAATTATTGACAGACATGTATTTATTGCAATTGCCTGCCTGTTTTGTTAGTCACTTGTGTTTTGTGAACTTACTGGAAGAGTCTAATAACCAAGTGACTGTCATTAGAGTAACTTTTAGTGTAGTTGCTTGGTTGGAGGCACAGACTGTGAAATGGAAAAAATTGTGGAAATCTTAGTCAGTGGAAAAAGTTGCTGATGGTTCTGATTTTTCTGCTTTAATGATCATAGGACAGTAATTCTTTGATCAAGGTTTCAGTGGTGCACAAACTAGGCATGGCATTGATGGTGTCTACAAAGGTGAAAGACAAAGTCTGTGCTAGAATGAGTTCATCATGTTGGAGAAGAGAGCTTTCCTTTACCAGCTTAGATTTGAATGGTTGGGCCTGTGAGTTAACTGAGAATAGATAAAGTAACTGGAGAAAAGTATTGTGCACGTAGGAGTACTCTAAGGAGAGAGAAGCTCACGGAACAGCTATATAAAGGTTTATATACTAGTTTAATAGAGGGAGGGGCAGGATTAGGATTAACCTCTATAGGGTGGAAGGTTCTAATGAGCCCTCTTTACACAGTTTTCATAATGTCCCTGTGCCAAGGGTCAGTCACCTCCCTGACTGGAGGCATTGCTGGAAGGGCAATTTGTGGCAACTGACTCTTACAAACCTCCAGTCAGAGAGGGAAAGTTGAGATAAGATTCCTTTCTGTATAAGTTGTACCTCAGATGTTTTCACTTTGAGGTGACCTTTAAGCTGTTTCTGATGGGTTATCAGTCCCCACATTCCCCTCATTGCAACTTCCCAGGCAGTTTCCCAAACAAGGGGTGGTTAGTTGCTGCAGGGAGGACTTAGTTACTGAGGTAGAGATAACAGATCTGCAAAGGGAAAAAAAATACAGAACAAGGAAGTGAAACAGAAAACAAAGATGAATGGCTAGAGCAGATTATGAAGCCAGCATCTGAGTCCAGAGGGCAGTCAGTTGAGGATTTTTAAACACTGAATTTGACATATTTTTAGGTGGTGGAGTGAGAGTGGCAGTGACAACACAAAGGATTCCCTGGTTTGAAGTGAGTATCTCTGGCAATGCTGTCCTACACCCTCTCTGTTACCGTAATGAGCCCTTTGGAGCTTACATCAAGTTGACTGGGTTCAACTTGCAAGACTGCTCCCATCCTTGGGGAAAGTGGAAACTACAAAACAATCTGGAGTCCCAGTATGGGTCTGGACAGCCAAGTTGTAGTTTTCAGTCACCCCACGTCAGGAAGCTGGGCAAAAAATCAGAAGTGTTGCATTGGAAGGTTGTAACCAGATATTGAAGGCAAGGGGGAATGGGTGGTACTTGGCTGGCTCAGCTGGTAAAGAATGTGACTCTTGATCTTGGGGTTGTATGTTGGAACCCCACAATGAGTGGAGAGATTACTTAAAATCTTTGAAGGAAACTGGAAGAATCAAGAATTTAGTAGGCACTGACAAAATGTGCAAGGTGGCAGGATCCAGTCCTGTTTATGAGTAGATAATAAAACCTCTGAGTTAATGAACAGAAACAGAACCTGATAACCCACATGGTTTTTTGTTGAAACATAAATTTTTTTGATACATTCACTTCCTTTTTAGATCAAGGATAATCAAAATAAGATGATTTTTCTTTACAAAATAGTTCTCATTAGATTTGGCCTGATTATTTACAAAAGTGCAGCAAGATTGCCAGTTGAACACATAGGTGTTTTTAAGTCTGTTTTGCTAGAACTTTTTATAAGGGATCTCAGATTAAACTTCTAGAAACCACTCAAAGCTAGGAAGCCACTCCAGGAAGTGCAGTACTGGTAGATTTGGATGGAACTCCTCTCGTCTTGAAGTCCCCAAAATATTTTATGGTCATTGGGCCTGCCAGATAGCGACCTACCTGTAAGTAAGGCTGGGACCTTTAAAGTCAAGTACCAGGACTGTTTTTCCAAGAGAGCTTCTTTGTAAGCAGTGGCTCCAAAAAGTAGATGTTAGTTCCTTAAAGCTGTCTGATTATATGTGATGGTATGCATCGTTCCCAAGTATGACACTCCACTCAAATTATAAACTATAATGGATTGCAAACACTTTCAGAGAAGAATCTGTGTAAAACAACTATCTGTGGATGACAAAAAACTTAGAATGACCACGGTTAAAGATCTGATGAGAGTTCATTATAAAAAAACAATTGTCAAGGAAATTTGGTTATTTCTGTGACAGATAGCATTTTAAATCTTAACCAGAGTTATGACTGGTTATACTAGGCATATATATTACATTATGCCTGGTATACATATCATGGGTAGTAAGGGCATTGACACATTTCTAGGAACTGCCTACAATTTCTGAAATACTTATATTACTGATATTTCTCATGTAAATATAAACTAGGGGAGGTTGAACATCTCTTATTTGACAATGCTGATATGCAACTCAACATATCAAACCTAATTTTTTTTAAGCTTTTATTTTAAGTAATCTCTATACGCAACGTGGGGCTTGAACTGACAGCCCCAAGATCAAGAGTCACAGGCTCTATGGACTGAGCCAGCCACACATCCCAGAAACCTAATTATTTTTAACATCTCTCTTTTCACAAGATAAAGAACAAATCTTTGTGATTTTCCAGGGACTTTCTGGGAAATCCCAAGGTCAGTTTGAGATGAAGGTTTTATTTAGGATTTGATATGGGGAAGGAAGGCAGACTATCGCAAATGGTCAACAATGTCAAAAGGTTTGAACGCTTCGCTAACTAGGATCCTATGTCACTATGAAAGAATACATAGCTACTTATTTAAGCAAATTGACAATAAAAGAATTCAAAGTAGCTGTAGGAAATAATATGATTGTAACAAAAAAACCCTAGGTGTTTTAAAAGTGAGAATATTTGGTTAAATAGTCAAAAACATGATAAAGATGGGGATCCCTGGGTGGCGCAGCGGTTTGGCGCCTGCCTTTGGCCCAGGGCGCGATCCTGGAGACCCGGGATCGAATCCCACGTCGGGCTCCCAGTGCGTGGAGCCTGCTTCTCCCTCTGCCTATGTCTCTGCCTCTCTCTCTCTCACTGTGTGCCTATCATAAATAAATAAAAATTAAAAAAAAACATGATAAAGATTAAAATAAGGCACAGAAAAGTATTCTGGTAAGACATAGAGTCTTTGTCTTCTAGGCAGATAGCTTAAAATGTAAAGAAAAAACCTTTTATAGTTCCTTTTAAGGGCATAATTATTGCCTAAGAAAATTTTAACAGTAAGAAACCAAACTCTAGTTTTACATAGGTATTGTTGATACCAAGGCTTATTTAAAAAAAAACAAAACAAACAAAACCTTATAGATAAATTCATCCAGTCTTAGCCAGCTTTGACCACACAACATGAAATTCTTTTTTTTTTTTTAATTAAAAAAAAAATTTTTTTTATTTATTTATGATAGTCAGAGAGAGAGAGGCAGAGACACAGGCGGAGGGAGAAGCAGGCTCCATGCACCGGGAGCCTGATGTGGGATTCGATCCCGGGTCTCCAGGATCGCGCCCTGGGCCAAAGGCAGGCGCCAAACCGCTGCGCCACCCAGGGATCCCCATGAAATTCTTTTTGACAAAAGTTCTGCAACTTTCTGAATCCATCTGCTCTCCCTTTTTCTTATTCTGGAAAAATAAGTTGTTTTACTTTAGTGTAAAATCTTATTTTTCTCTTAACAAAAATACATTCTGTGTTCCTTGTATATTTTTCATGCAAAGTTGCCTTTCACTCTTATTTCTAATGGTTTCATTTACATATTATGATTAAAATTTGTAACCATTAATCTTTATCTTATAGAGGAAAATGAAAATGATTGTGAATTGTGTGTCATATACCAGCATTTTGTAGCAGATTAGCAAATTTTTTGAATATACCATTTCCGTTTTTATAGGTAAATGCTTCCTCACAGTACAGTTTTTCAGTGTGACCAAAGGGACATGTTTATTAACAATCTCAAATACTTATTTTTAGCATCTTTACTGTATAAATATAAAAAGGTAAAAGTATATAACGTTAAACTTATGCTTAAAGATTGTTTTAATGTTTTCTTACCTAGAATTAATTTAGATAGTTAAGGAGTATTTATTCCTTAACCTATCCTAACGTAAAGATTTTCAAAACTATTTTTAGGCATATATATTATGAAACATAATTATTGTTAAAAACCCATTTATAATATATTTATTTCACTTATATCAACCTGATATCTGTGTTCTTAACAATTATGCTTGGGTTGTTCTGAAAAGATTCCATAAGACATTAAGCAAAGCTAGCCATCATCAAAGTTATTTCCCTGTTAACTGTATAACATGTGCATGTTAGGCAGGTATCAAAAAAATTATAAAAGCAAAAACCCTAAGAAAGTTAAATACATGTTTTTTATGTTCTATTGTTGTGCTTAATATATGCATGAAGGGATGGATATCAGACAATTTTTACTGCAAATTTACTTGTAGATTTACTTGTAGAGAGATTATTTTGTTACTCAAATGGAATTACAATCTATGCTCATAGTATACTTAATGCTGATAACTCAGAAGATGTACCTGTTTTTATTAAACTGACAATACCAAACTGATCTTTACACGTGAACTTGAAGTGCATTTGGATTAGTTCCTATATTTCTGAGATTTTGAGGAATATTTAATTTATATCAGTGCTTATTTCTCTCTAAGCCAGTTAGAAGAGAGCTCCTTTAAGGGATTTTATAACTTAATTTGGTAATACCATCTGAAGGCAGGAAAATATCACATATAGGTAATCTGTATATACATACATACATACATACATACATACATGAAATGCCAACAATGCAAATAAAGATCTTACTGCTTTCATTCTGAAATTCTAGCCATGAGTCAGGCATAAACACACTAATAAAAAACTCAGTAGCTTATGTAAGAGTTGGTTCCTGGCCTTGCTGGATGGTTTTATCTGAATTGTGTTTTTGGGAGATGGAACAAGTTAAGATACTTAATATGAGGGCTGATATTTGTGAGAGAGGCTTTTAAGATTGTTGTCTCCCCTGATATGTAATTTTGGGTGAGGGACTTTATGGAAACACCAAGCAGCAGTCCAGGTGTTTCCATAGCTCAACCAAGGGGGGTAGAATATCCAGCCTGTTTCTGATTCTCTTAGGCCTCAAGGGTTTGCGTTTACTGGTCCCCGAGTCCCTTCAGAGCCCCTGATGGAGGCAGGCCCTGAAGTCCTACTGACTGCGGGGAAGGGAGAGGTCTAGGGGGTGGACTGAGGGCTGGAGGAGGCAGAAGGAGGAGCCAGGTGGGAAAGGTCAGTTCCCTGTGCAGTCCTGTCTGGAATCCGTTTGAGGAGACAGCTTGGGATTTATAGCCAACAAGCAGATTTAAGGAAATCAGTGGATGGAAAGTTACTAAGAGGACATATCAAATGTAGAGCAATTCTTGCTAAATTGGCCTAATTCCTGCCAATGGCAGGACAAGGACTGAGACATCAAAAGCAGGGGATGAGAGGCTTGATCAGTTATCAGGGTGGAGGAGGTGACTTCTTGGGATCCATGCTAAGGGCAGACCAAGGTTGACTCCAAGTGAGGAAGAGGCTCAGGTCTTGTTTAAAGCTGAGAAATAAATAGTAAGGGAATGTCTAATGGTGAAAAATATTTTACAAGTTAGGTGGTATCAAATTCTTGGCTGTCAGCAAATATTAAAGAGGGCTTAATTAAGCCACCAGTTCATCAAAAATAATTTTTTTCACTCTGATTTTTGGCATATAACCCTGAAGGAATTAAAAGAAGTGGTGGTAATACTAAACTTCAGTTCCCATTTATTGATTGAAGAAGTCCCTAGCACTTACAATTTAAAAACAAAAACAAATAGAATTGATGCTAACCCCTGCCTTTATTCTGTCAATAAGTTACATACATCTATACACATGATGCACTTGGAAAAGTAGTGGAATCCATCTCATTTACAGGTGTATTTGTCAAAATATATTTGTCATCTTGATTACTATGTATATTAATAATTGTAATAACTCCATCCAAAAGGAAACAGTTTTATTTTTTTTTAAGATTTTATTTATTTATTCATGAGAGACAGAGAGAGAGAGAGAGAGAGAGACAGGCAGAGGGAGAAGCAGGCTCCATGTAGGGAGCCCGATGTGGGACTTGATCCCGGGACTCCAGGATCATGCCATGGGCCAAAGGCAGGCGCCAAACTGCTGCGCCACCCAGGGATCCCCAGAAAGAAAGTTTTATTTATTTTTTTAAAAATTTTTTATTATTTATTTTATGATAGTCATATATTAGAGAGAGGCAGAGACGAGGCAGAGACAAGGCAGAGATAAAGGCAGAGGGAGAAGCAGGCTCCATGCACCGGGAGCCTGACATGGGATTCGATCCCGGGTCTCCAGGATCGCGCCCTGGGCCAAAGGCAGGCACCAAACCGCTGCGCCACCCAGGGATCCCAGAAAGAAAGTTTTAATGTAGACTCTTATTGCTACAGAGATTTAAAACGTTTTTATTTCTGTTTATATGCATTTTTGTTCAAGAGGGATATAACAAGAATATCAACAAATAGTTTGAAGTATAAAACATACTACATTAGAATTATACTGTGGGAAGCAAAATAGGAATGTAAGTTCAAGGGGAAAAAGGAAGCACAGGTTTCTGACCTAACAATTAGCATATTCATGTATTTTCAGAGGGGATGATAGTAGGTATTAAGTCACTATGGTATTTTGATTCTGTTGCATACACTTAAGAGAGTTGTATACTTTAAATGATCAGTATTTACTATATATCAAAAATTATTTCCTATTTAAGTGCGTCAACTTATTTAATTTTAAAAATTTTTTAGAGATTATTTATTTGAGAGAGAGAGCAAGAGAGTGCTCACGAGTAGGAAGAAGGGATCTTCAAGCAGACTCCTTGCTGATCTGGGATCCTGAGTTGGAGCTCAATTCCAGGACCCATGAGACCATGACTCAAGCTGATACTAAGAGTTGGACACCCAACTGACTGAGCCCCACAGGCACCCCTAAAAACTTTTCTTTTAAGATTTGTTTGAGAGTAAGAGGGAGTGGTGGGCAGGATGGTCAGAGGGAGAGAGAGACTCCTTGCTGAGCACAGAGCCAATGTGGGGCCTGATCCCATGACCCTGAGATCATGACCTGAGCCAAAATCAAGAGTTCAGCGCTTAGCCAACTGTGCCACCTAGGCACCCTTGATTTTTCTTAAGATTTTATTTTAAAGTAATCTCTACACCCAACATGGGGCTTGAACTCACAACCCTGAAATCAGGAGTTGCATGTTCTTCCAAGTGAGCCAGCCAGGTGCCCCAGCAACTTTTAAACTTAAATTGTTTGTATGTATGTATCTATTATTTTTTTTTTTAAGTAATTTCTTGGGGATCCCTAGGTGGCACAGCGGTTTGGCGCCTGCATTTGGCCCGGGGCGCAATCCTGGAGACCGGGATCGAATCCCACGTCGGGCTCCCGGTGCATGGAGCCTGCTTCTCCCTCTGCCTGTGTCTCTGCCTCTCTCTCTCTCTCTGTGACTATCATAAATAAATAAATAAATAAATAAATAAATTAATTAATTAATTAATTAATTTTAAAAAAATAAAGTAATTTCTGTGCCCAGCCTGAGGCTGGAACTTACGACCCCAAGATCAGGAGTTGCATATTCCAACTGAGTCATCCAGGCACCCCTTTAAACTTATAAACAAATTTTAGGTGTCAACTTTTAAATGTGCAAAGAGATACACAATTTTAAAATTCTTATGATAGTGAGATAGCAAAAGCAATGGGAGAAGACTGGTCCAGATATTATCTGAAAACATGTTTAAAGAAGGAAAAAAAGTCAGGTCATGCTTACCCGTCTCGTCAAAAGCGGACACATGTCGGGCTGCTTGTACCTAGGCTGTGCACTGCTCCTCTGCAGGGGCGTGGGCACCTAGTTCCAGAGCCGTGTTAAGCAGTGCAGTGTAGGGATTGATAATCACCAGAAGTGATGTAAAGATTACTTTAGGGTGGAAATATCTGCCATTCAGTAGAGCATGTTCTCTCCCCATGATCTGAGAAGAGACCACTTCGTGTAGGTCCATTTCCCTGCTTGGTCCCTGGTGACATCTGAGGCTGCATCAGTTATTTAAGACTTCCTCCTTCCACTCCCAGGGGCAGCTTCTCCTTGCTTTCTCTCTAGTCTTTCTCTCTTTCTGCCCTGACCCATGTTGACATTATGAAAATGGTGAGTTGTTTTTGAAACTGCAGGTGTCAGCCCATGAGTGCATAATAAAATGAATTCAGTGAATTTCAAAAGGGATTTTTGACATTGTTAAGCAGATACCATCTTCAGCTTCCCAGTAGCTGAGCAGCAAAGTGTGTTTCATGTATTTAAATTGCATTCCTTATATTGAGGGTCAGTTTCATGAAACAGACACCTTATAATCAAGGGATCAAAGAATTCACAAGGGAAATTAGAAACTACTTCAAGACACAACATATCAAAATTTTATGGAATGTAGTAAAGCACTACTTAGAAATTTATAGCTGTAAATAACAAAATTTTTAAAAGGTCTCAAATCAATAAGCTAACCTACCTTAAAACATTGGAAAAAGAATAACACTAGACGAAATCTAAAACAAGCAGAAGGAAATAATGAAGAGTAGAGATTAATGAAATAAAAAAAGTAGAAAAATAGTAGAGAAAATCGGCAAAACCGAAAGTTGGTTCTTTGAACAGAGAAACAAAACTGACAAACCTTTGGCTAGATCGACCAAGAGAAGAAGATGCAAATAACTAAAATCAGAAATGAAAGTTGGGACATCACTACTGACCTTACAAAAATAAAAAGGATTGTGAAAGAATAAACAATTGTATGCCACTAAAGTAGATAGCATAGATGAAATAGATTCCGGGCACCTGGGTGGCTCAGGCAAGAAAGTATCTGCCTTCGGCTCTGGTCATGGTCCTGGGATGGAGCTCTGCATTGGACTCCGTGCTCAGCGGGGAGTCTGCTTCTCCTTCTCCCTCTCCTGCTGCCCCCTCCCCCTGCTTGTGCTCTCTCTCACTCGCTTTCAAATAAATAAATTTTTAAAGTCTTTGAAAAAAAGAAATAAGCAAATTACTAGAAACACATAAATTATTGAAACTGAATTAAAAAGAAACAGGAACTCTGAGTAAACCTGTAACAAGTAAGGAGATTGAATTAGGAAAAACAACAACAAAACAACACCCAGGTGGCTTCATTGGTAAATTCTGCCAAACATTTAAAGAAGAATTTATATCAATTCTTCATGAATTAAAAAAAAAATAGAATATAAAAAAAATAGAATATAAAGAAACATTTCCCAACCTATTCTATATGGTTAACATTACCTTGATACCAAAATCAGGCAAAGACATTGCAAAACAAAGCTATAGACAGTATCTCTTAATAATATAGATGCAGAAATTCTCAACAAAATACTAGCAGACTAAATCCAGCAGTACAGAAAATCACTATACACCATGAACAAGTGAGATTTATCCCCGGACTGCAAGACTGGTTTAACATACAAAAACCAATTGGTGAAATACACCATATTAATAGAGGACAAAAAACACATGATCATCTTAATAGGCACAGATAAACCATTTGACAAAGTCCAATACCCTTCCATGATAAAACCCTCAACAAACTGGAAATAGAATGAACTTCTTAGTCTGATAAAGGACATCAAAAAACTGCACAGCTAACATCATACATGACAAAGACTAAGTGCTTTCCCCCTAATAACCAGAAAAAGACAAGGGTGTCTACTCTCACCACTTCTATTCATCATTGTAGTGGGAGGTTCCAGCCAGGGCCATTGGGCAAGAAATGACAGGTTATCTCCATACCAGAAAGGAAGAAGCCCAACTGTTTCTCTTTGCAAATGGCATGGTCTTACAGAGAGAAAACCGTAAGAAATCTACTGAAAACCTATTAGAACTTGTAAGTTCAGCTAGATTATTGGATATAAGATCAGTATAAACTTGACCCTTGAACAATGCAGGTTGGAACTGTGTGAGTTCACTTATTCATGGATTTTTTATAGTACAGTTCTGTTTTCTCTTACAATTTTCTTAATATTTCCTTTTCTGGGGATCCCTGGGTGGCGCAGCGGTTTGGCGCCTGCCTTTGGCCCAGGGCGCGATCCTGGAGACCCGGGATCGAATCCCACATCGGGCTCCCGGTGCATGGAGCCTGCTTCTCCCTCTGCCTGTGTCTCTGCCTCTCTCTATCTCTCTGTGACTATCATAAATAAATAAAAATTAAAAAAAAAATTTAAAAAAATATTTCCTTTTCTGTGACTTACTCTATTGTAAGAATACAGGGTATAATATCTACAATATAGGTTAATTGACTGTTTTATAGGTAAGGCTTCTGGTCAACAGTAGGTTGTTAATAGCTAACTTTTCAGGGAGCCAAAAGTTATCAGGTTTTTTTTAAAAAAAGTTATGATTAGGGACACCTGTGTGGCTCAGTGGGTTAAGCGTCCAACTCTTGATTCCGGCTCAGGTCATGGTCTCAGGGTCTCATAGGGTGGTGAGATCCAGCCCTATGTTGGGCTCCGCTCTGGGAGCGCAGCCTACTTGGGATTCTCTTTCTCTCTTTCCTTCTACCACTCCTTCTCCCCTTCACCCCCCCAAGTTATATCAGGCGTTTGACTGCACAGGGGATTGGTAAGGCTAAAAACAGAACTAAAAACAGGTACTCAAGATACTGCAGACCGATGCTTACAGGTGCATTGTTCACAGCAGCTAAAAGGTGGAAGCAACCCAAGTGTCTCTCAATAGATGGATAAACAAAATGTGATACACACGTACATGGGATATTATTCAGGCATAAAAAGGAATGAAGTTCTTTTTTTTTTTATTTTTTTATTTATGTATGATAGTCACAGAGAGAGAGAGAGGCAGAGACACAGGCAGAGGGAGAAGCAGGCTCCATGCACCGGGAGCCCGATGTGGGATTCGATCCCGGGTCTCCAGGATCGCGCCCTGGGCCAAAGGCAGGCGCTAAACCGCTGCGCCACCCAGGGATCCCCGAATGAAGTTCTGATACAATTATACACGATACAACATACACGAACCTTAAAAACATTATGCTGCATGAAACAGGCCAGACACAAAAGGATCAGGGTCCAACTGCATAAAATCAGTAGTATTTCTATCCATTCACAATGAACAATAAAAATTAAGTTAATAAAATAGTTCCATTTATAGTAGCATCAAAAAGAGAAAAGATACCCTGAAATATTAAATCTTCTCATAAAGGACCCATAACAGTTTCATCATTATACCAAATCTTACTTCATACCCCTGACTATAAAATAGCTCCATAATTTTCTCATTTCCTGTGAAGACAATTATTGGAGAATTAAAACATTTTTTTTCTAATTGTGGTGTGGACCTTTTCCAATGCACATTTTAATTTGTAAATTTTGGTATGCAGAAAGCTGTTGGAGTTTATTTGGCAAATGGCCACTTTCTCATTCATTAGTTTTTTGTAGTTTTTTGAATTTTGTCTGAAGACAACTATCAAGTTTTTTTTCTCTTCCAGTTTTTATAGTTATACTTTGTATCTTCTCTTGCTTTATTAAATTACACTTCTAGAACAGTATTAAATCACGCTGATAGTGAAATAATCTGTCTAGTGTCTTTCGCATCAGTGATCCTTGTTTTTAATTACTGGTTTGAGATAGGTATGAATATGGTCTTAAGGGAATGTCCTTAATTAAATATTTGTTATTGGGACTACATGTTGAACTTTGTTAACCTTTTAATACCTTTCTTTTATTCTCTGGCAATTTCTAAATACATTCACATTGTGCGACATCGCCCCTATCAATTTCCAGAATTTTTTCCATCATCTCAAACAGAAGCTTTGTACCAATTAAATGATAGCTCCTCCTTCCCACCCCATGCACCATCTAGCCCCTGGCGAACAGAATTCTACTTTCTTTCTCTATGAATTTGACTATTTTTAGGTACCTCCTATAAGTGGAATTATAGAATATTTGTCCTTTGGCGTCTGTCCTTTTGTGTCAGGCCTGTTTCATGCAGCATAATGTTTTTAAGGTTCGTGTATGTTGTATCGTGTATAATTGTATCAGAACTTCATTCCTTTTTATGCCTGAATAATATTCCATGTATGTGTGTATCACATTTTGTTTATCCATCCTATTGAGAGACACTTGGGTTGCTTCCACCTTTTAGCTGCTGTGAACAATGCACCTGTAAGCATTGGTCTGCAGTATCTTGAGTACCTGTTTTTAGTTCTGTGGGGTATTTAGCCAAGAATTGGAATTGCTGGATCATATGGTAATTCTGTGCTTAACATCTTGAGGACCTACCAAGCTGTTTTTCATATCAGCTGCGTTGTTTTACATTCCTACCTAATATGCTTTTATACTACCAAGATTATTGCATCTCTTTGTACTTTGAAATTCATTGGTAGTTTTCTTTGTGGGACTGTATTGATTGTATTTGTCGATTATACTAAAACCAGCTTTGCTTTTGAACATTCTGTCTGGTTTCCCGTGTTCTGCCGCTAACGGTATGATTTGATAATTATTTCTTAAAAGTTAGGGGGGAGTGCCTGTTGGTGTTTCTGGGTTCAGTGTCCTTCAGGATATATTTCTTCAATAGCTTTACCCAGTACCTCCTTTAGTTATAGGTTTCATTCATTTTTTTCCCCTAACAATTTGAGAAGATTGTCACTATTTATGTTTTGTTACAAAATAGTCATAATTGAATTATAAAAATTTATTAGCTTAGCAAAGCACATGAAATTATTAAAAGAGATTATCTCATATGGGGTTACCTCATTTTTCTGATCCCTAATTTTGTATATTCTCTTTCTAGCCCAGAACTCGCTGGTTTTTTTCTTGCTTTTTCTTGAAGAAACAGCTCTTGGATTTGTTAATCAGTTTTGTATTTTTTCTGTTTGAACTTTTTTTACACGAAATATTTTTATCTTGCTGATTATGCAAGTGGTAATAGATTTTTTTTCTCTGTACGCCTTTTAAAAAGACTCAGGCTTCCTGACGAGATTCATTACCGACCATAGCACTGATTGAAGTAAGATCTAGAGAAATTAAATTTCATTATGGGAGCTTATACTTTTGGGTATTAAAAGAATGTATACTTAATTATTAAATATGGGCATACCTTGGAGATGTTACAGGTTTAGTTGTAGACCACTGATAAGAACAAATACTGCAATAAAGCTAACCAAACAAATTTTTTGGTTTCCCAGTGCATATAAAAGGTAGTTCTATAAAAATTATGTTTATACTCTTGTGTATTAAGTATACAATAGCATTATGTCTAAAAAAATGTATGTAACTTAATTTGCAAATACTTGTTAAAAATGCTAACCATCATCTGGGCTTTCAGCAGGTCAAAATCACTGATCACAGGTCACCATAACACATATAATAATAATGAAAAGGCTTGAAAAATTATGAGGCTTACCAGAATGTGACCCAGAGACATGAAGGGAGCAGATACTATTGGAGAAATAGCACCAGGAGACTTGCTTGATGCAGGGTTGCCACAGATCTTCAATTTGTAAAAAACTCAATATTTGCAAAGCACAGTAAAGCAGAGCGCGCTAAAATGAGATGTGCCTGTATTCATATCAAGAAATAGTATCAGAGGGATCCCCTGGTGGCTCAGCGGTTTGGTGCCTGCCTTGGGCCCAGGGCGTGATCCTGGAGTCCCGGGATCGAGACCCATGTTGGGCTCCCTGCATGGGGCCTGCTTCTCCCTCTGCCTGTGTCTCTGCCTCTCTCTCTCTCTCTCTCTCTCTCTCTCATGAATAAATAAATAAAATCTTTAAAAGAAAAAAGGAAAAGAAGTAGCATCAGAAATCTAGAAACGCATGTCAAGTATAAGGAGAGGCTCTCAGGATGAGAAGGAAAGAAGTGTGCCCCAGAGAGCTACCCAGGCACACCTTGTAGGCAGCTAGGGCACCACTGCAGTTGGGGGACAAGGAGGAAGGAGCATGCTGAGAACACCATGCAGGCCTTGTATTTCTAGATTACAAAAACCTTTTCCTTTAGTTATGGAACTCTTGCTGAACCTATTATTTACAAGTCTAGAACTTTCTGATTATAAGAATGGTATACATTTTCTAATTAATATAAGAGCGGTGGAGATTTTGAAACAAAAGCGTTTTTTTTGTTGTTGTTGTTTTTTTGCTTGCGCTGTGAATTTCTATATTGTGCTCTTTACTGTTGGTTCCATCTGCTGTCACTAACCACTAATTACCACTCCAGCACTGGCCTCATTTTCCACCCTTGGCTTCAGGTTTCCTGGGGAGTCCCAAAACACTTGATAGCTACAAGCAACATTTTTATTGTTGTTCACTTAAAAACAAGAGCTAGAGGTTAAGTTTTAGTTTATTTTCCTAAGAACACTTAGCATACCTACTCTCTTAGTAAGATGTGAAGTGTACAATGTGATATTGTTACTTGTAGGAGTGGTGTTGTATGGTAGAGCTCTTGACCTTACTCGTCTTGCATGATTGAGACTTGGTGCATTTGATTAATAACTCTCATTTCCCACTCCTTACAGCCCCTGACAACTGCCATTCTATTTTGATTCTGTGAGATTGATGATCTTACTCTTTGTTTTTAGAGCAGCTTCAGATTCAAGCATAATTGAACAGAACATACAGACACTTCCAAGTATACCTCTGCCCCCACACAGGGAACCTCCCCCACTGCCAATGTCCTGCACCATAATAGAACATTTATTACAGTCCTGAGCCCGTGGGGACACATCATCACCTCCCAAAGTCCGTAGTTTACATTCGGGTTCAACTTGGACATTTGGGGATTTTACCAACTGTGTGATGACATATCCCCACTGTCGTGGTACCATGTACAATTGTTCCTCTGTGCTCTGCCCGTTCATCCGTCCATCCCTGCTAACCCCTGGCAACCACCAATCTTTTTACTGTCTCTGTAGTTGTGTCTTTTCCAAGGTGTCATGTAGTTGTGATCATATAGTATGTAGCCTTTTCAGATTGGATTCTTTGACTCAGGATCTGGGACCCAGAAAATTTAACAAAAATTCCCCTACCCCTGGACAAGCAGAGCAGGACTAACTCCATTTTGTGCTGCACCTGCCACCTCCTGTATGACCCCCACATGACCTACTTATTGCTTAAGGTGCTGCCCCACCCTAGTCAAGCCACTGGGCACACCCTAATCGGAAATCGGCTCACAAGAATGTACCCCGCCCTGTGCCCGCCAAAACTTCGAGTCGATTCTGACCAAAGTAACAGGCCAGCTCAAATGGATACTATAGGGTAAGGTGTAATTCAATCGGCCACCTGCGTGTGGACCGACATGACTATGCAACTTTCTGCATATCCCATGGGCCACTGGTCCCTATAAAGCTGCTACCCCTATTAGTCTCGGGGTCCAAGTCCCTGCTCCGCTGTGTGGGATATACTTGGACCCAAGCTCGAGCTTGTCAATAAACCCTTGTGTGTTTGCATCGGTGTTGGCTCCTTGGTGGTTTCTTGGATTCGAGATCTTGGGCACAACAAGGAGCAGTAAGTTCCACTGACTGATATTAAGTTTGCTCCAAGTCCTTTCATAGCTAAATAGCTCATTTCATTTTAAGCTAAATAACATCCTGTTGTCTGGTTGTACCCACAGTTTGTTTATCCAGTTACCTGCTGGAAGTCATCTTCGTTGTTTCTAGCTTTAGGCAACTATGAATAAAGCTACTATAATTATTTGTGAACATGTTTTCTACTCATTTGAGTAAACACCAGGGAGTGAGATTACCAGATGGCACGGTGAGAGTATGTTTAGTTTTGTAAGAAAGCACCATTGGGGTTGCATCATTTTGCCTTTCCACCAGCAGTGAGTGAGAGTTCCTGTTCTCTGTGTCCTCATCAGCATTTGGCGTTGTATTTTGGGTTTGTCCATTGTAATATGTGTCTGGTGGTAATTTATTGTTGTAATTTGAAATTCCCCAATGACATAATATTTAGCATCTTCTCATATGCTTCTCATTTATATATCTTTTTTGATGAGGTATCTGTTCAAGTCTCTTGCTCTTTTTTTAATTGGATTGTTTTCTCATTGTTGAATTTTAGGAATCCTTTGTATATTTTAAAACTAGTCCTTTATCGGATACGTCTCTTGCAAATGTTTTTTCCCAGTCTCTGGCTTCTCTTTTCATGTTCTCTTTTTTAAAAAAAAACGATTTATTTTTTCCAGATTTATTTATTTATTTATTTATTTATTTATTTATTTATTTATTTATTTATGATAGACATAGAGAGAGAAAGGCAGAGACACAGGAGGAGGGAGAAGCAGGCTCCATGCCAGGAGCCCGACGCAGGACTTGATCCCGGGACTCCAGGATCGTGCCCTGGGCCAAAGGCAGCGCCAAACCACTCAGCCACCCAGGGATTCCCCCCCCTAAAAAGATTTTATTTATTTGTTTGAGAGAGAGAGCATGAGTAGTGAAGGGGAGGGGCAGGGAGAGAGAAGCAGGCTCCTGTTGAGCAGGGAGCCTGATGCAAGGCTTGATTCCAGGACCTTGACATCATGACAAGGTTCTGAGCCAAAGGCATCCCCTCTTCTCATTCTCTTAATGCTGTCTTTTACAGAGCAGAAGTTGTTAATTTTAGTAAAGTCTAACTTATCAATTGTTTCTTTGATGGATTGAACCTTCGATGTGGTATCCAATAAGTCACCACCCCACCCAAAGTTACCTACATTTTCTTCTGCCATCTTGTAGGAATTTTATAGCTTTACATTTTACATTTAGCTCTGTGAGCCATTATCAGTTCATTTCTGTGAAGGATGTAAGTCTGTGTCTAGATTGTTTTGCATGTGGATATAGGTACCACATGTACCACCCTAATCAGGCTTCCTGCCACCACTTTATTGCCACCCACACCTTTGCCCTCCCATCCCTAAACCCAGGCACCACTAATCTCATCTCTGTATCTGTCACTTTGGCATTTCTTTTTTTCTTTTTAAAAATACTTTACTTCATTTGCGTGAGAGAACACAAGCAGGGGGAGAGGCAGAGGAGCAGGGAGCCCGACTTGGGACTCAGTCCCAGGACCCTGAGATCATGACCTGAGTCAAAGGCAGATGCTTAACCAACTGAGCCACCAGGCGCCCCTCACTTTATCATTCAAGAACATTTTTATAAATGGACTCACACAATATGTGACCTTTTGGGATTAATTGACTTTTTAAACTCAGCATAATTCCCAGGTTCATCCAAGTTGTTGCACAATCAATAATTTTTATTGCTGATTAGTGCTCCATGGCCAATAGGGACAGTTTGTTTATCCACCTCTTGAGAAGCAACTGAGGTGGAGCTATTATGAATAGAGCTGCTGTAGACATTCATGTACAAATTCCTGTGTTAAAATAAGTCTTCATTTCACTGGAATAAATGCCCAAGAATGCAAGTGATGAGCTGCATCCTAAGTCCATTCATTGCATTTATTTTTACAGTTCCTATTTCTTAACAAGGGATTCAGATTATCTGTTTATGGTACTGATAATATGAATAACCTTTAAAGACAAACACACTGAATCATTGTATAGCCTGTGGCAAAAATTGTTGCTCTGCATGGGGATATGTGTAGTGTGGAGAAAGGTGGGCCTCCAGGATTACTCCAGGTCGCATGCAGGTGCTATTTAGCACCTAGAGGTGACGCTTTCCTCAGCTGTGTGGGATATGTTCATTGTTATCAGTGATCGAGAACAGGGAATGCTTCTAGCAAGGAGTAACTACATAAGTAGCAATACTACCAGCAATAGTGAGAGATGTAACTAAAGGAATTTATGAGAAAATTAACAAAATTGTCACAAGAAGTAGGTATAATTAAGAAGAAATGAAGAAAATTATATATTTTTCCTGACATTGTTTATATCCTTCTTCTCTCTTGTTTCTCTTGATAGATTATTTTAACTTTATAAGGAACAGTTTCCATCTTATATAAACTATTTCGAAATATGAGGTAGATGAAAAGCCACTGTCTGTGGAGGAACCACCACCCTGAAACAGCACAGAAAAGACAATGCTGGTTTTACTGATGAACAGGAATACTTTTTAGGTGAAATGATATATCACAGCAGAAGTCTGCTGGTGTCCTGGCCATCTTGTTGGGCTTCCTTGACTCAGCATAGGTTTTTTGTTTTTTGGGTTTTTTTAATTTAATTTTTTTATGTAATCTGTCTCCAGTGTGGGGCTCAAACTCATGACTCTGCGATCAAGGGTCATTCTTCTGACTGAGCCAAACAGGTGCCCCTCACTCAGCATAATTATTTTGAGGTTCATCCATGTGTTTGCATATATCAGTAGCTGGCTCCTTTCTCGTGCCATGTAGTATTCCATTCTAAGGACAAACCATTATTTGTTCATCCATTCACCTGCTGAGAGACATTTACATTATCTCAATGGCGATTTTGAATAAAACCTTCTTGAATGTTTTTGGTTGTTTTATGGTATTTTATTTTAGAGAGAGTGAGTATGAGGAGGGGCAGAGGGAGAGAGAGAACCCCAAGCAAATTCCATGCTGAGTGCAGAGCCCCGACATGGGGCTCAGTTCTATGACCCCTGAGGTCACAACCTGAGCCAAAACCAAGAGTCAGAAGCCCAACCCACTGAGCCACCCAGGCTTCACACCACTGTGAATGTTTTTGATCAAGTCTTCGTATGGTCCTATGTTTTCCTTTCTCTGAGGACATAAAATTCCATGTTGCCTAGACACCATACTAAATGTGCTACTGTACATTTATGCAGGCTCTGGAGGGTGAGTGACCAAAATTATGCAAGGGACATAGGAATGGCCAGTGTGGCTGGAGTGGAGGACCCAAGCATGAGCTGTGCATCTGGCAGTTGATGGTTGTGCATTTGATTGCAAGCTGTTTTCTTTTTTATGGGTTCTCTGTTTTCTCCCAGAATGACGTCCTAAATTCTTCTTGGCCTCTTTGGACTTATCACGTTGTGCTCAACCTTCCCTTTCAGGGCTGTTCACTATGCCCAGTCCCTGCTCTTTCCTTTAATGAGAATTAGAAGATGGTGATGACGGCTTAGATATTGTGGACGTGGAACTCATGTGTGCACTCTATGTGTAATCCCCACAAAGGAGGTACCACTTTTATGCCCTTTGTGCAGGGAGGAAACCACAGCTGAGAGAGGTTAAGTAACTTGTCCAGGATTGCACAGCTAGTAAGTGGTAGGTTAAATGTTGATCTAGCTCATCTGAACTCAGACCCAGCACCTTTACCCATAATGTTGTACACTCTTCATCATTGAAAGGGCAGATTGTGCATGGAATTTAAGATGTCATTTATTTTTTTTAAAGATTTATTTGTTTGAGAGAATGAGAGAGAGTGTGTGTCCATACACGTGTGAGCACAGAGGGAGAGGGAAAAACATATTCCCTGCTGAGTAGAGAGCCCAGTGTGAGACTCCATCCCAGGATCCTGAGATCATGACCTGAGCTGAAGACTGAGCCACCCACACACCCCTAAGATGTCATTTTAAATTCTTCTTGCACATCATCTAGTTAACTTCTGTATTGCTAACTTAGTGTTTCTTCCCAGTGGCCTCTTCCTTGGCAGCCCAGACTGAGTCAGATCACCCTACACCAGGTGCCTCTCTCAGAGCTCTGTGTCTGCCCCACTGAACTGGGAACATAGCATGCATGCAGATGCCTTCCTTTTCTTCCCCTAGTATCTACTGCCCAAAGAGTACTAGCATCAAGTAAAGCAGGTGAATGAGTGAATGGATTATACTCTCAGATATGCATGTTTGTCTTATGCATGTTTGTCAAGGTATTATTTATAACACAAATGTGTACCCACACATTTTTATGAAGATAAAATTAATTTGGATTCCTCTAAAAGTTTCCTGTGCCCCTTGCAATCTCCCTGCATCCCCAACCCCTAGCCACCACTGTTCTTTTTGTCTGTCCCTATAGTTTTGTCTCTTTTAGAATTTTAGGTAAATAAGATCCTACAATATGTAGTCTTTTGTATATGTCTTATTTAATTTATCAGAATGCTTTTGAGATGCATCTGTATCATTGCATGTGTCAGCAGTTCTAGATCTATATTTAAAACCACCTTAAATAGTTATTTTGGAAACAGTCCAGAAATAAATACTTGGCTCCACTGAAGTTTAGATGTGGTTCACAAGTTAGAGCAGTGGTTCCCAAGGGTGCTCCTCAAGATCCTTCCAGAGTGTCCAAAAGGTTGAAATGATTTTCATAATAACCCAAAGGTATTTGCCTATTTCACTCATTCTCTCAGAATTTTCCAGATGCTACATAACATGTCGTATCACAACAGATTAGATGTAGAATCCATCTGTCTTCTCTTAAGCGGCTGGCTTAAAAAAATTTGTAAATTCTCTCATGAAAAGTTTTTGAATTGGAAAATATAATCACTTTTTAAATAACAAGTATTAATTATATTAACATTTAATTAATGGTTTTCTTGTTATTAGATACATGAATAAATATTTTTAAAATTTCTGTTTTAACTTCTTGCATGACAAATAGTAATAAATATAAGTCATGTAAACAGAAGCTTTTTGGGGGCTTCAATTTTCTAGTTGTAGAGAAATCCTTAGTCCAAGAAGTTTAGAATCTCTGGACTTGGGACAGTTTTGAAAAGGCATCAGGAATAGGATGAGGAAGCCTTGGAGCCTGGTGAGCTTAGAAGAGGGTCTGGAGACCTGGCCCCACAGTGCCTGGGGAAAGGGACCTCCGTCCCGTGGTGCCCTATGGAACATGGGCTAGAACACAGGGACAGGGAGTGTCAGCTACAGGCCACAGTCTTATTGCCCCTCCTCGCTCCCTCCCCAGACCTGGTTGGGCAGGTTCTGTTCATGTTCCTGCTTCCTACAAGGAGCAGTGGGCAGCCTACGCCTGTGGCTGGCTTACAGGAAGGACAGTGGTCATGCGGCCAAAGGCTGGCCACTTTCTGGAGATGAAATTTCGGTTACTATCTGACGTCAGGTTGGGCACTTGCTGAGGAGCTAATGTCTGTGCTGTGTTCTGATCCCAGGGTGGGCATAGAAAATCATCAAGATGGTCCAGTCCCTTGGCTTTTGGGGAGAAAAATACGTACCCTTCCCCTACCCCCACAATAGAGAGTTCTAAGCTCAAATGGAAAGACTGTCTAAAATAATAATTTTAACAAAAGCAGGTGGGAATCTTATTACTGGCACAATTATTATGGGGAACACTGCATGTGGATTTTGGTTAGTGATTTTGATAATGCTATTAATAAACGGTAGCAAAATTGGACTACAGTCTTTGACCTGTTAATTGCTCTTCTCTTGCAGGCGAAAGGGCCTGTGGTTCCGAATGAAGAAGATACTTCTCTGTGTTCTGGGGTTGTATGTTGCCATTCCATTTCTCATCAAACTGTGTCCTGGGATACAGGCCAAACTGATTTTCTTGAATTTTGGTAAGTGCCATGTGCCCACTTTGCCTTTAACTTTAGTAAGAGTTCATTTGCATGATGATTTATATATTTATATATCTACCACCCAGATCAAGAAATAGAACATTTCTATTGCCCAGAAAGTTCCCTGTGCCCCTTCTCAGGTCACTGCTGCTGCAGTGACTGTGCTGCTCTCCAGGGCTGACCCTTGGGTGCACAGGTAACTCCTGCACGGCTGGGGTCCTTCAGCTGCTGTGGTAACGATGTTAAGAGGGTTGTGTTGCAGGTGGTCTGCTCTTGTGCCATCTAGGGGGCTCACTGTCCTTGGAAAAGATGACCACTGAAAAGTGATCACCTTAAAAAAATAATTAGGACTTTTTCTTTTTCTTTTTTTATTAAAGACTTTATTTATTTATTTATTTATTTATTTATTTATTTATTTATTTGAGAAAGAGAGCACAAGAGAGAGCATGAGCCAGGGGGAGGGGCAGGGGGAGAGAGAGAGAAGCAGACTCCCACTGAGCAGAGACCCTGACACAGGGTTCCATCCCAGGACCCCGGGATTGTGACCTGAGCTGAAGGCAGACGCCTAACCCTGAGCTACCCAAGTAGCCCATGACATTTTTGGGGGGGGGGGGCGGGGCGGGGAATCAGCCTGACATGCTTTGGTTTCTGTGGAATTATATGCTGGCTTTATAGGTGTTGTAGTCTCCCTGAGTTAACTTAGACCTTGTGTGTTCCAAAGGTGGTTTTTTTTCACACTGTGTATTTACTTTTGTGCAAGTGGGAGAGAAAGGTCCAGAAGTCTCAAGCTTAGGAAATAGAAGGCAGAGGGCTCCCAGGTACATAATTGCTGGGAGCATCATTTTACACCTACAAGATGAGGCTAGGATGGAAGAGGCTGGGTGTGCAAGTATTAGTTTGAGGATAGAGCATGGTACTTGGCACACAGAGCAGGTACTCCATAAGTGATGGCCTTCAGCTCGGGGGTGGGTAGCATCTGAACCAGTTGAGGTGGGCTGTGTGCATGCTCTTAGTTGTTGGTTTGCAAAGAGTACGTTTGAACCTTGTGTATTTGGGAGGAGGGGTTTGAAAGCTGGGTTTGATTCCCTAGAAGGAGGCAGCAGGGTTGCCAATAGAGAGGAGGGAGAGGGAAGAGGATAGAGGTGAGCAGGGAGGACAGACAGGTCAGTTGAGATGGCCCGTGTGTGACTGTGGCCTGGGACAAGCAGGGCGATAGGGGTGGCACTGGGCCGGCAGTATGACTACCTGGGCGTACAGATGAGTTAGGCTTGCTAAATCTTTTTTTTTTTTTTTTTTTTTAATTTTTATTTATACATGATAGTCATCGAGAGAGAGAGAGAGAGAGAGAGGCAGAGACAGAGGGAGAAGCAGGCTCCATGCACCGGGAGCCTGACGTGGGATTCGATCCCGGGTCTCCAGGATCGCGCCCTGGGCCAAAGGCAGGCGCCAAACTGCTGCGCCACCCAGGGATCCCTAGGCTTGCTAAATCTACAGTGAGCTTGATCACAGGAACTTAGGAGTCACTTGCTAAAAAGGGACTTTCTGCTCAAAGAGGACTAGGAGGAGGAGGAAAAATAGTAAAGTCCGTGTTTAATACTTTGTAAATCTGAACTGTTTTTATTTGCTGTTTCGAGTGTAAAATACTTGTAGGATACCAAGAGGCATTTGATTTTGCTAACAGAAACATACCTGAACCTGGAGGAATTTATCCACTTGAGTTTTGGCCAGTGTGAGAAGCACAAACTTAAAATGAACCAACAACATAACTAAAATCAAGGGAGTTTTGATTTTTCTGACTTTAACCCTTAAATGTCCACAGGTCCACAGTCTAGCACAGAAGGGAGTTTGGGTTTACATTAAACATGAAGCTATGGGGCTGCAGACAGCCTGATGGCAGACCTCAGGATGGACCCTGACTGCCTTTTCCAAGCGTGCTGGCCTCTGGGTGCCTTTGCCACATGGTGGGGTCCCAACAAATATTGGAATGGAATTGGTCTTCTTTTAATCCATTATTTGGAGTACTTTAGACACAGCCCACAAATGTTGCTGGTTGGTTTCTTAATGAAATGGCAGGATGTTGCACAGGAGCAGAGCTTTGGGTTCTCCTAGTCCAGTGAGCTGCACCTCCATAAGAAGATGCTGGCCGCTTACCCTTTCCTCACATGTGTCTGCTGTGTGGCAGCGGGGTCACCTACTACCCAGTTTTAGAGATCGTTTTGTTAGCAGTCTGTGCTGCCTCCCCTATGGGGGATGAGGGTCTCCAGGGCTACCCTGCAGTGGTTGGCAGTTCACGCCATGGCCAGTGTGTTGGGGATAGCACCTCCATTTTTCTCTCTTCAAAATGGGAATCACAATCCTGTGGATTTCCATTTGGACTCTAAAGGAAGTCCAAATGGTCTTTTGGGCCTCAGGACATAATTAGAGAATATTCTTAAGTTCACATCAAATCTATCTGAAATCACATTCATGAATCAGATAAATAAGCTTTAGAAAAAGCATAGCACCTATGATTTAAGGCATTATTCTACTTTAAATATATTTTCATAAGCAAGAACTGCATGTGCATTCCAAACACAGAAGATTAACTGAAAAGCCCTGAATGGCAGTGAAGAAGAAAATTAAATTCTGAGAAAATTGTTAGTGTTGTTGCTTATCTATTTCCTGCTGGTCTCTTTTGTCTGAGTCTCTACACATAAACATGAGCATATATGCTTTTCACTACTCAGATTCCAAAGTCTGATTCCATGTCAGTGGTGGTGGTTGATGCCCAGTATTCTGTGGTCTCGAAGTCTACATGACTTTTTCTTGTTGCTGAATTGAAATATAGATGGCGTATGGTATGATGCTCGTTTCAAGGGTGTGGCACAGAGGTTCAACAATTGTGTACGGTACTCAGCACCTGTCACAGTAAGTGGAGTCACCCTGTGTCAGCAGACAGGCTTACTTACCACAGTAGTGTTGACATCTCACCTCCATGATGTGTGTATTTAACTGGCACTTTGTACCTCTTTATCTCCTTCCCCTGTTTTGCCCATCTCCCCCCGGCCCCAACCCTGGCAACCACCAGTTCTCTGTATTTATGGGTCTGTTTCAGTTTTTTGTTTCAGTTTCCTTGTTCCTTTATTTTGTTTTTTAGATGCCACATGTAAGTGAAATCTGTCTTTCTCTGACTTATATCACTTAGCATAATATCCTCTAGGTCCATCCACATTGCCTTAGGTGACAAGATTCCATGCTTTTTTATGGTTGAGTAATGAAGTCTAGATATCTTCTCTGGTCTTCTTTGCCCTCAGATCTAGAAGGATCTCTTGGTGAGAAGGAATATTTCAGTTCAGAGGCCTGCACCAAACTCCTTGGGCTTTTTTTTTTTTTTAAATAATTTAGATTTATGAATTATATATTTGTTTTTAAAGCAGAGGCCAGCCAACCTGCTTCAGCATTCTCCAGGACAATAATCCTTAAGCTTCCTCTTTCTTTTTCCTTTTAGCAGTCTCTTTAACCCTTAATAGCTTTCTCTCTTTCCACCATGAGTGTAGCCACCATGTGTTACCATAAACATGATTATGATATCATTGACTACTCCTTCTGCCATGCCTTCCATCCCCGTCACTTCCTCACTCCACACCTGGAAGCTGGGGCCCCCCTTCCTCTATCTTGCCCATCCCCCATGCCTCCACCTGTGGCAACCATCAGTTTGTTCTCTGTGTTTACAAACAGATCAGGTCTGATTCTGCTTTTTGTTTGTTTATTCATTTGTTTCTGTTTTTGTTTTAGATTCTACATATGAGTGAAATCATACGGTATTTGTCTATCTCTGTCTGACTTACTTCACTCCATGTTGTCACAAATGGCAGGATTGTCCTTTTTCAGGCTGTGTAATAGTTGTGTGTGTGTACCATGTTGTCCTTATCCATTTGTCTAGCCATGGGTTTTTTCTGTATCTTGGCTATCATAAATAAGGCTGCTGGGGATACATGTATTCTTTCAAATTAGTGTTTTATTTTCTTTGGGTAAATACTCAGTAGTGGAATTACTGGATCATATGATATTTCTATTTTTAAGTTTTTGAGGAACTTCCATACTCTTTCTTATTCCTTTTCTTTTTATGGAAGCCCGGCAGCCCCCCATCACAGTGTTAGAGTTTGATAAAACCCAGAGAGCCCTCTGGCCCTCCTTTTGTTGGCACCACCCCTCTTCCAGTGCACCTGTGACTGGGATGAGGGGGTGCCCCAATTTGTAAGATCCCCAGATGGTCAGAAGTGTCCATTGTGACTAAGTAGCTGTAGCCTCTCACCGTATTGTGCATTTGCAGATGGACTAAAGAAGGGATGATAGAATGGGTTGTTTTCCATTTATTCATGGACTCACTATTATTGACTGAAGACCATTTGTGCAAGATCCTTTCTAAATCATGCCCATAGTTTGTGGGTTGGAGGGTAGATAATGGAGAAGGGAGGGAAGAAAAGCCAGAAGTGGGGTTGAAGCAGCTGGATGGGTCTTGCTGGCCCGTAGGCACAGCAGCCTGTGTTTTGGGTTCCTAGGCTGTGTGCACTTAGCTGCATGTGAGGCCAAACTTGCATAGCTAACAGTGAGGGGCCAGGTCACTGTCCCACACTCCTCACTCCTGCCCCTGCCATGTGCCCTATGGTGTGCCCTGTGCTGTGTCCCTGCTCCAACGCTGTGAATGAAGCAGGGCCCCGAGGGTCATTGGCCAAAGGATAGCACAGGAGGTCAGAGGGCCCTTGTACCCAGCTGTTACCAGCCAGTAGGAGTGACGTGTGTTCTGGCCTGGGCATATAATCTAACCCTACCCCTGCACTCCTTGACCCCATCCCTTTGTGGCATTCTGCTTGCTTAGACCAGTGGTTGCCAGTGGTTCCTCTGGCCACAAGTCTCTGGAGTTGACCCCCCAGGACTGACCACGGACCTCTACTCTCTGGAGGGGCCCCATGAGAAGAGAGGCACTTGGAGGCAAGAGGTTCCTCTGTTACCAAGTCTGCTGGACTTGATACATTCACTGCCTTCTTTTTCACAATTATTTCTAAAATGGAAATAAAAGTGAATGGGAGGACAAGTCTTGTGGAATGAGGTCTTCCTGAAGTAGAATCTGGCAGCTTCTCAGTTTCTAAATTCCTCAGGCCTGGAAGCTTTGGGAATTAGCTGCTAATCTTCAGTGAACACCGTTCACAGGTAGGGGGTCCTCTTGGGGGCTCTGGGCTAGTGTGGAAGTAGCTTGGCCACCTTCTCCCCCAAACATAGAACAGGCTGAGGCCCGAGCACTGAGCTGGTGGAAGCCAAGTGCCCTCAGCCTTGATGACGCCCACTTTCTGTTTGGCATGGGGACATGAGGTGAATAACTCCTGTCTCATGAGTGGAATTAAGGGAATCTGGGGCCGGGTTTGGGTTTTCAGAGTTGTATGGAGGACGTCCTTTCATTCACAGTTGTCAGATGATGAGCTGGTGCATGAGATGCATGAGGCTGCAGCCACCAGCTTCCACAGCATGGCCCAGTGTCCCAGAATGGACACTGTGGGATGAGGTACCTGCGTCTGAAACAGCATGGGAAACAGAGGCCCTTGCCAGCTTTCTCTCTGCTCAGGAGCTTCTCTGAGTCCTGTTGCCAGAGTAAAATCTGACCTCCATACACGGCTGCTTTGGTCCCTGGAGGCAGCTGTTAGAAATACCACAAACTAGGGATCCCTGGGTGGCGCAGCGGTTTGGCGCCTGCCTTTGGCCCAGGGCGTGATCCTGGAGACCCGGGATCAAATCCCACGTCGGGCTCCCGGTGCATGGAGCCTGCTTCTCTCCCTCTGCCTTTGTCTCTGCCTCTCTCTCTCTCTGTGACTATAATAAATAAATAAAAATTAAAAAAAAAAAAAAAAAGAAATACCACAAACTAGATGGCTTAACACAATAGCAATTTCTTGTCTCCCAGGTCTAGAGCCTGGAAGCTGAAATGAAGGTATCAGCAGGGCCAGGCTCCCTGAGACTCTGGGCATAGTCTTTCCTTGCCTCCTCCTGGCCTCTGGTGGTGGCCAGTAGTGTGCAGTGTCCCTCAGCTTCTAGCTGCACCCCTCCAGCCTCTGCCTCTGTCCGCACACAGCTCTCTCCTGCTGTCTTGACACTGTCCTCGTCTGTCCTTGTCTGTATCCCAATTTCCCCTGTCAATAGGGACACCACCTATACTGGATTGGAGTCCACCTTCTGACCTCATGTTAACTTGATTATCTGTGTAAAGACCCTATTTCCAAGTAAGGCCACATTCTGATGGGCTGGGGGTTGGGACTGCAGTGTATTCTGGGGTAGGGGAGGGCACACATCAATGTCCTGAGGACATGAGGGCCAGTCAGGATCATTTACCATTACCTTCCTTCCTGTGTGATGGGTCAGGAGTGTGGGCTGTGGAGTCAGGCCGCCTGCATGTAAGTCCTAGGCCTGTGATGTGTGAGCTGGTGGCTAACGGAGCTATAGAATGGAAGAGGTGGTGTGTTTGTCACAGGAGGTGCTGCGAGAGGGCACACACGCACAGCGCAGGAATGGTGGGAAGCACCAGGACATGTGGTGCCGCTTCCTGTCATGGCCCTTTTTCTTTTTGGAGAAAGTAATAAAGTTTTAAAAATTTAGTCTTCTTCTTGGGGAAGAGGTGGGTTAAGAAGCCGGAGGTACAAAAACCACCCTCGTGGAAGGATTTCTTTCCTTGCGTGGTCAGGGAATTTCTGGGGAATGAGCATGTGCATCCCCATGTCCTCATGAGTGGGTATTTCATTTCTTCAGCAGACGTGTAGCAAGCTGCAGTGGGCATTTGAGGAATGAGAGCTAAATGTGGCGGGAGGGTACTCAGATGCAGAGGACAGTAAGTGCAAAAAGGCCCTGAGGTGGGATCCCTGGGTGGCGCAGCGGTTTGGCGCCTGCCTTTGGCCCAGGGCGCGATCCTGGAGACCCGGGATCGAATCCCACATCAGGCTCCCGGTGCATGGAGCCTGCTTCTCCCTCTGCCTGTGTCTCTGCCTCTCTCTCTCTCTCTCTCTCTGTATGACTATCATAAATAAATAAAAATTAAAAAAAAAAAAAAAAAAAAAAAAGGCCCTGAGGTGGGAGGTCAATGCTTGTGGCTCAGGAATGGGACGGCAGTAGGAGATGAGCATGTTTGGCTTTTGTGCCATGTGGATATGTGCAGTTACGTAATGAAACTACTTTCTTTGCCGGAGAAAACTGTGCTGATGTGTGTGACTCCCTTATGTAAGGTGGGATTGGCTAGAGGTCAGGACCACCCTGCCCTTTTGGGAGTCGCCATTTTATAAAGTGAGTAAATCTCACCTCAACTTTTTTTGTTTTGTTTTTTTTTAAGTTTTTCCATCTTTGGGGTGCCTGGTTCACTTGGTTAAGCATCCGACTCTTGATTTCAACTCAGGTCATGATCTCAGGGTCATGAGATCGAGTCTTCTGTCAGGCTCCATACTGGGTGTGGAATCTGCTTCAGATTCTCTTTCTCTCCTGTCCCTTCCCCTCCTCACATGTTCACTCTCTCTCTCTCTCACACTCTCTCAAAAACAAACAAACAAACAAAAAAACCCAGAAAAAACCATACACAACCGCAACCATCAGGGGGTCCATCTGTGCTCAGACCTTGCCCTTGCTAAGGGATGTGCCGGCATGCTCACAGTGTTCCTGTGCTTGCTTGCCAGCCCTGCACCTGAGGCCGGAGGGCTGTGTGGACTGGGCTGCCTTGGGTTGGAAAGGACTCAGCACTTCCTGAGAGCTTGGCATCTGCTGTGCATGTACATGTGTGTCCGTCTGCCCCCACTAATCTTGGTTTCCATCTCTTTGTCCTCCACAGTGAGGGTTCCCTATTTCATTGACTTGAAAAAACCACAGGATCAAGGTTTGAATCACACGTGTAATTACTACCTCCAGCCAGAGGAAGATGTGACCATTGGAGTCTGGTGAGTGGGCGGCAGCATGGCCGGGATTGCCCAGGACGATTGCCCATCCGTTTTTACCCTCCCCCTCCGTTTCCAAAGCAGAGATCTTGGCTAAGTTTGATCATAATGGAGCACGATGAGACGGCACTAGCTCTTCCGAGGCTTTGAGACAGCGAAGGCTGTGTGAACCGGGTTGTCTGTGGGCAAGAGCCTTACTTCCAGGGAGAAGGAAGAAATGTGAGCACGGGAGCCCCTGTCTCCTCAGACAAGGGAATGTCTGGACCTTGAGAACAGCTGAGTGTCTTTACATGCAGCGCTTCCAGCCACTGATAATGTGGCCTTTGCCTCTTGTATTGACTCTTTTGAGTCACAAATTTATTTTTTTATTTCTTATTTTTTTAAATAAGCTGCTTTCTTTTTTTTTTTTAAGATTTATTTATTTATTCATGGGGGGGGGGAGAAAAGAGAGAGAGAGAGAGAGAAAGGTAGAGACACAGGCAGAGGGAGAAGCAGGCTCCATGCAGGGAGCCTGATGTGGAACTCGATCCCGGGACCCCAGGGTCACATCGTGGGCCAAAGGCAAGCACTAAACTGCTGAACCACCCAGGGATCCCCCGAGTCACAAATTTAAGTGGGACTTAAGTCCTATGACTTCTTTCTGTTCCCTTGGAATGTGTTTTCTTGCTTTTCCCTACGGACAAGTGGATGTTTTTGCTACTAAATTAAAAATGACCAAGTTTTCTGTTTCATTTTCTGTCTTCTCTCAGAGGTAGCCTGGCATCCCTACCCCTTTAGCGGGGTTTCTCTCAGTAGCTGTGACGTCTCCCTCTGCCCTCACAGAAGAGTGCTGTGCATGGGAGATGCTTCAGGGTGAAGTGCTGTGGGCTGTGAAGGGTTGTAGCCACATCTGTGGTCCTGGGTAGAGAACATTAAATGCTCCTACTGCTGTAGGAGCTGATGCTGGGATTAGGCTTTTGTTATTTCTGGTTTAATTCAGTCCTGTATTTACTGACCAATGTGTGCACCTGGGACACTTTGCTCTCATGTCTTCGGTCAGAAGTGTGATGTGCTTTGCTCAGAGCATGTTGGTTGGGAATTAGTCGGCCTTCCCGCTGATTAGTGTGGTCTGTACTTTGAGATGGGACAGGGATTGTTGGTGAAGATGAGGACCTCTTCCGTGGCTAGTGCTCAGGGTGTCTACTCTGAGAGGGGTGTGTGTGCTGTGGATATTTAGGCTGAAAGCTCTCACAGCAGTCACCTAAGAAGATTGTACTTAGTGACGACAATGGAGAGACTCAACATACTGACACCAGGCTGTGTGCTGCTGGGCCCCAGCTGCCCAAGTCTGCACCCTCTGCTGTTGTGAGGACAGTGTAAGCCCTGGGGCAGCAGTAGGTCTTGTCTTCAGCTGCCTCTCTGGGGGTGTAAACTCTCCACCTGGCAGGAGGCAGGAGAGCCCTGGGAACAGGTCCCTCTCCTCTGGCTTGGAGCTTCTGGGGCCTGTGTTAGGAGCCCTGGTTTAGGGTCAGTTGGCTCTTGGCAGTGCATCAGCTTCCAGACCTTAAAATGTGCCTTTCGGTCCCATAGGTTTGTAATTGCTGAAGAAGTGATCATTATGATCAGAACCACCCAAAATGCGATCCTCTAGAAATGGTCAAAGAAACATTAGAAGTTAAACGCCAAGGCCACCTGGTGGTTCAGTTGATAAGCATCTGACTCTTGGTTTCAGCTCAGATAGTGATCTCAGGGTTGTGAGATCGAGCCCCACATCATGCTCTGTACTGGGTGTGGAGTCTGCTTAAGATTCTTCTCTCTGCCCCACCCACTGCCCCAAAAAAGAAGTGAAATGCCAAAACTTAAGAGCTAGAAAATTTTAAAATGGCCATTTAATATTTGCAAGAATTCTTGCTAATAAATGTGAATGTGTTTTATAGAAAAACCTCATTAATTCAGACCTTCCCCAGGGATTAACAGTATTTGGTGTGGACTGACTTCAGATTCACTGGAGCATCTCTCTGAGGGGTAGTTCTGGCTAGAGAGGCAGAGTGCACCTGCCCAGCCAGGTGTGGGATGAGCCAGGCTGACTGCCAGGTCACTCATGCAGCATGTTCGCCTGTAGTGTCTCCTCCTACAGAGACAGGTCTGCTCCCAGATGCCAGGTGAGCAGGCTCTGCAATGTGCTATACATTAGAAATGGTGCTTAAGGATTTCCAGGCTTCTGATCCAGCTTGTAAAGATCAGTGTTGCTGAATTAGCACCTGTGACAGCCTGAACTATCTTAAGTATGTTGTGAATTAAATTGTGTATAGCTTAAAAATATGGGTATGTGTGAGGGGGGATGGTGTTATTCAGCTAGTATTTATTAAGCATTCATTTTGTGGGAGGCCTGGGTGAAGGCCTGGTGACCAAGCCAGGTTAGATCTTACCTTACAGAGTGTCCAGTTCACATGGGAGAAACTCCACCCCCACCCCCACCCCTGGCCAACTGCTACCAGGGGGAGCTTCTGTGGCCCAGAGGGGCCTGGGTACAAGTCAGAAAATCTACCTAGGCTGTCAGCAGCCAGCTCTAGAGCTTGAGAGCTCTGTAGTTCTTTCCTTTGGTGATGGGGGCAGTTTGCCTCCCCGGGCCACCTGTCCTGCTCTCTGCTTGGTTGTGACTCTCATCCTGTGTCTTTCTATCAGCAGTCACCCTCATCTGATCATGCCACTCCATGCTGCTTCTGTTTCCAGGCACACTGTCCCTGCTGTCTGGTGGAAGGACGCCCAAGGAAAGGACCAGATGTGGTATGAGGATGCCTTGGCTTCCAGCCACCCTATCATCCTGTACCTTCATGGGAATGCAGGCACCAGGTGAGGGAGAGGACCCCACGTGGCTTGTGGTCTCTGCAGTGCTGGCCTGGTTGGGTCTGCTGACCCATTGCAGTGAGGGAGTGTGCAGGCAGCGGGGCTGTGAAGCATCCCAAGAACACAGGAAAAGGCAGAGGGGCTTGGTGGGAAAGGGGTCAGGGTGAAACTCCCCTGAAGCCATATCCCCAGGCTCAGAGCACAGCAGAGCTGCCCTCCAGGTGGGCCCGGTACACTTTCCTCGGGGAACCCCCCCACCCCGTGTTAAGCAGATGTGGGCAGCATTGTCCAGAGGCCCCGTATCTGGGCTCGCTGCACCTGAGTGACGCGGAGGAGGCTGCGTCTCTGTCATTGTGACCCAGATCCTCGGCCAGAGTCAGGGGGTCCCTTCTTCCTGACGTCTCTGGGGTGGGTAGAGGGAGGGCCTGTGACACAGTGAATGAGGGTTCCCGGTGGGTGAGGGGTCATTGTGATAGTTGAGGGCCGCAGCGCCCCTGGGAAGTGTGGTCTCCTGTTCACTGGCTGGTTTGTCATCCCATCTGAGGGGCGAGGCAGTCTGGCATTTCATGCTGGTAGGCATGCCCTTCTGGGGGAAGAGGCACACTTCCTGGCAAGAGGCAGTGAGTGCTGAGGAGTCAGGTGACATTGAAGGTGGGACAGCTAAAAGCAGAGGTATCCCAGCTGAGTGCACACAGATAAGCCCAGCCACACTAGCCGCCCCGCCATGCTGTTGGGTTGGTGATGGGTGTGAATTCTCTCTCTCAGCTGGAAGCCAGCAATGCCAGTGTGTCCTGCTGGGATGCTGCTGAGGCACGCACTGTCTATGGCAGGCCATGCCCTTGCTCAGGTTTATCCCAGATGCTTTTCAAGAGTGGTTTTAATGGCATGTCCTTCAGGTTAGCTGGGAATTGGCTTCTTCTACCCACATGGTCGACCTTGTTCAGGAGAATCTGTGGGAGCACAGCATGGGTGAAGGAGGAGGTGCATTTTCTGAACAGAGCATTGCCTGAAAACCCCCAGGAGGGTCACCGTTGTTGCAGCTTCCTTAGGGATGCATGAGAGAGAGCCGGCAGGAGCTGGCAGGAGACAGGGCCACCGCAGGGCCCAGATAAGGGTCAGTGTGGCGCCTTGGCCACTGTGGGAGGCTTGGCGTCGGGTCCTTTTATGGGCAGAACCAACAAGGAGATCATGGTGGTGTCAGGGCAGGGAGGCTGCACACTGCAGGGAGTCTGGGAAGTGCGGCTCATGAGGATGGTGTGCCTGGTGAGCAGAGTGCTTGGCAGTGGAATCATGCAAGCACTTGGCAGTTTGCTTTCTTCTCTTTCTGGGATAGGCCACAGTGGGTTTCTCTTCTGCTTTTCAAAGAGCAAGTGGTTATAACTGCTCTGGTAGCATCTTTCTATAAATGAGCAAATTTTCTAGTTTCCTGGGAATAAGATTCAGTTAAGCAATACCAGTCACATGGTAAAAAAGACCAAGTCAGCTGAAACTTCAGTTTGAAGGAACACTGTGACTTTGGAAGTGCTTCCCCTTCCCCCATACCCCACTCCCCACCACAGGCCTGGCAGGATTGCAGCAGCCCTGACTCCCCGAGAGCCGGTCCTCAGCTACTGCTGTGCACTGAGTCATGTGCTAAACTCTCTTCTTTTTGCTTGACGTAGGAAATTTGAACAATCCCAACGAGAGCCAGCAGGAATTTTTCCAAAGATCACTGGAAACATTTTGCAGTATTTCCTTCTGGTCCTGAAACTCATTCCCTTGTATTTCTGTGGCACAATGCATTGCTTTTCCTCCTTTGTCTCATGCCTTTCTCTCTCTGGACACTCCTTGTCTGCCCCTGCTGACACCCGCAGTGGCCATGGTGCTCACTCTAGAGAAGGAAAACTGAGAAGTCTGGAGAGGGTGAGCTCGCCTGCTGACAGGCTTTCCTGCCTGAGGTGACCTCGTCCCCACTTTGCTGTCCATCCACAGTAATGGCTGCCCAACAACTAGACAAAGTGTGAGAAGGGATAGATAGTCCTTGGACAAAGAAGTAGAGACACAAAACAGTTGGGATCCATAGAAGCCTGTTTAGATCTGTGACAAGTGCCCACCATAATCTAATCTGTGGGTGTGAGGCTGGGAGATGGGCCAGGACCCCTCTGAAGATGCCTGGGCAGCAGTCGTCAAGCTTACAATCACATACACCTTCCACCCAGCAGTTCTATGTGTAGGAACGCATTCCACACGTGGAGCGCACATACGCAGAAGGGTATATGGCAATGGCAGCAAAACTTAGGTTCACAGCAGGCAGGAAAGAGCCAGACTGACTGCAAGAGAAGGAAAGTGAACCACTGCTAAAAAGAGTACTGGAATTGGCTGTGGCAGGTCCCTGTGAGTGTGTGTTGAGTTAAGAAGCACTTTCACTTCTGCCTACATGCTGGTCACTGGAGAGCTGGGGGGCTGCATGCTGGGCAGGAGTGTTTCTTGCTGTGTCTTCGGGGTTTTCTATTGTACCTGTATATCACCTGGTCAAAAATAGTAGAAGGTAATAATTAAGAAATATCCCCAAAGTGCTAAGACTATCCCTTGCTTGTCTCAGTATTGCCAGAAACAAGCATAGAGCCACGATGACGCCCTGCAGAGGAGGTCACCTGACCACCATTGACCCTCCCTGTATGGATTTGGGGACCAAGTCACTAAGGACCCAGACACTCCAGTGCTGACCTGGGGCCTGCCTTTTTGAGAAGATGTGCTAACACCCATTCTTGTTTCCTTTTCCTTGACGCTCTAGAGGAGGCGACCATCGGGTGGAGCTTTATAAGGTAGGTGAAGACAGCACGCAGTGTATGATGGACAGAGTGGTGTCCACAGGCTGTGTGGGGGGCAGAGTGGTGTCCACACAGTATAGGACAAGCAGAGTGGTGTGCACAGTGTGATGCCAGGAGGGTGGGGTGGGTGATGCTGGGAGGGCTGATGCTGCCGGGAGGGCAGAGAGCGTGGGGTGATGCTGGGCAGTGGTATCCACATAGTGTAGGACCGAGCGGTGTTCGCAGGGTGTTTGGCGGGCAAATTTGTGGTCGCAGGGCATAGGAAGGGCAGAGCCGCGTGCACAGTGTGTGTGGCAGGCCCGTGGTGTGCATGTGGTATAGGAAGGAAAGAAGTCACCACAGTGTTATTTCCCCGCCGCCCTTGCAGGAGGCGTGAACGGCAGGGGGTCCCTCAGCCCTTGTGAGAGGGTTGATGGCGATGCCTCGTGGCCGCTTCTGCCATGGAGTGCTTCCCTGTCATGCTGCTCCAGGGAAAGCTTCCAGAGCAGAATGAGGGACATTGGGGATCATATAGCAGATATTGGCAATGAAATTGTTACGTGCTGCATTTCTCCTCTGGCACGACTGGAGAGCACCGAGGGCCAGGGAGCCACGGTCCTGCAGCTCGCTGCAGGTTGGAGCTCCGCTCGGCCAGGTCCCTCCCTGGAGCCTGGGTTCAGGCCCACCACGGAGGGGCTGCGGGTCTCCCAGCACTCAGACTCTCGCTGCTGCTTGGTGATCATTTTTGGAAGCTCGAGTGTCAGAGCTGGAAAGGTACTGTGGCCCCAGGGCCATCTTCCTCATCCTCCCTCACAGAAGGGACGCCTGCAGTGGCTAAGCCAACAGAGAGGGACAGAATGCCAGGAAGCACCTGCGTCTTGTCCTCTGTGCCTCCTGCATCAAGGGTGAGGGCTGCTGTGGGCTGTAGAGGGTTTGTTCCCCGGCAGAATTGGCTCATGTCAGGGTGGACATGTGCTTGCAGAGCTGTGGTCCCTGCTGAGGTCCTGGAGGAGGCACACCACCTCCCTGAGGTGATTCTGGGGGTGCTGGTGGCTGCCCACTTTCACCTGGCCTTGGACACACCCCAGGAGAGCTCAGGCGGGGACTCTATCACCTAACCCAGGAGATCATGTGGTCTTAGAGGGATTTTGTTTTTATAAGGAAAGATTTGACAAAAGCTTAATGTCTGGAAAAAAAACAAAAACCTTAATGTCTGAGATGCTGGGTTGCACCCTGACTGTAGAGCCCTCCTTCTGGGTCCCTGGTCTCTGGGTATCTCTCCTGGAAGGCGGCTGCCCATGAGCCCGTGAGGGCACGGGGGTGCACTGTTGGTCTGAGCTGCAGAGAGCCATCTTTCTGTGTCCCGCCGGGCCGGAGGGCGTCCGTGTGCCCTGTAGCAGCAGCGGACGTGCGGTTACAGGATGGGGCAGCCTAGGGGCAGACTTTCTTCAGCTGGCACAGTGTGCGGGGCTTGGAGACCGAGGTCAAGCTGGGGTCATCAGAGGCCAGTGGCCCTCCATCTAGGACGTGTGGATTTGTTGCCCAGGTATTTATTTTTCACTCTACAGGTGCTGAGTTCCCTTGGTTACCATGTGGTCACCTTTGACTACAGAGGTGAGTCTTAATGCAGGGACGAGTCTGAGCCCGCCCCCCACGGCAGGGTCCGCTGAGGGGGTGTCCCCTGGGAGGCCGAGGTGGTGCTGGCAGTGGGCGGTGCCCTGCCCTGCAGTGATGGCGAGTATGGGGGTCGTGGGGGAACACGGGCCCCTTTGTGTGTCCTGCATGCCGCCAGGGACACCCCTCCTGTAGGGGAGGCCTTGGTGCCTGGAGCCCTTGCACGTGTCTCTATCGGCCACGTTTTATGTGCAGAAAAGGCTGGGTTTTCTTTCCTGGACTTTGACTCCTCCAAAGCTGGTCATCAGACATGACTTATGGGCAGGGGAGCTGGTCTTGTTGAAGTTCTAGAAGCGGGAAAAAGAACTATTGAGAGAGAAGGAAGATTCTTCCTCGGCCGAGTGATTTTTCTTTCTTGAATGAGTTAGAGGGCTTGGTGCTGAAGAGACGACAGACCATCTCCTGTAGGCTGTGAGCAGCCTCCTGGAGTCTCAGCGGCAGCAGGCTTGGTTCGACCTGCTGGCGAGGGTGGTGGTGTCCACGCTTTCAGGCAGTGAGCGTGGGCATTGTGTTAGTTCCTTCTTACCACTGTAACAAATTACCACAAATGTGCCGTCTTAAAAGGGCACAGATTCATTTTGCAGTTCTGGAGGTCCAAAAGTCCAGAATCTTCAGCCGCTGGGCTAATGTCCAAGTGCTGGCAGGGCCAGTCCCTTCAGGAGGTCCCTTACCTTGTCCAGCTTCTCAGAGCTGTCCTTGGGCCTGGGCTCCCCGACCCTGGCTTCTGTCTCTGCCGTGCATTGTGTAGACAATATGATTACTCACAATATGACTACTGTGCCGGCGCCTGAGAGCCGTTGCTGCCCATCTCAGATCTGCTGATCAGCGTCCTGAATCCCTTCTGCATCCTCCCCCTCCCCCAACCACATAATCTCACACAGTCCCCAGCTCCAGACATGTGGATGGGACCTCTGGGGGCCTTACTCTGCCTGTGGCATGGAAGGTTCTTTCATGGAAAAGCGTTCGAAAGTTCTGGGTTGGGAAAAACTGCACATAAGGATCTAGAAAGTAGCCCACTTACTCTTTTCTCCGTGCTACAGGGTGTTCTGCTCTTGTGGGGCGCTAGAGACCTCACGGTGAGAGAGAGGCAGCTGTGTCACTGTCTTGTGCCCCTCTGTAGCACCTCCTTACTCCAGTTCTCCTGGGGGCTCTGCATGTCTGCGTCCCTGTGTCCCTCGTGTCCACACCTGGGCCTTTCATCAGGCCTCGTCTCTCCCCTAATCTGGCATCCAGAGTGCCCAGGGGAAGCAGCTCATTGTGCTCACTAACTGTGGGTGTGCTTATGCAGCAGAACTGGCTCTTTCTGAGCCTTGTGTTTTCAGATCACTTGATGATGACTCACTGCTGACTTGCTAGAAACGACAGTGGCATTTGTCCTTTCCAAGAGCCTGGGGCAGGGCTCTGGGGGAAGATGTGGTCTAGGAGCAGAGATGATTAGCTTTCCTCTACTCTTCTAGGACCCTCTTCCCTTTCTGGGTCAGAGTTGTCCTGAGCCTGGAATCCTGCCCCTGCCTCCAGCCTGACTCCCCACATCTGTCCTCAGCTGGGCTGAGCTGGTCGTGGGCTCCCTTCCTTGTCCTGCAGAGGCCCCTGGACAGGGTGGGTTCTCGCTGGCCCATCACGTTGGCCACCCACCAGCGAGCCATCTGCCCGCAGGAATCTGTGGGTCTGTCTGTCCTGTCAGTTGTTCATCGGGACTTTGGACAAGGGTGTGTGCGTGGCTGGGTTCAGGAATTGTAATGGGGTAAAGATATGGGAGAAGTAGGAGGGGGCTTGCCCAGATACCCCTTGCATGGGGTTGTGGATGATGGTGGCAGAGACTTCCTTTGTCCCCGACAGGCCCGGGCTGCATGTTGAGAAAGAAGGGTTGAGTCTGCTCTTCTGGATGTTCCACAGGCTGGATTTGACTTCCTCCTCTTGCTGTTTCTCCCTTGCCAGGTTGGGGTGACTCAATAGGAACCCCATCAGAGCGAGGCATGACCTATGATGCACTCCATGTTTTTGACTGGATCAAAGCCCGGAGTGGAGACAACCCTGTGTATATTTGGGGTCATTCCCTAGGCACTGGGTGAGTTCACAGCATGGTGGAGCCTTGGGGGAGCAGGTCTTCATGGGGCCACTTTCTATCCAGTCTCTCCAAGAGTGCCCTGTGGCTTCTGGATCCATGACACCATGAGTCCCAACATGCCTCAGCCCTTATTCCCCTGATGAGGGTAGGGGATGAAGCACCACAAAACCCATAAAGAGTTGGAGCTACTTTAACTCCTCAACCCAAGAAATGATCTGAGACACACCCAGGCAGTGGTGGGGAGGCCATCGCCCTCTGCCGGGAGACAGGCGCGCTTGCCTCCATTCCAGGGGTGCACCCAGAGAGATGTCTTTAGAGCAACGTGAGATGGGGCTTGAGTCCTGGATGCACAAAGACTGCACCTCCTGGCTCTGGAGGGTGCGTGCTGGCTCGGATACCCAAGTGCTGGGCCTTGATTACATGCAAACTGGGCACGTTTGTAAACAGCGTTGGCCACTTAGCCTGTGTTTGACTCACCCAAGAAAGAACCTGGGGGAGAATCAGCGGGTGGTTCCCTTCCTACATCTGCGAAGATGGGAAAACAGTTTAATGTTGCATTTGGGGCTGCCTGAATTGCCTCTGCTGATGGAAGGTCCAGAGGCGTCTGTAAAAGGAGCGGGGCTGTCATTGCCCAGAGTCCTGAGACCTTTGGCACCCATCCTGTTTCGAGCGGGACTTCCTTGGGGGCAGTGACCCTAGCTGCTGCCTCCCCTTGCTGCTTACCTCGCTCGGACAGCACCCGGCAGTCGGGGCGGGGGCTGCGGGCTGGGTGGTGCCGGGGAGAGTGAGTGGAGCCTGCCACAGGAGCCCGGGCAGAGCAGGAGCAGGCCATCCTGCTGTGGCGGTCTGCACGGGACCCTCCCAGTGCAGTCCTGGGGTGGCGGGAGGTCCAGGGGGTGTCAGCACCATCCTTGGCTGAGGGGGGCGGCTGGTGGCAGGGGCAGTAGGGCCCACCCACGTCCTAGGGCATCTGTGTCCACACCCTCCCCCACGCCCCACCAACCGCCCCACAGGTCCAACAGCTTCTTGTTCACTTTGAAAACCAGATTGGTTTCATCTCAAACAGCTTCCTTCGTCATTCACCTGAACTGTTTCTTTTTCCCTTCTCAGGGTGGCGACAAATCTGGTGCGGCGCCTCTGTGAGCGAGGTAGGGGCTTGTGTGGACATGTGAGCCCTGGTTGCGTGGGTGTGGGCTCCACTGTGGGTGCTTGGGAATTGGATGCTGGTGGACAAGCAGCACGCAGCCATGCTTGGTGTCGTGTCACAGCCCCAGGGGCAGGCGTTGAGACCAGGGTCTGGGTAAGGCCTCAACTGACCCACGCCCACATTCCCTCTGGATTCTAGAGCACCTGGCAGAGCCTCTTTAGGGCTGAGCTCCCGATACACAGTGTCAGTAGGTGTGGCTCTAGGGAGCAAATCACAGCCACCCAACGGTCCCCTGGGAGCACTCTTCACACACCAACAGTGCGGGGGCCGATGGGGCAAAGTCTGGGGGACCAGTGTCTCCCATGGGCCTCTGTGGGGGTGCCTTGCCCACCTCATAGCTCCCTGTTTGTTGTATTTATCTAGAGACACCTCCAGATGCCCTTATATTGGAATCTCCATTCACTAATATCCGTGAGGAAGCTAAGAGTCATCCATTCTCAGTGGCAAGTACAGATCTTATTAAAAATTGACTTTTTATTATTAAAATGATTACTATAAGGGTAACTCTTAAGAAAGTAAGTATAAAATAAAAATCATAGGGGGACGCCTGGGTGGCTCAGCAGTTGAGCATCTAACTTTGGCTCAGGTCGTGATCCTGGGTCCTGGGATCGAGTACTGCATCAGGCTCCCTGCAGGGAGCCTGCTTCTCCCTCTTCCTGTGTCTCTGTTTCTCTCTGTCTTTCATGAATAAATAAAATATTTAATAAATAAATAATAAAAATCATAGGAATTATCATTTAAATATTTGGAGAAATGCAGATTGTGTTAAAATGTAATCCTTGTTTAGTTCAGGGCACTGGCCTGAATACGGAGCTGCCTGGAATTTTAAAACTCTGTGGCCAGGCACAAGCACAGGTTCACAGTTGGACTGTCCAAGGACAATAGGCCCCTGGGAGGCCTTGCCTCTGGCGTGGTTTGCCTCCCTGGAACCCCCACCAGGGTTCATTGACCCCGGAGCTCTGCCCAGGCCGGTGCCTGCCTCCTCAGACCTGGAGCTGGTGGGTGCCCTGCTCCCTGCACACATGGATGGTGCTCGGCAGCCAGGCTCTCCCAGGTGTGGCTCCAGCTAACACCTAGGGCGAACGCTGGTGGGGGTTCCAGGTGAATCAGGCCCTCCTTACATGCTGAGACTGAGGCCCTGGACCCTCCCTTTCCAAGCCTGGCCCAGAGAGTCTTCTCTGTGTCCCGCTGTGTCTTGTAGGCCTTGTGTCCTGGCGACCAGAGGAGTCCTGTATAGTCTCTTCTGATGCTGCTTTACTCCCAAGTCACATGGACTCGTTTTCCCAGGGCTGGAGGCCCTAGTGTCTGTGGGAGGCATTGTCTCAGAGCTGGTTCTGCCCAGCTGCTGCCCTGTGGCATGGGAGCCTGTTTTGGGGACAGCCATGCCAGGCCAGTTCAGGAGCCTCTCAAGCAGGGAGGCTGTGGTCCAGTGGCAGGGGTGGTGTGGCCTCAGCTCAGTCCACTCGGAAGTAGGGGAGACCTTTGGGCACTTGGCAGCCTGTCTAAACCCTTGATCCCAGCCTTCTCTGTGGCTGTTGTAACCGGTGCCTCTGCCTCTCTTGTTTCCATGTCGCCTTCAGATATATCGATACTTCCCTGGGTTTGACTGGTTCTTCCTCGACCCCATTACAAGCAGCGGAATTAAATTTGCAAATGATGAAAAGTAAGTACTGCAGTACAATACCTCATTTTTCAATTTAAAAAAACACTGAGAACCCCCAGGACCAGTCACCCTCACCAGATTCTGAATACTGGGGTTCTCCTCTAACCATCCAGCCTTTGTAGGGGGCACATCAGGCTGTGAGCTGCAAATGGGAGAGAAGGGATTTGAAAAGACTGTAGTGGTGGTAAAGCAACAGGGAGACAGCATGTCTGTATGGAGGTTTTATTTGACAATAGTCCCTCAGAACCAGAGCTCCCCACAGGTTCTAGAGCAGTAACAGGAACTGTCACTCAAAGAGGATGCTGCCTCAGCCTTTTGACGTATGTTTGGTATAGAAAGATGTTACAAAGTTCACTATTAAAATATTTCTCTTGGGGTGCCTGAGTGTCTCAGTCAGTTAGGCATCCGGCTCTTGGTTTCGGCTCAGGCCCTGATCTCAGGGTTGGGGAATTGAGCCCCATGTCAGGCTCTGCACTCAGCTGGGATCTGCTTGAGATTCTCTCCCTCTGCCCCTCCCCATTCGCTTTCTAAAATAAATAAATCTTAAAAAACAATAAATATTCAGTTAACATTTAAGAATTTACACTTTGAAGTAAATGTGAAAAATGGAATATTTTTCCCCTTAATTATGTATTTTGGTTCTAAAACTAAAATTTGAGTAGACATAGGCACAAAACCTGCTTATTTATAAATATTGTTTTGGAACTTAGAGAAGAATAATCTGAAAAAACCTGGATTCCAACCACAAGCACCACAGTGAGTGTTGGGCCCCCCGAAGCTGCCCCTTGGCCATGCTCCTGGCTGAGAGTTGGGGGGCTGGTCGTGCTTCCCCCACTGGGAGTCACAAGCCCCTCCATGGGCGGCTCTGAGGTGACAGCAGGTGACATCGGGTGAACTTGGCCTTCTCTAGAGGTGGGTAAAGGTTAGGATGTACTGTTTACAGTGGAAATCCTAAAAAGATTCCACTGTCAAAGTGTGACCCTCACAGCAGAAAGGCCCCTCCCTGGAAGCAGAGGGCAGGGGGAGCGGGTATGTGCACCAGTAGCAGAAGCACAGAGTGCCAGACAGGCCGGGTGTCTGTGGGGTGACGAGTCTCCTGGCCCAGGTCCTGCCAGGTGCCAGGCTTGCCCAGTGCTGCCCTCATGGAGCCCCCAGATCAGTCTGGAACCACCAGAACCAGGCCCATCTGTGGTTTGCTAGAAGGCTTGGATCTGTGAACCTGTTGAAAACATTAATTTATTTGTAAACAGGGTGACCTTGAATGTCATTTTTAACAAAGGTTAGAGAGTGTGGGCTTTTTTAGTAAACATTCATTTGCAATAAATTTCTTGGCCCATTTAAATTATCTTGTTTTGTAAATTTCAAAGAATATATTTAGTGGCAGAAATAATCATTTTAATTTCCAGAAAATACACAGGGGGCAAATTTGGTGAATGAATTGATCTCTAGACTTGACTGAATAGATGGTGCTACAAACATCTAAGAAATCAACTTTTAGGGACGCCTGGGTGGCTCAGCGTTTGAGCATCTGCCTTGGGCCCAGGGTGTGATCCTGGGGTCCCGTGATCCTGGGGTCCCGTGATCCTGGGTCCCTGCATGGAGCCTGCTTCTCCCTCTGCCTCTGTCTCTGCCCCTCTCTCTGCGTCTCTCATGAATAAATAAAATCTTTAAAAAAACAAAATCAACTTTTAGTTCTCTACTGAAAGCCAGTGGGATTCTAGCCGTGAGCACCATGGCGAAGCCCGCACTGAAGTCAGGTGCCTGCCATAGGCAGGCCTGAGGCCCCAGTCCTCTCCTGGGCTTGTGGTCTAGCCCCATGTCCTCCCGCAGTGTGAAGCACATCTCCTGCTCCCTGCTTATCCTGCACGCAGAGGATGACCCGGTCGTGCCCTTCCAGCTTGGCAGAAAGGTGGGTGTCAGGTGCTGCCCCTGGTGCGGGCGGGTGGCTTGCAGCTTCCCGTTGAGGCCAGGCCGGGCATACGTGCATGTGCAGGGGTTCTGCTGCTGGCAGGTGCCCCTTTTGAAGGAGACTTGGGTGGGGGCCGACGGGTGACACCTTGTGAGCACAGAGCAGTCAGAGGGTGTGGGCTTCTTGACCAGTATGTTCGGTGATGGCAAAAGGAGAGGAGAGGGTGAGTAGGGGGGGTCCTAGCCCCTGTGCAGGGGTCCTGGCCTGATGGAGCCTGACCACTAGCTGCTTAGCCAGGAGGGCTCACGGTGGTTGGCCAGAGGGAGAGAACTCTCAGGGGAGAGGATGCCCCGGCCGCAGCGCGGGGTCGCAGTCGGTACACTGGATACACAACCTTGGGGGTTGGACTGCTGTCGGGGACCATAGTGTTGTGAGGCCTCCATGTTTGCTTTTGCTGAGTTTGCTTTGCCTTTGCTGCCGGGAGAGAGCGTTAGATGTGTCGCTGAGTGTCGTGGGGGACGTTCTGCCTGGCGTGGCGATGCTGGGGCCGGGGGTGCCAGCGGGCAGGTGTCCTCCCCTAAAGCCCCCTGTAGCCGGCACAGGCCGCCCAGCAGCACTGCTTGGGCCTCAGCCCGGCCCCGGGGTGAGCCGTCAGGCCAGCGCGCCCCTCACGGCTGGCCGCCCCTGAGGAAGGGCCACCTGGGAGAGAGGTGTGAGGATGGGGTCCCTAGCTGAGGTGCTGGGGGCTGGGTGCTCATCAGCAGCCCTGGCCAGGCTGGCTGCAGGGTAGCAGCATTGTTGGTGGGGTGCTCCGGTTCTCTTCCCGGGATAGCGGCCTCCCTGCCTGCAGGGGGACCACCAGGTGCCTGTGGGTGCTGACCCGTCATGTCTCCCCTGTGCCAGCTCTACAACATCGCTGCTCCATCTCGAAGCTTCCGAGACTTCAAAGTTCAGTTTATCCCCTTTCACTCAGACCTTGGCTACAGGCACAAGTACATCTACAAGAGCCCTGAGCTTCCACGGATACTGAGGTGAGATATCCCCCACCCGGGACTCACTGGGTGGTGAAGGCTTAGGCCAGGCGTTCCTGTCACTCAAGAGCCTTCCATCTCCACAGAGGGCTTGCGTGCTGACTGCTGCCACAATCACACAGGGCAGTGACTCCCCTAGGCGTGGGTTGTGCAGGCTGTGTAGACACCCACCTCGGGGGGCACCCCAGACCCTGTGGTGCCCACACAGCTGTTGGGGCCGGCCTGGGGCATATAGCACATGGGAGACCCCAGGCCAGCTCCCAGAAGCCTGTTTGGCCTCAGCTGCTTCTTGGAGGGAGGCTGTGCTCCTGGCTGCACCACCGCGGCCAGTCTGGGCTGGGACTGTGGCTGGGTTGTGGGCACCCATCCCGTTCCCAGGTGCGGAGCCCAAGCATGAGGGCAGGACAGTGGCCAAGGGCAGTGTGGACAGGGTGAGGCCCAACCCCCTGCCCCCATCCCAGGCACAGGCAGCCCCCGCTGTGCCGATGGCCTGCAGGGTGCTTTCATGGGGCTGCTGGCACTGGGGTGCCGGGACCGGCCCTCGGGGAGTCTGATGGCAGCCTACCCCCGTCAGCCCGCCGTGGTCACCTCAGCGGGGCCCTGAGGGCTGAAGGAGTATGGCTTTGCTCTAGGGCTATGATTTCCCTAGCGCAAGAGGAACACGTTCCAGAAAATCAAGCCTGGAGTGTAGCTCTAGAGTTTAGAACGAAGGACAGCAGCCCGAGACCCGGTCTCTGCCCCTACAGGGTCGGGGTCTGACCAGGCCTTTCTGTTGGTGCCCTGGGTCTGTCACTCAGGCCTTCTGTGTGGGTGCTGGTCCTCCTGGGATGGGCTGACGGAGATCATGGGCCACAGGACCCTGGTGGCTGCTGACGGTTGTCCGGTCCTGTCTAGGGAGTTCCTGGGGAAGTCAGAACCCAGGCGCCAGCACTGAGTCCTGCTGCCTGAAGGAGCATGAAGACCTCTGCCCTCCCCGTCTGCTGTGGCCGCTCGGCGTCCTTGATGCTCCTGGACAGAGGACCCGGATGCCAGCTGGGGCGGGCGGAGGAGGCCCAGCTGACCCAGGGCGCCCACCTGGGCAGCTGGGAGCGTGGCTGTCCGTGGAAGGCACAGGTTGTTGGCGTGTGATCCCATCCCTCTTATTGCCCCTGAACCTGAGCTCTTGTCGGGCGGACAGTGACCATGCAGGCCAGCCCCCCGCTGCTGGACCCCACACCTGCTGAGCTGGGCCCAGGGGTCCTGGGGGGGCCGGGGGTGTGGGGTCTGGAGACCATGCTGCGTGAGATGGCGGCGGTCCCAGCTCTCCCCCCAGCACCCTTTGTTCCCCGGGGCCTCACAGTGGGGGATGGGTCCACGACCTGCACTTCCTCTGCTTTCTCCCCACCTGTCCACCTAACCTGGCCTTGGACTGAGCATTTATTTAAGAATAAAATTGTGGTGGTGGTCCATCTGTCATGTCTTGGTGGCACCTCCAGCTGCCCCAGGCCCTGCTCAGGGTCCAGCCCATGGGAGAAGGGGCGGCTCCACAAGGGCGGACGTCCTGGAGCTGCCTTTTCTCCTTCTGGATGGGGAGGCCTGTGCAAGGAGGGGTGAGGTGTGTTCGTGAGGGGCCAGCTCTCCAGATGGGACAGAGGGTGTTTCCCTAAAATACCTAACCCGGAGCAGGCTTGCAGGATGATGATGTCACTCAGCAGGCTCTGGGGTGGCACCCACAGATGCCAGGCTGGCCCCTGGCACTGGTCTGTGAAGAGCCTTGGGGCAGCAGAGCGTGGGATCTCTCGCTCTGGCCGAGCATGGCCTCGCTCACTCACTGAGAGGAGTTGGGGGGGGGGGGCCCAAACCTTTTGTCAAAGCAGCCTCCCTGCCCTTCAGCCGCCCTTGCAGACCCTGCTGCCCAGTGGCCCGGTGCCCAGTGGGACCAGCTCCGTGCAACCTGAGGAGTGAGGGGACAGGGACGCCGGGTCTGGTAAGGAAGGCGGAGCAAGGACCCACCCCCCACCCTCTAGACCCACTGCTCCAACGGCCGACTGCTTCAGGTCCTGAAGCTCTGGGGCTTTCCAGTCGAGGGGGCGCAGATTTCCCCGGGGCATGGAGGGCCTCGCCCTCAGCCTGCCTGGGGGCCCAGGTGCCAACGCAGGGGCAGGCACCTGCAAGCTGCCCCCAGTGATACTCACATCCGGGAAACCAGGCCTCTGACAAATGGGTTGAAACAGATTCCCCCGAGGTGTGTTCATGCCAGGTGTATGTTCTTCCTGTTGGACAGGCCCCTGCTGCCTCCTGGGTCTCCCCTGGGGACGAGCCCTGCCTGCGGCAGCGCACCCCATCCTCAGGTAGACGCCCCCCCCCCCCCACACCATGTTCCCCAGTAACTGCTGTGCCAGGTGACAGAAGCCGCTTGCGCAGCCGCGTCAGTCTGTGTGAGCCACCCCAGCTCCCCCCTGGGGGCGAGGCAGGCCATGAAGTTGGGCTGCAGTGCTTTGACAGGTCTGACAGGCCTGACAGGCGGGCTGAGGAGCAGGAAGCAGGGACAGGCCCTCGCTCGCTCATGGCGGTTCATCAGTTCCAAACGCCCCCCCCCCCCAAGTGATTAACGAAGCCTGAACCGAACCGTGGGCTGTGGCATTTGTAACCCGCAACGATACAAAACCAGTCTTAGGGGGAACAGAAGGAACAGATGCAGACACACACAGCCATCAATTCTGTGGTTTACATGTGTGTCCTGGGAGCCACTTGGCACCCCTAGATCCCAGACGGCTCCAGGGGGACGTGCCCTTGTCCCCAGGGCCAGGAGTGGGTGACGAGACATGCAAAAGCAGCAATGCAGTCTGCACCAACAGTGCTAACACCCTGATGGCAGATCTGAGACTCCTTTCATGAGCTGGTGGTTCTGGCACATACTCCACATTCCTCTCACGGCCGGGGTGGGAGAACCTGGTCCGTCCTTAATCCCAGGGCCTAGGCCATTCCGAGGGAGGCTCTGAGGCCTGCGCCTGGCACCAGCCCCCACCCTGCCCACGGCGCAGAATGGAACACGGGCCAGGCCGGCCAAGCACAGGCAGGAAGGTTTAATCGGTGTCTCACACAAGGCAGTAACAGTAAGTGGCACAGTGATGGTCACACATGGCCCAAGAGACAGGACAGCAGGAGGGGGTGGGGGGGTGACCACAGCCGCTGAACATGGGCCTCCCCAGCAGACCTGCAGCTCTGGTGACGTGCTCGTGAGTAGGTCGTCTGTGGGCCGATTCTGTGAGCAGTCAGAACTCGGAGTGAGGGCAGAGCCTGTGGGAGGGTGCTGCCCCTGGCTCTCCCCTGGGCAGCTGCCCCCACCAGCCTCCACCCAGGCAGAGTACAAAGCAGGCTCCCTTCTGGGCCTGCTCAGTCCCTTCCATGGCAGGCACGCTGGCACAAAGGGCGGGCAAGGGAGGCTGGCCTGGAGTGAAGGACAGGAGACGCAGCCCCCAGGACACGGCAGGGGCATAGCCCCGGGGCCCCAGGCTGGGCAAAACATCCCGGCATTGTCTCTCAAGCACAAAACTTCAGAAGTAAAATCTTTAGTTACTAAAACAAAAACAGGTTTTAGCTATTTTTGTTTTCCCATGAAGTTGATTTCCCTCTTGAAAAAGCAAAACCAAGCTAATGTTGCATCAGTCAGCCTTGTCCTAGCCAAGGACCCCCAAGATGCCAGACGCGGGTGTCCTCCCCCATCTATCAGTCTGGAAACCCGGGGCCAGGGCACCCATGCGGCAGCTGCAGACACAAGGAGGCCACAGCTGTGGCCAGCTCCCCGGACTTGGCCACAGCTGCCTGCCCAGACCCCAGAATCCAGAGGCTCAAAGCTAAAAACAAGCTCACTGCCAGGTGCGTGCAAGGTCTCAGAGGAGCCAGCCGGCGGCTCCCACTTCCCCACCTCCTCATGTAGGTGAGCTATAGCTGCCGGGCACCCCGGCCGGGGCTGTGCGCTCTGCTCTGCTTTCCTGCAGGACACTGGGGAGCATCTCACTTCTTGCACCCTTCCTTCCTGGCTCACCCTAAGCCACGACCGCGATCCTCAAGGCTCTCCAGAAACAACCCTGCAACAAGCAGGTGGTGGCCGGGGGGCCTAATCCCTGGGGAGGTTGGGGGGTGGGATCTGCAGGTCGGAGGGCTCCACCCCCCAGATGTCCCGGGCGTACTCCGTGATGGTCCGGTCGCTGGAGAACTTGCCCGAACATGCGATGTTCCTGATGACCTTCTTGGTCCACTCCCTGGGGTTCTGCAGAGGGAAGGACAGGCTGAGTGATCTCAGGCACCACACAGGATAGCCTTCTGGACTATTCCCGGATGAGCTCTCAGCCTCCAGGCAGCCTGATGAACAAAGGGAAGTGGCCATCAACCCCTCGCTGACCAGAAAAGCTACCAAATGACTAGACAGAGGGGCAAGGAGCCTCAAAATGTGTCACAACCTCAGGGCACGGCTGGTGTGACAAACAACAGCAAGCAAGTACTCACCACCAAGTGGATCCAGGGGCTCTCCTGTCCACAGCTCACCCCCTCCCCCGCCCCGAATGAGCCAGCACTGAAAGGAGCCTTCCGGAAAGGGCAGACTGCTGAGGCCCATGTCAGGAGCAAAGGCTCCCCCCCAGAGCCCTGCCTGGTCACTTGGTTTCCCGGGATCCCCTGTTCTTTGACAGGTCCTCAAGGGCAGGCAGCTTCCCTGTGGGTGGGGTGGGGGGGCCAGGACCGTAGCATCAGGAACACACACCCCTCAGGCCTCATCCAAGAACCTGGTTAATAATCCATCTGACTCACAACTCGGCGCACAGCCAGAGTTCTCCCACTGCCACCCCCGGTGAGGCACACGGGCTGGGTGTCCAGAAAACCCCAGGAAGGGGAGGCAGTGGGTATGAGGGACGGACACCCTCCTTCACCTCCCAGGCTCAGGCCCTTATGACTACGAGACCCCGCATGGATGTGCCCACTCCCTCAGGGTACAGGCTAGCACATGCTCCACACAGAAATGGATGAGGGGGGGCCCTTGTCCACCTCGCTAAGGAGCGGGGAGCTGGTTGCGGCGGCCTGGCCTCACAAAGGCCTCTCCTTACGGCTATGTGTCCCTCCCTCTACTTAACACAGAAGCTTGCACCCTTCTAGGAAGCGGGCATTCTCACAGTTAAACCAGTTTTTCTGTGCACACGTCTTCGTGGCTCTGCACCCACCCCCCCACCCTCCTGATGACGCTGCAGGGGAACTCAGACCACAGGCTGGGGCTGCCTCTGCCGTCCGCACAAAGGAAACTCCTGCCCCACTCACTTGCCTTCTGTGCTGGTGTGACTGGCTGCGCAGATGCCAGCGTGGATGACAGCCTGGCCCCAGGGGTTGAGCAGACGGACAACTGAGGCAGTCTGAGCAGGAAGTGATGAAGCAGCCCTGGCCAGCCCGCGTCCACGAGGGAGCTCAGCCTGCCAAACCCCCAGCCACCCTGCCCTGGGCCACAGGATGAACCGTGGCCTCCCAGGACTGGACCTCAGAGATGTCGCCCATTGCTCCCCTGCTAGGCTGCCCCACCAGCTCCGGGGCCCTACAGTCATACCCGGTACAGCTGGTCCACCTGGGCCTGGCATGCCACGTATGCTTCATAATCTGCAAACACCTTGAACCTGAAACGGGAGATAGGAGACTAGGCCACCGTGGTAGGTAACAAGCCAGAGACTGGCTAACGGCCACCAGATTACAGCCACTCCAGTTCCCACACCTCGGGATGATGGCGTCTATCAGGCCGCAGAGTAGCTCTATGAGTAGTACTTCCGTTCTGGGGATACTGTTCTATAAAAACCTTGTTGTAAGCCGTTTCTTTAAAGAAGGGATTGTAAACAATGCATCGTCCCCTTGCGAGGGGGGTGGGGCTGGGGGCTGGGGTCCCTTTGAACAGCACAGGCGGAGAGGCCTCCTGCTGACCCCACCTCCCAGGATGACAGCGAGGCTCCGAGCAGCCATCTGTTCCCAGGGCCCACCTGGGCTGTGACCTGGTGATCTATAGGGAAAGGATGTGGTGGACAAAACTGTAGGACTTAGGAACAGGGAAATGCAGACAATTCATGAAACCATGAACAATGTTTCCGTGATCACAGTCTGAGCCAGGGCCACACTCCTAGCCCTGTGACGTGTGGGGCTGCCATTTGGTCTGACACCTGCTCACAGCCCTCACTGAAGAGCAACAGGGGAAACCAACCCAAAGGCAACCGAGAGTGGAACAGGTCAGCTCTCAGCATTTAGCAGATTCAGCTCTTCCCAACAGGGTGGAGCAAAGAACCGTCAAGGACGACAGGCAGCACTGCTGACTTGTAGGGACGTTATAATCACGTGTAGACACATCGTAACACAACATTAACTACGTTGTAATTTGTGTCACAGGGTAATTCCACTTTAACCACTTTGTGCCACACTGCCCAACACCTGCCTCAGCTGGGACTGTGAAGCAGAGCCCTCTGCCCTACCGCCTTCCAGAAGTTTCTGGGGCATCCTGCCCACACCCCCGTTCTCTCGGGGAAGAGAGGGCTCAGGAATTGCCTCCACCAGCCCCATGAGAAGCCACCTTCTGCTCACCATGCCCTTCTGGGGGGCCAACCAGTGCCGGCGAGGGTGGACCATGAGCTGGCAGTCCCTACCGCCAGGGTGCCCCAGCCTTTAAGCACCTGCAGAGGCCCCTGCAGGCCCTGGTTGTGGCTGAGCCGGTCCAGGTCAATGGTCTGAGCCTCTGCCTGGGAGGCTGGGCTGGGAGGCCGGGGGTCACCCCTAAAGCACAGCCTACCACCCACCAGGAAGATGACCCACCTGTGTGACCTGCCGGTAGGGAGGGACATAAGAACGAACCTGTCGTGGTTCAGCAGCATGTTGACAACATCCCTGAAGCAGTGTGGATCCTTGGGAGAGAAGAAGCCGCTGCTGATCTGGTCCAGGGCCTGCCTCAGCTCGGGCAGGCGCTCATAGTACTCTCTGGCATTGTACCTGCAGGGAGGCGGGGCCAGGTGTCAGCCTCTGCGGGCAGGGGCAGTGTGCCTGTACGGGGCACACACTCCCAGATGGCTCCAGGCCTGGGAGGCCTGCACGGGCAGCCCGGCCACACGCACTGCTGGGCCCTGAAGAGGCAGCAATGCGCCCGACATGCAGACTGAATCCCAGGGCTCCCGGCTCACAGAAACGTGGTTACTGGAAGACCTGCAGTCGCACGTGCGCCGCCACCATACTCTGATGGGGGGCAGGCTGCCTGAGAACCTGCCTGCTGCACACCATCTCTACCTCTGACCCTGCTCCCTGCCACCACCCTGCCTCTTGGCGCCATGACAATGACCAGGAAAACCAGGTGTTCACCTGTAGGGCCACAGCTATCAGGGAGTCTGGGGGGTGGAAGCATGTGAGTTCCCAGGACATGGGATAGGGCAGAGAGCCCAAATGAGAAGCAGGTGGAAAAGGACACATGGGGGAGTGTGCTGCTCTCAGGCTGAGCCATCTGGCTCACTCTCAAGTGTGACTTTAGGTGACATTTGGGTTTTTACTCAGCTGGTCCCTGAGGCCTCACCAATTTTAGGCAGTTAGGCAATCCTGTCTTTTCATCTGTTGCTCAGAATCAAGCTGGGGCCAGACTCAAGAATATCGGAGGTCATGAAACATGAGGAAAGGCTGAGAACATGTCATAGACTAAAGGAGACAGAAGACCTGCCGTCAAAACATGGGGGTGCCCTGGATGCGAACCTGGGACAGAGAAGGATATTCGTGGGGAAACAGTGAATGAAGCATGAACTTTAATAAATGACACTGCGCCGCTATTGGTGAGCTCATTCTGACCATGTACCACTCTAGAAGATGTAAGCAATAGGGGAATTAGCAGAAGGGTCTACGGAGCTCTGTGCTATCTCTGCAACTCTTCTGTAAATCTGAAATTATTCCAAGACCATGGGGTTACTGTACAGAATCTGGCCAGGGAATCTCAGCAGTAGGCCAGCCCCAAATCCCCACACTGGCCCAGAGTGCTCAGGGCTTTCCCTCCAGAGACTGGCGCCTTCCGCCCTTTTAAAAACTCTTTCTGAACCCACAGACTGGGCCAGTGGAGACCAGCACAGAGCAGCCAGCTGCCGCCCAAGCCAGCCTCCTGGGACAGCCCATGGGAGCTCCGGACGTGGGGAAGCTCGGCCACCATGCCCACAGCCACCCATCCACCAGGTGGGCCTCTCCCCCAGCAAGTGCAGGCCTGGCTCCCAGAGCCCTCTCAGCTCCACCCCCACTCCCACCCCCCATGCTCCAAGCAGTGCCCAGGATGCTGCTGTGCCCTCAATGGCAGAGGGAAAGACACACACCCTTTCTGGTCCAGGGCCTCAACATCCTCCACACGCATGCCAAAGATGAAGAGGTTCTCAGTGCCGGCTTCCTCGGCCATCTCCACATTGGCGCCATCCATGGTGCCAATAGTGAGGGCCCCATTGAGCATAAACTTCATGTTGCCTGTGCCCGAGGCTTCGGTGCCCGCAGTGGAGATCTGCTGTGACAGGTCTGCCGCGGGGATCACTGCAAGCAGGTGGACGAGAAGGTACGTCATCACAGGCTGCTCACAGCACAAGAGCAAGGGGAATTGTGTAGGGATACCACACGCCCTCCTCCAGCCCATGGCTGGTGTTCCCAGAGCGGGCACCACCTCCTGTCCACTCCAGGATGGGCCTGAGCCCTGCAGCTCACTCCTGCTGGCCTGTAAGGGCTTCCGTTCCTGATCCAGGGCCATCTGAGGCCAAGATGGTGACTCCTGAGAAGACCCAAGGTAGCAGAAGACCTGTGTTCTGAAAGCTTCCAGGGACCAGGCCCAACCATCGTCTAGGGGCCTGTGGTTCTGGCTTTGGGCGTTATCATTCCCTTGTACCCCATCAGTAGTTCTGTCTCCTGCCATCAGCCCATAAGGCTCCTCAGGGCACTTAAGAATCTAGACTCTTAAAGAACCAAAGAAGTAGGACAGTGGGGTGATTTCCTTGTCTTCACACACACACAAGTCCCCCTATGCTATATTCAGACTGGGCAGAGCCAGCCATGATGACCACCCAAATGCTGGGCCTTAAGGCTTCTCCCAAGGCTAGGCTCCCTGTGCCTCCAAGGTATGGCTACTGGGAGAGCTGCATCGTCCTACTCTGCCTTGGCATCCCTGCCCCCACGTCCTCCTCGTGTCCATGGAGCTGATGTGGCTTCCCCAGCCCAGTGGCTGGCATTCAGGGTCAGCAAAGGTCAGAGTCCAGCCTTTGTTCAAGGCCAAGGACCAGGGTAGGGAGATAAGGGCATCTCCAGCCCCCATGAGCTGACGTGACAGCAGACCCTCTGGTGCAGCAAGTTCAAGAGCTGGGGAGCACTTGGGGGATCCAGACCCTGGCTCTGAGACTCCACACCAGGAACCCCAAGGCCGGT